>NW_024582082.1:5798322-5851456 GCF_017639235.1 Corvus kubaryi | reverse complement strand
CGCCCCGCGCGGGGAGCCGCCATTGCGGGTTGTTTGTGCGGGCGAGCAGCGAGCACGGGCGGGAGGCGGCGCCGCGGCTCCGCCATGTCCACCCCGGCGCGCCGCCGCCTGATGCGCGACTTCAAGAGGTGAGCGGGGCCTGGGGCCCGGACCCACCGCCGCCCCGCGCTTTTGTGCCGGGCACGGGGCTGGCATCGAGCCCCCCGGGGCAGGGGCGCGCCCCGCGGGGAGCGGCAGTGCCGAGGGGAGCGGGGGCACTGCCGGGGGAGCGCGGGGTCCCGCCGGGCAGCGCCGGCTTTGTTCGAGCCGCCTCGCCTGGGCGCCGACGGCTGGGGGCGTCTGAGGATAAAAGTTGGAGCGGTGGCTGCGAACCAGGGCGCCCCGGGAGTGCCCGCGCGGTCACGGGGCGCCGCGATGTCGGGGGGGGGCTGCGGGCGCTGCCAGGGGCCGTGCCCGGCTGGCCGGGCCGGGAGCCCGCGCCGCCCTGCCCGCACCCCACCTCCGCCGAATACGTCCGGCACCCGCAGGCTCCAGCTTCGGAATAGCTCTGGCAGAATTCACAAGTCTTCCAGGCTTGTTGGGTCGGAGAGTCTCTCTGAAAGTAAGTTTTTTGTAATAGGCACCTGAAAACGAAGCGCAAAGAATTAGCGAACGCTTCGTTTGTATGTAATAAGAACCAAAATGCCCTTAAATGTTTTTAGGCTCATGATACTGTGTTTAAAGTTTGCAATCGTGAGGAGTCTTTTGTGTAATATATGCGAACTGCTAAAGGAGCAGTTATTAGTTGCACTCTTTTAAACATTAATGACTGAACCACTGACTCTGGAATAAATTATTTCCAGTCTGACACGTAAACACACTTAGAACAGAGTGTGGAAAAGGGTGGGGGGTTTCCTTTTAAGATTTACAGTAAGAGTCTCCGGACTGGGTTGCTCAGGAGTAATTAGAGGTGAGTCAGCTTTGATAGTGTCTCTTTTTTTTAGCATAGCTATGTTATACCAGCCCCTGAAAACACATCAGTAAACACTTGACGTGTATTGTAGTTGCTTTACGTGGCTGCACGTAAAGCACCAGCGACAAAAGCCTGATTCGTGAATCTAGGAGGAGTAGGAGGTTTTTGGGAAGTGGAGCCCTCCCCTGCTGTTGTGTGAGTGTTGGTGTTTGTTAAGTGGGTGTTGCTTGATTCCCGTTCAAATCAAAACAGGATATGCAGACTTTTTATTGTATTTGGTTACACAGATGAACCAGTGATTTTTTTCAAGCTGACTAATTTATTTTTCAAAATTGCAGTCAGATGTGGGTTTTATGCCGTTATATTCCTACAAGATCTGGTTTAATAATTTTGAAGTTAAGGCTTGAGAGAAAACTCTAAAGATGTGGAAAAATACAACCAAGTAGACAAATGTCGTGGTTTGAAGTAAATCAAATATATTTGTCCTATATGTTGCAACTTTGATATTCCAAAACTTACGTAACTTTTTCATGTCAGTTTTTATTTTACTCTGCTCTTTCGTGCTGGAACTTATGTATTTGTTCTTATGTTACTTGCACTTCATACTGAAACAACAGACAGTGTACTGTCAACTCTGATTCACTTCATTAAATATAAATTGCTTTTGCATACTGTGATTGTCAGGAGCAGTGAAGAGAGAACAGTTCAGCCGATTTCTTACCTCTTCTAAGTTGTTCGAGTAAACAACAACAACAACAAAGTTATTTATTTATTTTCTGATAAAAAGGGAGTGCAAATACCACATTTTCCTTGCTGTTTAGGACTTTCAGGATTAGTCCTATTTGTGGTCCTTGCCAGATCCTTTGTGTAGTTAGACTCTGTGACAAGTAGGGTGCTTTAAAGTTGATGTAAAAACTAAAGCTGTCTCCCAGATGCGTTTGTCAGGCTAATGCTCAAGCACTGCTGCTGGCCTGCAGCCTGGCTGTCATGTAGGAAGAAGTCCTGTTCCTGCTTTCCCTGACCAAAAAAGTAGGTGGTTTATGCTGTTGATACTGAGCTGCCTGGACTGTGTGTGCTCGGAGAGCAGGGATGTAAACACAGAGTTCACAGGGGCTCTGAGCAGCTTCTGGGCTGCTCTGTAGGGCAGCACCACTGCTCAGCATCCTTGGACAACACGTGGTGTTACCCCAGGCTGAGGCAGTGCAAGTGCAGGAGGGTTGCCTGGCTGTGCTGCTGTCAGCTCTCAATAAATCTGCATTTGCACATGATATTTAGTTAGGATTTGTCCCTTGGTCTGCAGAGCTTTTTGTAGTGACTTGTTTATAAGTGTACTGTGATATGATTAAACCTTATGGTAACACTCAAGAGTTGTTAGTGAGGCAAGGGCAGTCACTGCATTTTCCTTATTCTTGCATAATTGTGGAGGCAAAACAGGTGAGAGGAGGAGGAGCTGTCACTGAGGGGATTTGATCAGGTGGATTGATTGGGGCCTGCTGGTGTACATTCTTCAGGGTCTTGTGATCCTTAATATGGATCCAGCAATGGGCAGAGGGGAGCATTTGGATCCTGCCCTTTGGCTGCAGCACATATTTCTGGTTCAAGTTTGTGAGGCTTTCAGTAAGTAACATGCTTTTTCCCTAGTCCAAGGATTAAGGAACTAAAAATAATTTAAAATGCTCCCGTGATTGCTTTAGCGATAAACACATTTGTGGGACTGGCAGGAGGGAGGAGCAGCACACAGGTTTCCCCTTTGCTCCCTTTTTGAAGCGATCAGCTTGTCAGTCAAAATAGGCTTATACCAAATTTAACCACGTCTCACGCACGGATCTGGGAATGCAGGAAAAGCTCCACTGAGGGTCCCTTGTGTTGTGTCCCAGCAAGAGTGCTCTGTGTGTGTGTCACTCCCTGGTTGTGGCTGCAGCTTGTTCTCTTCTTCACTGTGGCAGCCAGCAGCAATTGCTCTCTCATAGTTAACTGTGTAGCACCATAAATCCCAGCTGTCCATGGTGCTATGTTATTCTTACAGTTAATCCTTTGCTCCCTGAACACTTAATCAGACCTGTTGTGCCCTTGTGTCTCGGTGTAAAACATGAGAAAATCTTGATGTGCGTTGCCTTGCAGGTCTGTCTTTTGGGGTGTTGATAAGCTGCATGTAATGCTTTGTGTATTCTCTGATTTGGAATTAGAAAATATTTACAAAATGTGGATGTTACTGGTAAATTATACCTGCAGGTGGAAGTATTTAAGATATATGACTTGTCATTCTATGTTTGTAATTCTTAGATTGCAAGAAGACCCTCCTGTGGGTGTCAGTGGTGCACCATCTGAGAATAATATAATGCAATGGAATGCAGTTATATTTGGGTAAGAGTTTTTGGTCACTATGAAATTCGATATCAGAGGACTAAATATAACAACCTGATGTTTGTTTTTGCAGTTATTCTCTTGTTTCATGTATGTAAAGTCAGCAAACTTTAAAAAATGGCCTAGTGTTACAGTTAAAATATCTTTTCACAGATTAAATAGAGAACGGTTAGGAAGGAAAAAAATTTAATTTTAAATTTTTTCAGCTTTTTTGTTGAATAAAGCTTGCATGTGGTTTAATAAATAGGTGTGTAATGAAAAAGCAGGATTCCTCTTTAAAGTACGTAAGTGCCACGTGTTCTCAGCCTTTAAATCCATATGTATTAGTGATTGGATTGAATCCCAGTAGGACAAGGTACAGGATCTGTCTGGGAAGTTACATTACATATCCTATAGAAGAGGAGCTGTCTTAGTATCCTTCCGTAAAACTGAAGTGTGCTTGCTAATAATCTCGTTTGTTCCAATCTAGTAACCTAATGGCATATGTTTTGTTTGGGATGATGATAAAGTAGATATCCCAAATAGCAGAGTGACTATGGGAGGTGTCTTAGATACAACAAAGCTCTCAGAGGTTGCCCATGGATGCTTCTCTAAGTATTTAAATTATTGCTTCTACGTATATCTTGGGGAGGATGAGGAAGAAGATACCCATTTACTGGGCCTGTGTGGAAGTAGGTAATGATCACTTCTAACTGGAGTTTCTTTTTAAACCTTTCAGGCCAGAAGGGACTCCTTTTGAAGATGGTAAGTTGCTAACTTTTGTATCCTTTGTCATTCTAATAAATCTTGCCAGTACTAACATTGTTCTGCTTTTGAAAAATAATATATGCTATCTGTATATAATTTGAAACCAAGCAAGCAAGTGAAGGAGTGAGGC
Organism: Corvus kubaryi; assembly: GCF_017639235.1. Taxonomy (NCBI): domain Eukaryota; kingdom Metazoa; phylum Chordata; class Aves; order Passeriformes; family Corvidae; genus Corvus; species Corvus kubaryi. The sequence continues at coordinate 5,847,263 of NW_024582082.1, read as the reverse complement.
TTGTTTGCTATAAAAATATGTATCTTGATCTAAGCAGTGTCTTGTCATGCTGGCTCATGGTTGGTTAGAAAGCTAAGAAGCAATGCTTCTATTGAGGCTTTTTCAGAAACATACATACAAGAGCTTTTAGCAGGGGATGTTGGCCTGACACTACCAGATGTGTTTGCACATCCCCATAGCTGAGCTCAACAAGAGCTTTTCTTGTTTCATCTTTTTTGGCATGTTTGGTTCATCACTGTTCTCCTAATGAAGAACAGGTGAAAAACCTTGAATTCTCAATATGGAACTCAGTGAGGTTGAGGGAATCCCAAATTTGTACATAAACATGAAAGTTGGTGTGTAATGAGCCTCCCTTAGGCATATGAGGAATAATGAGTTTAATAATTATAGTATTATTGCAGTAATTGGCAGCAGATGGGTTTTTCTCTATGTTGGGTTGGAGGAGTTACAGTAAATTATTCACTGATCCGTAGCAAAGGTTTTCAGTGAATCAGTTGTGAGCTCCAAAGACTGAGATTGCTGATTATGAAATTCCAGTGTTTCTTTGCTGGCACCACAATACCTTCTTAATGAAACGCCTTAAAGTCACCCAAGTCCATAGACCCAGCATACTGGGCCACGGAAAAGTGGGATAATGTTGGATCTGGCTGCTTTTGCCATGTATACAGTGAGTCTCCAAGCTTCTACCCAATCTCTGCTGCTGGGTTTATTACTCTAAGCAGTAGTTCCACAGTTCCATTATCACTTCAAATATATGAAAAGCAATCAGATTCAGTGTTGTTTGTTTATATAATGGTGAGGAGAAATATTGATCATGGAGCACATAAATTAATTTGTTGTCTATGTTCCTGGATATGTTCTTCTGTTGTTAGTTATCTGATTGTATTTATCTTTGTTTGGACAGGTACTTTTAAACTAGTAATAGAATTTTCTGAAGAATATCCAAATAAGCCTCCAACTGTTAGATTTTTATCAAAAATGTTCCACCCAAATGGTGAGTAGACCATCTTTATTTAGCTGTAAATATTGCAGTGTGGTCATGCATTCTCTGAAGCTCTAGAATGCTTAATCTCTCTTCATTGCTGTCTCCTAAGTAGAAGTCTAGGACAGCAACTGCTTGACGAAAAATTACGAATTACAATGCTATTAAGAAGCAGCTATCTGCCTCTTTCTAATCAATATATAGCCTCAGTAGCAAAGCCTGTGAGTATTTTCAGCAGCAGCTGCACTTAGATTGGTTTAAAGAGGCAGTTCTGGCTGCAGATTCCTGCCCCCCTCCATTTAACAGCAGCCGTGTCATGAGCTGCAGGGAACTGATGGAGCCAAGTGTTACTTATTCCTGCCGGGTGAGGTTTCACCCAAGTCTCTGCTTTTGTCTGGTGCTCTGTGCCAACCAGGACTAGCACAGGGAAGAAAATGAGGGTGCTCAGTCATAGCGGAGGTGTGTGACCCAAACTCAGTGATGAGGGCAGATATGAGAGTGCACTGTGCTTCCTCCCCCAGCGCTGATAGGTTTTGCTCAGTTCACGCATGCAGAAAACACAAACCCTGCCTGCTGCTCCTCTGTAGACATAATGCCTCACATACTGTCCAGGCCAGTTTGTCTCTGCCAGGAGGTTTGTAATTTGTTGGGAACAAGCTGGAGGACAAGCATGTAGAAGTTTGAGCAGTGAGTCTCAGGTTCATATGGGCTCTATGAAGACTGATAAGTATCCAGACAGAAGTAGGATTTCAGCACTTTTCCATATTTTCTACTGTCTGCCTTGGTGCCTCTCATGGTAAGTGTAGGGTGTGTGAAAATGGGGCAGGAGCTGCCACTGTTCAGAGTGTGATGGCTGTGAGTGGTTCCACTCCTTCAGTGAAGGCCTTGCTGCTCTCTGGGAGGCCTCTCCACTGTGACAGCATGGGTCGGTCACACTGGAGGAGCAGGACAGCAAGTCTGCCTGTTCCTGTGCTAATTCCATAATCTTCAGACCTTCCTTCTTTCCCTCTTAGGTGTTCTGTTAATTTCAGTAATAAATCTTCAAAGTATGTGTCAAGCCACAGCAGATGGTGAGACAAACTGCTGTCCTCTTTCCTAAAGCATTAATCTAAGCACAGACTGAATTGGAACAATAACTCTGCTTTGAACAGTGCCATAAATCTGACAGTTTCTAAGTGATATCTGTGCTGTATTTGCAGTGTATGCAGATGGCAGCATATGTTTAGATATTCTTCAGAATCGCTGGAGTCCAACATATGATGTTTCATCTATTTTAACTTCGATTCAGGTAACTTTGCATCTATTTTACCAAATAATTACGTTATTGTTGGTCTGTATTCCAGAATTCAAAGCTCAGTAATGGGGATAGCCAGGTATTTGTGTCAAGGGGAACTTCAAATCCTTGTGAGCAAAGCAGTACTTTTTAGATCAAATAAAGGCAAAGATGCTACGTAATTACTAATTCTGAGCTACAAAACTGCCATTGTGTATTTTTGCACAGGAAAGCATTTACTGGTTTGTGTTAATTTTTAACCATTTTTACTCAAGATATGATATCAGATGCAGAAATTTGCATAGTGTTTGAAACATGTAACTTTACTATGAAGCTTTGCCCTGTGAAGCCCTCAAAGGGACAATATTGCTGAAACACACTACTTGGAATAAGTAAAAATGGCCTGGCACAGTGGAAATGCACAATTCCTTTGTTCCTGTGTGATTGTTTTTATTTTTCAACAGTGGTGTTTTGTAGGAGACATCTTAAGCCTCTCTTTAGTCCTGAATGACAGTAGTAATATAATTACCAATTAGTCAGTTAGCTCCATGGTGCTGACTAGACAAACTGTCTCTGTTTGGTTTGTGAAGCTACAAGTGTGTGCAGTACTGGTGCAGGGTGTAATTTGAGGTTCAGTAATACAATTAGGGATGCCTTACAATGAGTTTAACTGGGTTTTTTTCAACTGGGCCATTCTGAGTTGTTTCTGCCTCTGAAACACATTTGACTTGAAAGTAAGTTGATTTTTTCCTGATTTAAATGTGTTGGTTTGTCTGACATTGTTTTCCCCCTTTTCCAGTCTCTGCTTGATGAGCCCAATCCAAACAGTCCAGCCAACAGTCAGGCAGCACAACTTTACCAGGAGAACAAACGTGAATATGAGAAAAGAGTTTCAGCTATTGTCGAACAAAGTTGGAATGATTCGTAACAGCTGCTGTGTTACTCTCCATCCTCATAAACATTATGTACAATTTAACTCTCAATAGAAAGGCTACCAGAAATTTCAAGTGCCACCGTTCTATGAATTCGCATAAAAACTCATTTGCAAACAAAATTAAGCCCTCCAGTTTAGGGAAAGCTAAAAGCTTGTGTATCTCAATTAACGTCCTTTTTATTGCATGGTATGAACTAAGTTATTGCTACATAAATTTGTAATATATCCTGTTTGTATTTTTTTTCCAAGTGTATAATGTTGGTGTGGAGTTTTCATGACAGAATATACACATTTTGTAAATCTGTACTTTTTCAAATATTGAATGCCTTATTTTTGAATTCTTTAGATTTTTAAATTGGAGAAAAGCACTTAAAAAAGTTTTTATATATGATTATTTCATGTAAAACTGTTAAATACATAACCTTAGTGCAAGACATTCTGCTCTCACTCTTATCTTTTTCCAAGGGCTCATTTTTTGTCCATGCTGTTGATACCCTGCACTTTACAAACAGAAAAGTTAATCCATGATGCAACTGTCTTCACGGGATGTCTTTGCTTCTGCACCACAGCTTGACTTGATTCTGTGTGTCCTCAGTTGTATGAGGAAGAGAAGTTTTGGTAGCTGCCAATTAGAAATGGGGAAACAGATCTAACTATTTTGCTAAAAGTCCCACCTTAAACCAGCAGCAGAGTTGCAAACATAACCTGGGTGACCAGGCTTGGTGATAATGTATTCTAGTAAGTTTTATTTTTCTGAGATACTGTATTTTACCAGCTTGGAAAATGCTGTCATCTAAATTTGTCCTATATTCACCTAGTGATGCTGTAATTATTAGAAGATATTCAAAATTATATTAAAGAGGTTTCCCATTAGTTTCCCTTGGGGGTAGGGAAAAAATTAATCACCAACAGAAGAAAACATGTCTGCAGATTTAATGGAGTTATTCTTTAAAATTTGACTGTGTACCATGTGGTCAAGTCTCATGTCTGTAGTACAGAGGCTCCACATATTCTTAAATTGACAGTTTAAAGAACTTTGGCTTTGTTTTTGTAAGTGTTAATGTGGTGGTAATTTCTTACTGTATTCTGTAAACCCGGCTAGCTGACTACAGGAAAGAATTAAGCCATTGTTTTCTTCCAGCATTAAAATTGTAACACCTTTGTCATAATTCCAGCCGGCATTATGTATGTATTAAACCCCCCAAACTTGTACCAAAATACAGCTCAGTGGTGCCTAAAAAAGCAGTGGAAATGTATTTCACCTAGAAAAGAAAATGTTGTTTATTTGCAACAGTCATTACTAAAAGTTAATCTCACTGCACCGAAACAAGAATATCAATTTACACCTCACACCTGCTTGCAAAGGTGTGTAATTTCTAGGAACAGCACTTAAGTTAGAAATGGCACTCAGAATACTGTCAAACCAGACTCTGTTAGTACCTTGTGGAGTAAAACTACTCTGACTTGGATAAGAATTAGTGTGCAAAGACTCAAAAATCAATGCTAGGTAATAACTATGCGCTCATTAAGTCAGTTTGCTTTCCTTGAATTGCTGAATTTGTGTTCAAGAATTTTTCAATCTACATCTGATTATTAACAGAAGCTCCAAAGGATCCAATTTGCTTTTGGCTGTGATGAAGTTACAGTAACACTGGCAAAGTGGTGCTATGTGGCTTAAACCAACATCATTTTGTTCATAAATATAATATGGAAAAGCTTCCTCCTTCTAAGAATTAATCTAAACTTTGAAGATTTTTTTTTTAATTTGCTTCCTGTTTCAGTATTTTTGTTCCTTTGACGTGTGCATGAGCTGAGATTTGCTGTTCATTAGCATTCACATTAATTTGATTATTCCTGAGGAGTTTGGCCCAGTTATAGATTGATAACACTCGGAACATGTTTTTATGTCTCTGGGATGGAGGCAGTGGATGTGTGAGAAACAAAATTGGAGCAGAAGGGGGGGGTTAATTAAATGATGAGCCCTGCAAACTGCCTGTGCTGGGACCCACACTGTTCAGGGACAGGTGTGGCTGAAGGTGTCTAAGAGCATTCTCTGTGGAGGGCAGAACTTGGAGCCTACACTTAGAAAAGTCTGCCTGGAAAATGTCCTGCTGTCCCTCAGATCAAGGTGAGTTGCTGTATCCCAGGGTGTGGTGGGGAGGATCATTCCCTCGCTCACCATATTTCCCATGTTCATGCTGTGTGCTGACTCTGCAGGCTGGATGGGAATGTGAGAGTGGTGAGAATCCAGCCTCCATGGCGGCCCGTGGGGAGACACTGGTATAGGGGAACTGGTGTTTCTGCAGGTGGGATCCTGGAGTACCTGGGTGCATGGTGCATCCCCAGGAGCTGTGGGGTAAAGGGTGACTTCTGTGAGCCCTCCACCAATACACATTAAAAATTACCACAGAACATAGGTTAAAATGTGCTAAAATCTGCTTGAAAAACAGTTTATTACCAGGCAGAAGGAAGCAGGCCAGAGGTGATGGTGTAAAGGATGCAATGCCCTGCTCAGCCTGACCGATGTGAGCTGTCAGCACTCACTGATGCTGCTCAGGACCACAGCTTCCTCTTGGAGCCTTCACATGCCCGTGTTCAGCATCTTCAGTGGGCTTAGAGGTACCGACTCTTCGGGCCTGTGGGTTCCTGAGTGCTCCCTGCTCCCACCACCCTCCTTTTGGGACCAGCTGGTCCCTGGGCTGAGCTCTGTGGACTGCCCCAAAGCTGTGTGTGGGTAACAGACAAATAAAAGTCCTTTCCCTCTTTATGCTACAAAGAACAGGAGTCTGATGACAATTAAAGACAAAAAGGTTCAAGTGCAGTGATTCACAAGAGCACTCGGTAGTCACAATAAACTTTATGGCACAGTTACCTTCTTAAATAGTGTACTGGGATGCTTGATTTTTAATTTATTAGCAGATGTAATGTACTAAGCTTGCTAGGACAGTGGGATTAATTAAGGAAGGACTGATGGGTTCACAGTTTTGGATTTGTAACTTCTCATGGGGCTTTCGTTCACTGATAATTAAACAGTTCATAATCACTTCCATTAGATTCCATATAAAGGCTGAAAACCATCGTGGAGATGTCTTTAAATTAATCACCCCAGAGTTTTTGTCCTATATATCCATGTCATTCACGTGATTTTACAGGTGGACAAGCAGAGGCATCCAGGTCTGCAGTGTTTTTGTGTCAGTCAGGAGGCCATCGGCAGGGCTGTGGGCATGAACCATTCCTGGGCATTCCCCAGTCTGAGTTTCAGGTACAAGAACACCTTTGCCTTCAGGTTTATCACACTAACATTATTCCTAAGAAACATCAAACACTGCACTGCTCGTGCTGCTTTCTTCAGATCTCAGTTCCCTGAAGATGTCTCATCCAAATGCAGTCCCAAGCCAGAACTACAGGACTTGGATCTTCACAAATGTGATTAACTTCACTAGTGTGAGTCGTCCCATTGGGATTCTTCACCACAGTACAGATAAATGTGTGTAATTGCAGAATCAAGGCCTTAGGCTGTGAGAAGTGAAGAAATCACAGCTTGAAATACTGTATCTGCAGCTTCTTAGTGGGAGGTTTTGTATTAATAGTCAATTAATTCAATGTGTCAAACAAATAAAGCTTTAAATATTTAGAGATTAGGAGGTGCCTAATAAAAAACTTAGAGCAAAAAAGGAAGATTCCCTGATAACTACAGCAGCATTGAGATATTCAAAATAAAATAGGTAGGCTAATGTAGATAGTTAAACACTTCACATTTAACATGTCAAGGGTCCGTGAGAATAGCTTTTGATGTATATAAAAATGCACCAGGAGAGGAAGAGCCTTCTCCTCTGGCCAGACTTCCCAACCTGTGTTTTTATTTGAGCTTTTTACTGTTTGTGGAATGTGTCCCAGGCAAATACTATGCCTTATTTGTTTGGAGTTGTTTTCTGGAAGAGGAAAGGTATAATCAGCAGGCAATCTGCTGTAATGTGTGAGTTGGCAAGGCAGGTTCTCCACCTCCGCTTTGGATGGGGCTCCATGGTGAGTGGCTGGTGGGACTGCGAGTGGGAAACAGTGACCAGAGACTCGGTGAGTGGGCAGCATTTGTTTGTGAGCAGTGCCAGCTCCAGCACTCTGTTTAATTTGTTGTTTAGGTATTAAAAGAATTATCTGACCTCCTCTTCCTGCTTTTGTTAATCTTTCTAATGGAAGAGCTTCAGCCGAGTGCAGAATGTGTGTGTCCTGTGTCATCGTGCCAGCAATGGATCACAGCCCCTGCTCAGTGCACCTGACTCCCTTAGAAGTGAAAACTGGTATAAACCTTTGGACCCAGCCTTATGGGCCATATGAACACCATGTAGCCAGAGCAGTGAATGATTTAGGAGGCATTCTTTTTATTTCATTAAAGTTTTTGGGATAAAACCAGTCCAAAACTAGAAGACCAACAAAGAATTATGTATTATTGCAGGCAAGTGGGCAGTTTTGTTGAACATGACTCTTAACAGTTTATCTCTGGAAATCTCTTAGTATTAATGATGGTGAAAGAGGTGAGGGGAAAAGGAGCTAAATCTAAAAAAAACTTAAATATGTAGAATCAATGAGCAAAACCCATTAACAGGATGCTGCTCTGCTTTTGTTGTGCATTCAAAGGATATGAGTCTTAGAAAATAATATATCTTGGATTATGTGTGTGTGTGTACATAGGAGAGGGCTTTTTGAGCTATTACAGAAACTTTAGTTAGGTAGTAGTGTTTGAAAATAAATGGGCTTTAAGATTTGAGGAGTTTTTTTGGTTACCATTGTTACTGCACCTTGAGTTCATCTCACAGCCCAGCCTCCATGAGCAGAGAACAAAAAATAGGCAGAACTTTTTAGACTCTGATAATGACTGTAATTAGCATCACAAGCTATGGAAATTGCAATATTCCCTAAAGGTTTCTTGTCATTATCCTCTGTTTCTGCACTGAAAATAACGATTTTTAAGACAGGGTATCTTCTGTATTTGGTACTGTCCCACTAATGGTAATGTTCAACCTCCGTGTTAATGTTTGTGTCTGCTGTGGTCTGTGTGAAAGCTGTATCCTGCCAGAAAGCAAATATGCTCCTCTCAAACAGGGGATGTTGTTCAGCATCCAGAATGAAGCCTTTTTCATGATGTGGTCAAAGCATGTAGCGTGGGATTTTCTGAGCTAGTGCAAATGTAACTAGAAGAAAGTTTGTTTTAAAATCCCAGTATGTCAATGTTTCAATCAGGAGTTCAGTGAGGTCATAAAATAAATTATTTTTGCCCTTAAACAAGTGCCAGGGCTGGGTCAAACTACTGTAAGAAGGCAGACTTATGGTTTGATGGCACTGATAACAGAGACTTGGCTGTAGAGGCTGTTAGTGGTGAAGGTGGGCAGATGTCCCTGCCCAAGCTTCCACCTGTAGCACAGGATATTCAGCCCTCAGCCCCTAGAACTGAAAAGATCTTGTGTTTCTTCCCTTGTTTTTCAGTTTGGGTCATTAACTGCCGTGTCTGATGCATTTCTAAGCTGAATAATTTTGACAGCTGCCAATTTGGTACACATACCATGGGCTGAGCTGGGAGCCACCAAGCTGGGGAGGATTCTGCAGCCTGAGCAGAGGCTCTACCTGGCACAGCAACAACCTCGGGCATAAAGGGGGACCTAAATACATATTCATCAGGGAATGAGTTGGTCTGAGAAAGGTCACCCCAATCATCTGAGACCCACAGAGGTTTTTATCCTAGATAAGCCCCTGCTTGCAAAAATCAGTGAACACATTCACATTGTTTTCAAAGCCATGTTAAACTTTGAACAGCTCAGTCTCGGCATTAGATTATTAATCACACTGTTCACTAGCACCAGTTATTTATTCTATAAATAATCTTTATTTATATTTCTGTTTATTTTGAAATTAATTTGGGTAAGAATAGAAGATTATGGGTTCAGGAGTTTGTCTAGAATTATGCCACACAACTGCAATGTCCAGTAAATATAAATATTGTTATTTTATCACTTCATGTTAGTGCTATCATGATGGGACTTGAAGGATTTCATTCTGAAATGTGATACTTCACACAGGCAGAGGCAAATTGTCTTCAGTGACTGACCAAAGTGGGAAGAAGGCAGAAATGCCATCTCCTCTGAATTAATTATGAACCACACAGCTCTTGCTATTATCTGTTTACACATTATTGGCCTTGTGATGTGCTGTTGAGGGATTTTCTTTCACTGTCTGGTCCAAACGTACGTTAAGTCCAATTTCATTAAGAAGGCTGCTCGCCTGCCTTGTTGAAAGGGTCATTGTGTTAGTTATTACAGTGTTTTCTTTGTGCTCGCTTCCCCCAAATTCCAGTAACTATTTTGTAAAAAAGTTTGAAAGTGAACTTTTGATGCCTGTGAAAGCTGCTTCATTGACTTTATTGACTCCAGAGCCTGAAGTTCTTTATCCACAGAGATCTTTAAAAGGACACTAAAAAGTTTCAGCCAAAGCTTATAGAATTTGGTACTTATAGTTAAGTATTATAGACCCAATGCTGTTCCCATGGAGACCTAAAGGAATTTTTCCATTGAATTAAGTGGTAGCAAAGCATACCCTTTATTAAGTGGGGAAAGGATTGGACTGGAGAACTCCATTTGTTTTTCCCAGTTTTGTTTGTGTGCTTCCTCTTCTGTATAAAGAAATAACAAAATTAAATTTTAGGTATTTTCAGTGAAATTTTAGGTATTTTTATTGTGATTCATCTGCTTCAAGCTTGTTGTGTTTGTGGGTAAGGGGGTGTGTAGCTCCGGGGTGATAACCCATGAGGCAAAGGCAGAGCTCTCCTTTCACTCGCTGCTGGTGTCGTTCCCTGCAGTCTGGAATGTGAGGAGAGTTTCAGTCTCCCACGTCTCCTGCTTGGGAGAGGTCAGAGGTACAGCTGCTGCTGCTGTTTGCAGGTGGTGTCAGTGCATCTCTCTTGTGGGTTCTGTGCCACCTATTCTCAAGGACATTTTTATGTCAATTTGTGGAAACACCAACTTGTTAGCATTGACATTTCAATTATTTACTAATACTCAAAGAAATCCCAGGTAGATTCATATTTATAAAGTGTTTTCCCATGCTGGAAGTTTGGGATGTTGCTCAAAGGGTTGTTGGGAGCCCCTGATGATCCCTGCTCCAGCCATGGCTTCGAGTGGAGGCTCTCCTGCAGGCACATGGTCAGATCCTGCAGTTCTGGAATATAAACTTACAGAAAAAAATAAAATTGAGGCCCCAGATTGTACAATACAGTGCTAAAAAGTGGTTTTGGTTGAAGCTGTGTCATTAAATCCTTGGCTACTGAAGTCAACGGATTTATGATTGATTTAACTGGAGGGTCTTGTCTATAATGACGTTCTTTCATTTTGTCTCACTGAGATTCTTCTTGTTCTTTCTTAGTGCCTTATGACACATTCACTCCATCCTTGCCTCAAACAAAGAGAAATTATACTATCATGATTGTCCTTTAAATATTTTCTATTTGAGGACCTACTGAAAAGGCTCCAGAGGCAAATTCTTGGTTTAGAAGTTGCTATTTATGTCTAGACACATCTGAATGTTGTTATGCTTTGAATGTCCGGGATTGCTTGCTGCTTTCTTTGTAGAGATGGATGAGTCAAGAGAGAGAGTGCATTATTTTAAATTAACTTGAAATAAGCTTTAACCAGCTCAGGGTTCTACTTGTTGCAACTGGCTCCCTTGATAAACATAACAAAATAAGTGACACCACAAGGAAAATCCTTATTTATTGGTGTCTTAAAGCAGAGCAGAAACAGGTTCTTGATACACGACGTTGGATTCTGTTGGCATATTATCATTTGAATTATTATAGTGTCTCAGACTCCTGGTCATGGCAAGGAGCCTCTACGGGCTCTACACAAACAAATCCAGTGCCTTGTTTTTACTCCAAAGGGCTTCTAGCACAGGTGTAAGGCAGGCAATGACAGGGAACAGTCAGGCACAGAAGGGAAGAAAATAACAAAATCATGATTAGTGCCAAGAGAACTACTGGTCTCTTTTTGCCAATTATCAAACATCGTAATAAATCAATAGTTAAGCTTGGAAATTTATATATTTCATAAAAAAAAATGTGCACACCTGAAGGAGAAAGCCAAATTGTCCTCAGTATGTATATTTCAGCTCCAAAAGCAGGTTACACAATACAATTTTCATAGACTGGGTGATCTCCACCTCTGTTTTTTTGCAGTTCTGCATTTCTGAAAGTATTGTAAAGCACCACAAGTTCAATTGCTGCTTGTTTCTGTTCTTTCCTGCAAACTGTATTTGCTTACCAAGCAGGTGAGAGTTATGAGGGTCAACACGAAGAGCAGCCTGGCTCTCCAACTGTACTGGTGCATCTAAAAAAGGATGGACTCACAGCCCTTGCAATTGCACCTTCCTTGCTATTTTGTAGATACTCATGTCACAGAATTCCTCTATGGGTTATATTAACAAATACACAGTTCTCTAGGATTTTTATTTTATGAGAAACTGTTCCTCTGGGTCAGTCACAAGACTTCTTGTTTCTGAATTTGGTACAGGCAGGGCAGGACTCACTGCAGTATTAGTAGGTAAAATGTTGGGCATGTACAGGTACAGACATAGAACAGAATCATAGAATCATTTAGATTGGAAAAGACCTTTAAAATCATTGAGTCAAACTGTTAAAATATCCGTATCTACCCTGGACCTCAAGGGTGGAGCTGCACAGACACTGAGTGTCTGAGCTCCTCTGGCATCCACACGCAGCTCAAATGGAATGCTTGGGCAGCATCCTCAGCGACATTTCATCCTTAAACCTGGCAGAAGAGAGGTCAGATGTATACAGGAGGAGAGTGAAAATCTTTGGGTTTACATCGCTTAAAAGACCACAAAATGTTATTAAACCTCTGTATATTAATTGATCAAGCTTAACTGTCTCACTGCTCACTGCATGCCGGGTTACATTCATTTTTAAAGGATGAAGCAAATATTTCAAATGAATGATCAAAAGAATATTTTACTCTTTTCACATTCTGAATATGGAGTCTATGAAACATTTATTCAGGAAATGAAGTATTAGGGCCTGACAGATATCTCTAGTGTCACTGAGTAAGCAGGTTATCTGGAGATTTCTAGTGCAAACAATCCCATACTTTGATGAATACATGAGTAATTGCCATTACAGGGGGTTGAAAGCAAGATTAGATTGAAGTTACAGTCATTTCAGCAATTATAAACTCTGAAAATTAAGTCTATTAAAATGAGAAATATCTTTTTTCATCTGTGTTTTCTTAAGCAAAGAATAACAGAATTTTGCTTTAGAGTGTAAATAATAATATTTTTGTTGATCAGGGGGCTGGACGTAAGGGAAAGAGATTGATGCCTGGTATCTTAGGGAATTCTGCAGGAGGATCTCTGAAATGCTGCAGTCCTATATGGTCATAGCTTATGTTTGTCCTTGATTTTGTGTATGACATTCATCTGGGATTTTGACACTTTATTTTCACTCAGTGTTGTCGTCAAAATCATGCAGACCCTCTCTGTCAACTTAAGTGTTTAGGAGCTCTGACACCTTAAATTGTAATTACATTGCTTCAAATGTCAGGTTCTTCAACATCGTATCACTGCTGGTGATAGAAACCTAAGTAGCTTAGGTGATATAAACCTAAGGAGCTTAATAGCTTCCCGATGCCATATAATGTATGGGGAATCTCCCTGCACAGGGAATCTGATAGGGGAGATCTGAGTCACGGTGACAGCTTCAACAAGCAGGCAGGAGGGGAAGGCAGGGAGGATGTGATGAGCTCAGAGGAGGTGAGCTGATGATTTGCTATTTATAGATGCACGAGGAGGCTCAGAGACAGGAACCCCAGGCAGGGCCACTCTTCGCTTTGCTACGAAAATGATTCCTCGTCAGAGCTGCAAGCAAAACACAATTTGTAGCTGGCAGAGTCTCAGGGTGCCCTTGTTGTACGAACACGTGGGCATGCCACAGCAGCAGCTTTTGATGAGAGCCTGAAATACAGCACGTTTTAGCAATTCACTGCTGAATTTTATCTTTCTGTTCCTTGGTGTGTTTTGTTTTTACAGGGAAAGAATGAAATGATGCTGTGTATCCTCTACACCAAGAGCAGCCTCCTCTCATTGTTTTAAACTGAAGGAGGGCCAATTTAGATTAGATATAAAGAAGTTGTTTTTCACAATGAGGGTGGTAAAACACTAGCACAGGTTGCCCAGAGAGGTGGTGGGTCCATTGAAACATTCAAGGCCAGGTTGGACAGGGCTCTGAGCAACCTGATGTCATTGATGTCCCTGCTCATTGCAGGGAGGTTGGACTGGATGACCTTTCACAGATGTCTTCGAACTCAAATTGTTCTATGATTATGATAGGGTACCATTCAGGAATTAATTATTCCAGTTTATTTACAGGAAGACTCTCTTCTCAGCCAGTTCTGGAAACTAGAGTTTACTTAAATCCAGTAATCTTCTCTTCAGAGGAGACATTGATGATTACAAAATCCTGTTGTATCTAATATCCCCATCACCTTCAATCGAAACCAGAGACTGTGTTTGTTTCAGTTATTTGGTAAAAGGGTGTCATGTTTTAGTGATTTCCTAAAAAAAAAAAAAGGGCAGACTGAGCTCAGAGTTCCAGCTAGAAGCCTCACAATCATTTATTGGAGACCGTGGGCTGTAGCTGTGGCACTTTCCCAGACCATTCGTTTCTTGGACAGGGCTAAAGAGTAGTTTGGGCCATTTTCAGGCTGTGGTTTGACCATGTCCCCCTCTGCTCCAAGGAGAGGAAAGCTTTAATACTAAAGGTGGCAGCCACCCTGTCCTAGCTACTCCCAGTTCCAGAGAGGAGTGCAGCACCTTCAGTCCAGTCAGGGAGACATCCCCTTTTTTCTTGAGAATATTCAGTTAGATGAAGCTATAAACCAACAGACACGATCATCCTACAAGTACGTTGGAAGTTTTGTCATAAAGTATTTTCTCAATACTCATAGACTCATAAAATTATTTGGTTTGGCAGGGCTCTTAAAGATCATCTCATTGCAATCCCCCTGCCATGGGCAGGGACACCCTCCTCTAGATCAGGTTGCTCCAAGCCCCATCCAACATGGTTTTGAACACTTCCAGGGATGGCGCAGCCGCAGCTTTTCTGGGAAACCTGTGCCAGGGCCTCACCACCCTCACAGGGAAGAACTTCTTCCTAATATCTAATCTAAATCTCTCCTCTTTCAGTTTAAAACTGTTCCCCCTTGTTCTGTCACTGTCTGCCAGTATAAAAAAATCCCTCTCCCTCCTCTTCATAAGCTCCTTTTAGGTACTGGAGGGTGCTGTAAGGTCTCCCTGGAGCCCTCTCTTCTCCAAGCTGAACAACCCCAACTCTCTCAACCTGTCTTCATAGGAGAGGTGCTCCAGCCCTCAGAGCATCTTCATGGCCCTCCTTTGGACCTGCTCTAATTAGATATTTTCTGCCTTTCTGGTTGCAAGAAAAAAACACTTCTTTTTTCCCCCCCAAGTGACTGAATGTAGCTCTGCTTCTGCGCTGGCTTAGATCCATCCAAGTCCAGGATCAATGTCATGCCTGTTTCACAGATGCTGAACCAAGTGCTTAGGGCCCAGCTCAGAGCCTGCACACTGTTAAATCCCAATGAGCTCAATGAGCGCTGAAGGAGCTCATCACCTTGGCGGATCAGGCGGATATTGAAGCCAGTGAAGCCCATGTCACATGCTTATAAAGGTCAGTCCCATATTTACAAAAGCCCATCAGAGTTGAATTGTGCCATGATTGAGATTATACAGGAAGCAAGACCTGGCTGTGCTGATGTTGACATGATTTCCTGAGAAGGTAAAATTCAGGCATTTATTTCTGATGGTTTTGCACAGAGCAGAGCTAGCAGCCTGATTTGTATTCAGCTGCTGCATATTAAGGCTGGTCATTCCTCTTGTAAATGGTAGATAGGAAGAATTGCTATACTGAGAAATATTTCCTCTGTTTTAGGGTAGATTTTAGCTGTAGCCCTCTGATTCCTGATAACCAAAGTCAGAGTGATGTGTCTGGCGTTCTCTGCCCTACACTCCCAGTTATTTATTCTGTGATGTGCAGGAAGGAAGGAGACGTGCGCAATCTCCATTCTTGTTACCAGGAATTGTGCACTTAATTCTCTGTGCATTGTACTGAAAATGAACTAGTAAGATGTGTTCCGCATCAGCAAAAAGGCTCCCTTATTCAGCTGGAATGAGAACATGCACACTTTAACTTGGGAGTAAAGAAAATTGCTGTAAACGATTTCTTTAAACAGAATCTGTTGGGTTTTGCCTTCAATTTTTTGCTGAGAGTGAAGATTCTGCAGAGTTTTTTCTCCCTTTTTGTACCCAATTGCTAACCTTGCTGTTGCATGTGTTTCTGCTGCTTCTAGCACTTTTCATTCTGATGGCAGTTTTTCATCTCTTCACTAGCTTATGGCTAAAACAGTCCTGGGAAAAGGAATTTCAGTTACTCTCCAGAATAATTATTTCCATTTGTTCCCGCTCTGGTCCTGGGGCAAAGGGCTTCCTTGTGTCTTGCCTTGATGGATCTGCCCTCCCAATTCCTCTGCTTTTTACAAATGTCTTTTCTGCAGGTGTCAACACCAGGTGACAGCACATCCCTGAGATGTATTTTAAGTCATTCTTGCCTAATATGTGGCCCGTACATATTAAGACTTATTACTAGGACTGGAATTTCCTGGCTGGCTAGTCAATTAATAAAAATGCATCAGCATACACGGGCATAATTATGGAAATGTGTACAATTCTGGGACTTTTTCAGTCTGAAAACTTTGCAGAATGCTTCACAGACGGGCTGTGAAGTACCACTAATCACAGCGCAGACTCCAAACACACACAGGGAATGGAGTGGGTTCTCCTCACACTGTTACTCAACAAGTCCCTAAAATAACCAGGGAAACACATTCAAATTGGCATCTCCTCACCCACTGTTCTTTGTGTTAGCCACTACCTCGATCCGAGGTGTTGTTTCTGTAGCAAAACATAGAACAGAAAGTTTCAACTCAGAGTTTTTTACTGAAGCAAAGTCATTTGCATACTGTGTGATTGTCTAACAGCACTGACCTACAGCTCTGTATGGTACCTGGAGCTTTTAAAACTACATTTATTGATGAATCTGAGGGATCTGAAGAGGATAGATATCAACTAATGAAAAAACCACTAAAATTAGAGAATGGGTAGCTTCTTATCTGCTCCCTCCACCGAACAGCTGAACAGTGTTCTGTACCATCTTTTTTCCCATCAAGGTGTGTAGTGTGAAGGTAAAACCACTGCAGTTCTGTAAAGGCAGATGTTGGGGTACAGCCATGAGCAACTCCACACCAACCAAACATCCACTTACCAGGGAAAAGACCAATGTTTGGAGCACAGGACAAGGCACTGCAGGGATGGTAGAGAACCCCTCTGGAGATGGAGCTCCCTGTGCTGGCACCTCGCTGTGCTGTCCTCAGCCACACAGCTCAGAGATCATCTACAGGAGAAAGCCACCTGCTACAACTAATCTCTGAATTTCAATCAATACAAGTTAATACCAATTTTTTCTGGTTTGGTTGGGACTACATTTGACTAACTCATAATAAGCCACTTTATATGGAAATCAGTGTTGGCACAGTCCTTGCTCCAGTCGAACTGTATCAGTTTATGGATTCACGTTAAGTTCTGCAGTAATACAACTTTCTTCTGTAGCAAAGCCCTCGGAGAGTCATCAGCTTCCTATGGCATCAAGGCATGGAAATATAAAGTGAAGGCTTAGGACATTTCAGCTGTATCAAAGTCATGAATTCTGCCTGAATTCATGAGGCTGCTGTATTATTTAATGCCTTGCTGTATAAAGACTCAGAGCTTTGTTTCAAAATTTATGTTGTCTGCTTCAGGTCTGAGCTTAAAGAGTTTTGAGAGGAACAACCCAGTGTCACTTACTGCAAT
This sequence comes from Corvus kubaryi, assembly GCF_017639235.1. Classification (NCBI taxonomy): domain Eukaryota; kingdom Metazoa; phylum Chordata; class Aves; order Passeriformes; family Corvidae; genus Corvus; species Corvus kubaryi. Next base: position 5,830,100 of record NW_024582082.1, on the reverse strand, counting down.
GATCTGCTGGAGGGAGGTGAGGATGCTGACCTGGGCGGAAGGCAGAGGAAATCTGGGCTCTGCAAGTGACTGACAGCAGTGAAAAAGTCCCAGAAGAAAGGAGTAAAGGCAGATGTGTACTTAAGGGCTGTGAAGAGGGGACATATCTGGTGATGGGAGGAGTGGTCACAAACACATTGCAGGCAGGAATCATGAAGCAGCCCATGCCCCGGGAGGCCAAGAGGCAAATGACAAAATTAAAGCAGAAGCCAAGTGATGATGTGGGTTCTGAAAGGCTCAGAATCGCCTGGAGATGTTGAATATGCCACTTAAATCTGTGTGCACACTCAGCCTGTGGGTGAGTAAATGCCTCGTGATCCCTTCTGCCGTCCTCCAAGAGCCCTGTGTGCAGCGCGCCTGCTCAGGCTTTATTCCTCAAGGGTTAAACTAGAAACTCAAGTACCCTTGACTCAGAGCTCAAGTGAGGGTGGTTTTGAGTATCAAGCAGTCTTACAGCAGCTGGAATGTGGAGTCTCATTCCTGAGCAGTAATACCCGTGCACAGAAACCGTGTCAGCAGAGACCCATTTACAGCAGCTCCCGGGTTTATGTTGGTCATAAGCCCTCCAGTATTGATCAGAGGGGTTTTGAGGGTACTAACCTGCATAAAAGGAAAAGTGGTCTTTAAATACTAAATAAAATAGACATTTAGAGTTTCGCCACTATGAGAATTTTTTGCTTCCTGGGAGCAATATCTTGGCACTTGCGGACTGTAGAGCTGCTTGAGGAATGAACCATGATGGATGAGCACACACAAATAAAATACTGACCCCAGCTCAGAGCTTCTAAATTCTACCAAAATCCCTCTGGCTGGTGTTTCACGCTGGTCAGGTTTTGCTGGCAATAGGCACAGGGATCAGAGCAGACACTTCACACTTTATGAGAAGTAAGAAGAAAGAAGAAAGACTTCACCCTTTATGAGAAGCAACCATGTGAAGTCAGAACATTCCAAGAGCAGAGGCCTCCTTTGGCCATTTCCAACCAATTAAGATTGTATAAGTCAGCACAGGCATCTCGGGTGGGAGATCTTCCTGGGATGCAGGAGCTGGGACACTGACCTCTCCATACCCATCAGGAGCCAGAGCTGCCCACAGCCTCAGAGCTCGCATTACGTCTGGCCTCAATAAGACACCAATACAGAGGTATCCATAAAAGCTGCCTTTCAGGTTATATTCAGTGAAAGGATGGTTTTCCTTTACCCTCCAGGGTTTACAGTGGGGATTTACACACCTAGGCTGGAGAACAGCAGGTTGTGTGACCCTGTTCACCAACACATCCACACACATGGGCCAGTTTTCTTTATTTTTGGCTGCCTTGTGGCTTTCATCTTCGGTCTGGTGACTCTGTCCTGCAAAGGAAGTGCATTTAGGGAGGTATGTCTGTAGTTGCAGCCTTTTCATCATGTTCACTTTCCTCTGTAGAAAATATTTAACTGCTACTGCTGGAATGATTCTCCAGTGGTTCACATTACTAATTATTGAACCCTCATTACAATTAAAGTACTCTCTTCTTTGCAACCCTGGGGATAAATTTTAGGGTATTAAGACTTATTTCCTTTTTTCAAAAACCAGTGCAAAACGGAACTTTCTGTGTTGCCCCTCGGTTTCACATTGCAAACTTGGTCAGTTGAGCATGCAAAAATCTGGTGAAATGAACCCTGGATACCAGGTTTTAAATGGCGTTTTCACCATCCAGAATTGTCTTCTGCTGGAAGTGGTTGCCCAAACTCAGCACACAAGGTTTAATAATAATTAATTATTCCAAGCCAGGTAATGAAAAAAGTGGTATGGACAGACTCCGTGTACACATACCAGTTGAAAGCACTAAATTTATTTTCTTCTGGTGCAAACCATCAGTAATCAAATTTCCATTACCCAGTGATGGGCATGAACGGTCAAGAAAAATACTTAGTCAACAGAATTCCAGTTAGAGATCTGTGAGTATCCTGCTTTAAATACGGCAAAGTAAGGAGACATTTTCCCAAGAGGATCGTCCTCTGATGAGTAAGCGTGGTTCTCAGTATTTCACTGTAGCAAGTATTTGCCAGGAACAAGATCAGTGAAACAAGCCTTTCTCAAGTGCTTCTGAAGAGAGAAGTGGTTTCCTTTGTAAATGAGTCAGTCCTGCTCTGAAATTGTTCAATAAAACATGGAGAAGCTTGAAAGTATGGTGAGACTGTCTCCCAGACATGACTTTTCATGCTGTATTTTACAGCATGGTACTATTTCTTCCATTCCTTCTGATTTGGAGGTACTTCTCAGCTTTGGATGGTTGGTTGTGCCAGGTGAAGGATGCTGTGAGAAGCTACAGAGCATAATCATTCCTTGAGAAAACACAAGCAGCCATCCTTGCAGCTGGAGAGGAGGCAGGGTTAGGTTTGATCTCAAAGATGAAGGTGTCAGGAAAGGGGAGTACTTCTGACTTCACTACAATCTTCATGCCTTTCACAATCGTAACTTTTCTGGGGTTTGCCTCAAAATTGTATGTCTTAGCTACACAACACATGAGTTTGAGACATAATTAATATTAATAAAGTCCATTATGTAAAATTAGCCATAGACAGGAGATTCTTTAAAAGGTGAAATCATAATAGTCATGATCAGTGTGGCTGTGTTGCTGGGAAACTGAGAGCTGTCCTGGGCTGCTCCTCAATATTTGCCTTTCATTACAGATCTTTCCCCGCTACTTGTGGGAAAGGAGTTTTAAAGGAGAGACATGAAGATAACTACAAAGAAAAGTCTTTCGCTGAGCTTTAGTATTTTTTGCAGTTAGGTTTTCAGTCTGGCAGGTAAAACACATGAAGATTCCTTAGCACTGGGTCCCTGCAAGGAAAAACAGCAGCAGAAATGGGTGGGTGTAGGGCACGATGCTTGTTTGTTTGGGAGTATTTTTGGGGGATTCTCATTACTCATTTTTCCATTTTGTCTTCAGAAATTTTGGGGTTGGTTCCCAATCAGGTGTGGTATCTGCAAACCCCTCCATTTCTCAGCCATTGACCTGCAAACACATCCTTCAGCCACTCCAATATCTGTAGATCTACCATGAGCATTTAGGTGCAGCCTCCAAATAAAGCAGCTACACACTCTTGAAAAACCTGCAGCAAAAGTACATAAGCTTAAAAATAATCACACAAGTGGCATATTCAGCTAATCAGGAGTTCGGATTGTCTCGGCGTTTCTGGGCACAAATCAGTTGTATTTCAGAGGCTGAAGCAGGGAGTCACCACTGGAGCCTGATTACGTATTTTAAGTGCTGCCTGATTAAATTAAACTTGGTGCTGTTTATGGCTGATTTTGAGCAAATGGGAAAAATCAGAGATGCAATCCAGGCACTTTAAGCTGATCCAGATTTTGAGAATGAAAAGTTCAGGACTCAGACCTAGATCCAAGTTTTATCCTGAGGCCCCTGTCTTCAGAGTGGACTGATTCAAAATCTTGCAAGGAAAGTCTCTGGGCTATTCCCCTGCAGTAAACTTACATTTGTTTAGAAATAAGTGGCTTAATTCTTAAGGACTCTGGAAGGCTTGTGTCCTCAGCACTGAGTTCACCATAACAAAGTGCTAAACCACTGAGCAGTTTACTTAGTCACAGAAATAGGCATCAGAAGGTATTTCATCAAGTCCTACAGTACAATCCAAGTTTTGCAGGTTGGCACACATATTCTCTTTCAGCCTTTTGATTAATTGCATAGTACCAAAACCATACGTATTTATAGCTTGCAGAATTAGATAAATTCTCCAGATGTGGCTTCCTTTAGTTATGCTGAGATGACTGGAGATCAAAGCCTTTGATCTTTAGCCTGACTGAAACCTGCTGCTGATGTAAGTCTAGAAAATGATGCAGTGAGGGGAACTGGCCACTCTCAACTTGCCCCAGAAGCATCTCAAACAAAACTTATGGGAAGAAACTTTGTGAAGGATATTTCTATACACACCATTGACTCTCTACTCCTGAAAGTACAAGGCAGTTTTCAATGAACCTTTTACTCTTAACAACACATTTAAATAGATTGATTTTCTGTTCCTGCTCAGAAATGATTTAAGACTTTTTAGTGCATGCATATCCTCTATGATACACAGAACTGGCAGGAAATGTCATCATGAGCTAGTTTATAGCCTCAATTAAGGCCATTTCCATTGCTCCAGATGTGTAAAGCAGACTTACAGCTGAGTTCCTGGTATAGTGAACTCCCTGATGCATCCTAGGCTCAGCACTGCCAGCTCAATGATATCCTCTTCATGACCCTTGGAAAAAATGATGAATAGCCAGGGAATTGAAAATTCAGACTGAATTCTGGCAACATGAACACTTTATACAAGTCTTGGCCAGTTAGGCAGACAGCACAGTCTAAAAACCCTTATCTGGTACCACAGGCTCTTCTAGCAACCCCAGCTGCAGAGCAATGCAAAGTACTGTGTGGCCACTTCTGCCTGTCTCTGCAGCTTCATAAGCCCCACAGCAAGGCCATAAACCCTCAGCTCTTTGGGGGATACTGCCAACAGAGTTCTGACTCCCGTGGCCAAGACTTTAATGAGCTGTTTGCTAAAAAAGAAGCTGGTAACAAAACAAAACACAAAAATAAACCCCAACCAACCAACTACAACCAAAAAAACCCACTCAAAAACCCTACATTCAAACTTCAGTAAAATCAGAGAATGGACAGATTTCCATTGGAGGGAAAAGGCAGAAATGTACTATCCTAGAAAGAGCACAAGAAATGCAATTTATTTACTAAATCATAAATTCTTTATTGACATCAGAAGAAAGAACTATAATTCTAAGATTACTGAAAATTATCACAAAGGAATAGCTCAAATACATTAGGAAAATTCAAATTTAAAAGGTAGAAAGCCAAATGCAGCCAGCAAGGAAACATCAGGGACAACAAGAAATAGTCCTTAAGACCATTAATAATGTGAGGAAGAGCAAATGAAAGGTTTGCCTTGCTGAGGGATTTGGACTAAATGATCTTTAAGGTCCATTCCAACCCCTTAACATTCTGTGATTCTATGCTTCTATGATTCTATGAATTAATGTCTATTTCACCAGTATTCAGTAAAAAGTAAATAGTGAATAAGAGTTTGCAAAATTAATACTAATAAAAAGAAATATTTCAGCACAGATTAGGGTAAAATTGGGTTAAATGATGTTTTGATAAGTTAGAGATTTTGAAATTGGCTGGGGCTGACTTAATCTAGCAGTCCTTGAAAAACTGTAATCTCAGAGCTATTAATGGTATCTCTGAATCCATGGATGGGCTGTGGTGATACCAGAAGACTGATGTATTGGCTATCTTTAAAAGGTGGGAGAGGTGAGAGAAAAAAGAACAGGAGAATTGTACAACAGTCAGCTTACTCTCAAAATCCAGAAAAAAAGCTGGAGCAAATAGACACATACCTGAAAATAAGAATATGAGCATCATCCAATAAAGATTTGCCAGTAACAAATCCTGTCACAGTGCTCTAATTTAATTGTAAAGAGTAAAAGGCCATGGGGATAGAAAAAAAAGAGGAGATATCAAATATATTGACTTCAGTAAGGCTTTTGACACACTGATGGTGTTCTGCTTTTTGACCCTTGCAGAATTTCCCTTATATAATTTCTTTAAAAAATAATCTAGAGGAAAATGAAAATCTAATATTCAGCAATTTAAAGGCCCTTTTACGTTTAACAATTCAATATAATGTATAAAACAGAGGATAAACATTAGAATTTGTGAAGGGTGCCAGGACAAACACCCCACACCTCTCAAGAACTCTTATGGGGGCTCACACCCCTCTTAGGTGACGAGTTGTTTGTGTCTTTGTCATCCATGAACACAAGGAAAGATGTGAAGAATGAGATGTCTTCTCGTTGCAAGGTTCACTTTAGGTAAGGAGACACAGCCACCCTCTTTTCTCTTTTTTTCTGGTGTGGGCGTTTGGTTGTTGTTTTTTTGTTTGGTTAGTTTTTATTTTGGTTTTTTTTGTTTGTTTGGGGGTTTTGTTTCTTTTCTTCTTTTTTTTTTTTCTGTAAGTCTGCTGTTCTCAATTGCTCTGTTAAAAACTTACCTAATGGACACCACTGGAAATAGGGAATGGAAAAGGGGTGAGAGTGCAGAGAATGAACAATCATCTTGTTTTGGAAATAAGCACAATGCAATAGTGCGGGGGAAGCAAAGATGAGCACAGTAAAAATAGCTAGCAGTAAGCAGAAAGATAAATGACCACTGCACAGCTTACAAGCCAAAATATGGCCCTCTGGAGTTGTACGGAGTGAGTAATGGGCACTTGCACCAGGCATAATGTGTGGTCTGAGCCCTCTAACCTCTCTGGACTGCTCAGCTGAACTGAAGCCAAGAGCAAGAGTGGTTTGTTGTCTTCTTCAGACCTCAGGTATTGCCCTAAGACTGCTGTTCAGCCAGCACTGTGCCTCTCAATGGAACAGACTTTTCCCTTCAGCCTTTATATGACGTCCTGCTGTCATGCCAGACCCAGCAGCACACTATCACCTTTTGCAATTTTATCTCCCTATATATTTTTATGGCGTCATCCTCCATCCCACTCCACCTGTCTGTCCTCATCCCTCTTGGCCTGCAGCTCTGGAGCACACAGCTGCCTCATCATTATCTTTATCTGTAATGAAAAAATTTTACAGTCTCAAAAAGTCCCAAATCCATATGGTTCAACATCTGATTTGTTTCAAGTCACAAGTCACAAGTAGAAAACCCTCCCTTGCACATATGCCTAGGAGTCAGGGTGTGGATTTCTCCAAAAAAAAGTCTCCTGTCTGCCTTTGAAGGGAGCAGCTTTGCCTTTGATGTAGCCGTAAGCGAGGAGCTGGCCTTGTCTCACAGTGTGTTTCCTTCACAGATAGCTTGACTGTTGGGCATTATTTACAGTTCATATAGAAAACTAGAAGCAGAATCTTACAATACATTTCTAGCCCTTCCCAGGCTGGATTTAGTAACATCTGAAGCATGGTATAGATGCAGGTATAAGTAATGTCACATACAGGTATAGGTATTATCACATATTCTTCACTTTTCAGGAAAGTGAATGTTCTCGCTGTGACAGGCTGCAGGGTCAGGTGTGGGCACTGACAGACATTAATGACCCTGAGCAGCTGGGGACACCCCTCACCCTCTGCCCAGGAGCCAATTTAAGCTCAGCCCAGGACCCTCCATCTCTCCCTGAGCTATGTCAGGGAGGTGCTGGGCTCCAGCTCAGCCACACCCCCTCCCTCAGGCTCACATCTATGGGCCTTCTGCCCTGATGGACCTGCTTGGGAATTGCTGGATGGTGTCTGACCTGGATTGCCTTCACTGGATCTCACCTTGACCTGTAGCGTGTCCTTTGAGCTGACCCATCTCCATGAACTTGCCTGATCATGAGGGCTCTTGCTTGAGCCTGGCTGTGACCTGTGAGTCTGCTCTGCTCCCCTTGCTCAGGTACTGAGGGCTTTGCTGGGTGTGTTACGAGGCTGGGCTCCCGCCTTCCATCCCTCTAAGTGCTTTTAAACCTTAAATATCTTTGTTTAAATTTGAGTTTGATAAAATAACTCATGGCAGAGGCTGAAGAACTCAGCAAAATATGACTCTTCCCCAGGACTACAGGGCTTGTGCTGGGGAGATGATGTTGTCCAGGGCCACCTTCTAGCTGGTAAACGAAAATTTTATTTTTGGGGTAGGTGGATTAGGTTTACTACTGCAGTGTGGGGTGTGACATGCCCTTTTTTGGGTGCAGGACGGCAATAGGATGTTCAAAGGGATGTGGAGTGTTCAGATGTGCCCACAGACTCCAGCTGACACAGGGCCACCACATGCCCTTAAAGTCCTGTATTCCTGAAGTATTATGAATTTTAAAAAAGATTAAAATTATATTTATAGGTGATATGAATGGTTAAAAACACAGGTACTGTGTGTCTACTTTGTCAGTCTGGAAGATGTTGCCTGACCCCCTGGCATCCTACCCAAGACTGAAACCCAGGGATGGAGGCAGAGTCAGTAACACCTGTGAAGCAGTCTTCAAATGTCTGACATTTTCCTAAAGAATGCTACATGATATGGAACTGATGCATTTTATTCTGCCGTATAATTGAACTGATCAATCCAAATAACTGAGGGTTTATCCCAAACTGAAGGTGAATCTAAATTCTGACAGTTACTACCACCCACGGCTTGCTTTTATACTCTAAACCATTTCTGCTGCCTTTGCTCCCCTCTCAAGTCAAAGATTTCTCTGTGAGCACTGCAGACCTGCACTGTTGTCTCGCGGTTAGTCAGTCGAGCATTGCTCCCATCTTTCTGCACCTGGTACACACCCAGTATTTTGTCTGGATTAATCACTAGCTGTAGGTTACAGTCTACTGCATCCTAACCTTGGCACTGAGCTCTGACAGCAGGGAAAAAAACCTATTTTCTGATTACTAAATTGTCTATCCGAAGTTGAAGAGTGTGTTGCAGCTGAAATGCTGATAAAAGCACTAAATGTGGAGCTTGCTAATACAAAGCTATAGCAGCAATTTAGCTTGTTATCAGGCAGTAAATAAGGCTTACCTGCTATTCTTTGATCAACTTTTTTTCTGTTATGAACTGCATATGTTGACAAATTATGTCACCGAAAAGAAATCCAAGTCTTTGATGAAATAACAGGAAACATGCATGTGCTGGAAGTTTAAAAATGCATTTAAATAAACTGCTTTAGGATTTTGGATAGCGGGAGCCTTGCTTAAGGTGCATGAGGAGGGGCTGGACTGGACATGGGGGGCCAGGAGAAGTTGGAGTGGCCTCAAAGTCACCCTGAGCCCCACACAGGTTTCAAGGAGCATTATCAGAACACTGGAACTGCAGGCACCAGATGTGACTGATTCTGCTTTGGGTTTGTAACAATAAACTGGCAGTTTCCGTAAATTGGTGGAAATGGATGCTTCTTTAGAGGAGAGGTGCCTTGATAAGAGCAGCACCATGCAGTACCTCATTGTGATAAGCAACTCTTAAAGGGTGAGATTTGGATCCATGGCTCTGACATGGTGAAACTTTATTATTATTAGAATGCTAACAGTGGTGCCTGAAGGGTCCAGTGGAGCTTAGACATGACTCTTGGTCAAATTCCAGCTTACTGAGCCGTTTCCCAGAATATCAGACAGAACTGAAACCAATACGTTTCCACGGCTGCGTCTTGAAAAACACAGCTGGAGAGCCAAGTGAAACAAGATACCACAACAAGGGAGAAGTGTGAAGTTGGAAAGCACAGATTTGGACCTGAACTCCCCCAGAGTCTGGGGGCTTTCAGATCCAAATTCTTCATTTGCTCCATCTCAGAATGTGAGGCTGCCCCTTGCATCCTCTCTGCCTTGAATTCTTCCCAAGTGCAGGAGAGAGGCTGGGACTCTTTCTGAGGTTGGTTTTTTCTGCTGTAACTGAACTCTGCAGTCAAAATCTCTAAAAGCTGGTTCCTTCCTAACTACAGGCATGTGATTGAGATTGGCTTCTGTCAAGTGTGTAAGGTCTCAGACTGTACCATGCTGGGGTCCAGCTGGCTCCTTACCCTGTCTCCAGCAGGCTCAGTCTCACCCTGTCTCAGAGGCTGCACAAGGTGATCCAGGAGATGTGGCGGCAGGCATGTGCACAGAAGCCTGTTCCTCAGGAGTTTTTTTCTCCCCCAAATATGTTAGTCTAATACTTATGGGGACTGGCTCAAAACTTGATCTTTTCCCAGGATGTGGCTCTGGATATACAGATATATTTACCAACCCAGGACTTGGGGCTCTCCTTGGTTGTTGCTGATCTATGAGCATCCAGGATCTCTTCCGGCAGATCTAACAGCATCATCTAACTTTATCAGTTTTGAGTTCACCTCTTCACCTTAATGAACATTAATTGACCACTAGATTAGATACTAGGAAGAAATTCTTCCCTGTGAGGGTGGTGAGGTGCTGGAACAGGCTTCCCAGAGAAGCTGTGGCTGCCCCATCTCTGGAAGTGTCCAAGGCCACGCTGGAGCAACCTGGTCTAGAAGAAAGTGTGCAGGGGGGTTGTTATGAGACAGGCTCTAAGGTCCTTTCTAGCTTAAACCATTCTATCATGATTAATTAAACAATATTACAGTTAAATTATCCTTTATGTAGTAATATATTTAAATTAATAAGAATTAAGCCCAGAGGAATTAAATAGGAATCTTTCACATATTTTTCCAGTGGCTCCAGCACGCACTGATCTGAGTTCTCATCCCCTTCTACTGAACATTTCCCATGTGAATGGGAGCTACTCTGCCAGAGTAGCACTTCAAACTGACCTTGTCTAGCACATTTTAACCATGGATGCTCTAGAAGTAAATCCATTTCTCTTTCCCCACTGACTGGCACACGCAGGATGATCAGGCATACCCTGCAATTAACAGGGAGAGACTTACAATTCATCTTAATCTCTCTCACATATATTGCTCAATAAATACATTTGATTGCAGCTTTGATGGAGCTGCTGGAGGTCCAGAGGGCTCATGAAATCGGTGTGTTCTGTCAATTTTTAACCTGCAGAAGCACCCAGTGAAAGGTGTAGATCCATTTGTTGGGAAAACAGCTGAACTGGAGAAACGAAACATTTCAGCAGGAACAAATATTGTTTGACAAGGTTGGGGGTAGCAAAATACTTTTCATGGTATTTTTCTGCCTGAGGCACCTCCCTTTTGCTGCCAATATAATATACAGGAGGGATGATGGTAATAGTGGTGAGATGGGATTATTGACAGCTTTCCCCTCTTCTTTCTTCTCTGCCTCTCACCACAGCCACCAGCACAGCATGGGGAGAAAACCCTCAATGGGAAGCTCCTTTGCTGCCTTTCTGATAAATTAACCTACACAGGGTTGATTGCCGTGGAGGAGGAAGGGGATTAGCCCTTCAAAATCCTTCTGATCCTCAGTTCTGCAGGAGTCTTGGGATTCCTCTAGAGACATTTTTCACTTGCAGTAAGTGGAGAGGGGTCCGTGGGCTCTTTCCAAAGGTCTGGGAAGGGTTACCAAGGAAAGCCAATCTACTGCAGTCCCTTAGGGGAAATACTGGGGGCTTCTAAGCTGGAGAGGCTGCTGATCCCCCCTCGGGAACGGAGGTGCAACCAGGTGGAGCTGTGCCCCTGTCTGAGCCTGCTTGCTCCTGCCTCCCGGCTCGGGGCTGTGCTGCACAGACTTGCCAGCTGTGGCTGCCCACAGAAACAGGCTCTTTAACCTAAAGGGAGGTTTGTGATTCCAGACAAGCCTTGCTGCACCACCTGTGCAAGGGCAGGTCTTTCTCCTCCCCTCTCCTTAGAATTCACCCATTTGTTTTGTCTACATCTGCCAGAACTGGCAGGAGAGTCTCTCTAAGTCCGAGGAGTGGGAGGTCACAGCTATGCAGGAGTTGAGCACCTTTTTAATTTAGGAAAGGGCTAGAAGTGCCGTGGGAAGCCTGGGATGGATTTCTTCTAAAGCTTTTTTGTACCATTTGGGTGATGTGAAGAGGACTTGACATAACCTGACTTCATAAGAAATCCAAGAGACCAGCCCAATGGTGGTAGAATGTCTGTGGTCTCCGAATCTGCCCTGATTTGAACTTGAAAGTGAGCTCCAAAGCCCTGCTGCTTACATTTGAAACTACAACCTTCTCCTCGTGTAAGTGAAGTTCAAGCAGTCACCAGCTTGAAAGCTCTTAGATCCCTGTCCCTGTAAAGAATAAACTCTGCCTTCCCACCGCCCCACTCTGCAGGGGAACATCAGTGCCTCTGGATGAAGCTCTGGGAGGATTTTTTTTAGCTTCCTGTAGTTATCTCAAATCTTCATCTCTAAAATGCAAAGGCTTTTATAGACTTTGTATTCTATTAGTGTAACACCGAATGCCCTCGTTCTTCAGGTATTTATAGCAACTTCTGCAGCTCCCATAATAACTCTTCGTGGCTCGGCACCTCGCAACATGATGTCTTGTTATCCCCATTTCACAGATGTGGAAATAGGGCACACGGAAATTAAGTGATTTCTGCAGGATTTCCTATAACCCACTGCAGTGCCTCGACTATAACACCACCTTCATCAGAGTTTCAGCTCAGGTAGGATATTGTGGGCTTCCGCTATTCTCTTCATTTAAGATTATATAAAGAGACATAAATACTAATTCTAGAGCAATGCCCTGATTTTCGGCAGTTCTGAGGAACCTCAGATGTCTCTGGACTCAATGCAGACATCCAGGAACTCAGAAAATTAGGCTGGGGTTTAGTTGCTTAAATACGGGTGGTGTACTTGCTGGCAGAGCAGGGGATTAACAGGAGGTGGAGGGTTTGATTAATTCTTACAGCTACCCTTGGTCTCAATCAGGAACCGAGCTGCAAAGGAGCCAGAGCCAGGCCCTGTGAATCAGGGCAGAAGTGGATAGCAGGGCTCGCCAGGAGCTGTGTGGGTACACATGGGATCATGGGATGGAGCAGCATGGCTCTTCCCCCTGGCCTGATGAGGCTGCAGGATCTGCAGGATCCCTAACACACTGCTCTCCTCTGTGCCTCAGTTTCCCCGACCACAAATTATGCATGGTAATAGTTAACCACCACACTGAAGTGACATACAGCTGGATTATTTTCCAGTTTGAGTTTCAAGTCTTTGACTATGTGACAAGAGTATGAGGTAGGGGCTGGACCTTTGGATATTTGATAAGCACGATGTTGTTTTGCAAGGTAATATGGTGATGACACATTATGGATTAAGTTCTTTATTCCCTAACGATGGAGCAGCTTTGGAATGCACTGTGCATGCAGGCAGTGAAGAATGACTGTTGGGCAAAGGGCTGGTGTTGATACAGGAATCTTTCCCTAAGGTGATGGATAAACTGCTGCTGTGAGATGGTTTTATGCATCCAGAGATGTTTCCTTCCTTTTCTCTGCACAGCAGGCCACCACAAAGCTTGGGCATCACCAAAGTCCCTGCTTTGTTTGTGCCATCAGGAACAACTCTGGCTAATCATAGAATAGTCACAGAATGGTTTGGGTAGGAGGGAATCTTAAAGATCATCTAGTTCCAACACCCCTGTACTGGGCAGGGAGACTTACGCTAGACCAGGTGAATGGTCTAATGAACGGCACTGGGCTGAGCTGGATCAGCAGGTGCTCAGCATCAGTCCCCATCCTCCTCAGAAAAAACATCCAAAGCTGAACCTTCAGCTCTGTTGAAGAGAGCTTGCATTGTCCTGAACCACAGTGCACTTGAGACTACATGAGGAAACTCCAGGAAAATTACTTCTCCCAATAAAACGATATGAAGATGGCTGTTCATAAGGTTTTCATTAACCCTGCTCTGGGAATGTCTATTACTTCCAGCCACGGTGTCTGGTACTGCTCGGTACTGAACACACGCGAACAAACCATTCCTGCCCCAAAAGAGCCGGCAGTGCAAAGCTGTGCCTGCTTTGGAGATGTTTGCCGTGGCACACGGACATCAAAGGTCTGCAAAACCTTTGTGTCAGTGTGTTACACAGATGGAATCTTGGAAAACTGGCAGGTACCAACACAGGACATTTTAAGAGGGATTACGTTTGGTGCAGCACAATAGTCCTTTATAGCCAGGGCCTTAATGTGCTGCTGGTTCATGATGGCAATTAGCTGGATTAAGTTGTACCAATATAAACAAAGTATTAAAGAGACAGTTACAGTAAATAGAATGAGCAGCACTTGTCCTGTGCCAGCTGCAGGGGTGCTGTCAAGCATTTGGGATGCAAAGCCTTGGGTGTTTGTGGCACTGGGGAGGACATCCACAGCCAAGCCACGAACATCCACCTGCTGTGGTGGTCTCTGCTGCTAAGTAGAGCAGGATGGGGAACAGCAGCACTGCTGGCATCCCAGCAGGCAAGCCGGTTCCAACCCCCAAACAGGCAATGACAAATACTTCATCGTGGGAGAGACGAAGGGCTCAGAGGAAAAGGTGAAGCAGCAAGGCTAGAAGTAGGACATAAAATCAGATTACAGCTTTGCTGTGTTTTAATTGCATTGTTTAATTCCAGTTTCTACTGCTCTAAGACTAGACATCAAATAGAAAGTTAAAATTATTCAAAACCAAGCTACAAGTCTCAACATCAGAATGCCTATTATACTTATCTGTGACCTTCTTACCATTAAAACCACCATATTATTATTACTGTACATTTGCAGATTATTATTAGGCTTCTGAACTCTGCTGCAGCTTGATTTATAGAAACTGCTTAGTCACTGGCAGCAGTGCTGTGCTGGGAGCGGGAGAGATGCTTGCTGGTGTTTCAGCAGAGGCTCCTGCCAAGAAGCAGACACTGCCCTTGACAGATCATTGAGAGCTGGTGAGTGTTTCCCTCTCATGTAAAACTTCTGGAATAGCTGCAAACCTTCTTCCCTACCAAGAGCAAGGGTGAAAAAACTCAAGGCTCAATTAATGCATCCCTCCAGTTGTTTTGGGCACATTTATGTTGCCCTTTACATGAAAAGCGACCTTCTGGTTTGCTGCGCACGTTGCTGGGAGCACTGCTCTGGATTTTGGGGAGGTACAGCTCCTGTGAAATTGGGATTTAGGCTTTGGAAGGAGCAGTAGTCTTCTGATGGGACAGAAGTAGTCAGCAATGTGGGAAGGAGCCAAGTTGGGATGGGAGGTGGGGGGGCTCAGCAGGTCCAGGCACTGGAGCACTGAAGAGCACATTCAAAATTAAATATAGGGGGAGGGTGCCTGCTGCTTCATCACATTAATGAGGATGATGGGTTCTGTGACCCCACTCAAGGAGCAAATGCTCTGAGCAGAAGTTGCAGGACAGGCCCTTACATGAAGGATGTTTTCCCTGGGTTGTACATGCAGCAGGGCATAGTAAATGCTAATAATTTACAACCCTCTGAACAAACCAAATTACAAACTTGTTTCTTTTAGTTATTTGTTGAGTAATGACTATGCTGAGCTCTTTATAAAGTGTGGACAAAATCAGAGTCCTCAGCCCAGTATGCCCTGAACAGGTAGGGAATGATGCCTTGTTCACCATTGCTTCAGTCAAATTGCATCATCCCCAGTGCTGGTGCTCCAGCAGCCCTGCAGGTCTGGCCCTCCAGAGCCCTTTGAAACCTGCAACTGAATTGAACAGAAAATAAAACAATAGATATCAAACACTTCCATTCTGATTTCTTTTGAGGAAATGTTTCAGCATCATTAATGAAGTGTGCCTGTTTGCAACATGCTGGCATCCTGGAGATTTAAATCCAATACTTCAAAGAACACACATTGGTTAAGTAGCTTAGTCTTTAGTTTTATTCATGCTGGAGTAAACCATTGCCAGATATTTTCAGGGAGCTAACAGGAGAGAAACAATGGCTCTATTTGGCAGAGTCCAGCGGATGAAAATTATCAAAGTATAAAGTCCTAAACAGCTGAAAACAGTGAAAAATAATGGATTGGTTCTTTTCTCCTGACTCAATACCTTTATTCTTTTTGACATTTATTTTTTTTATTGCCTTTGCTCCTCTAACGCATTGTGGTGACTCATGTGAAAGGTCTGTAATAATGTTTCATTGCTGTGAAGTCACCGGATAACCACTACTCCTGCTCTGGTCCTACGCAATTATGTATGTTTAGAATATAGCCAGAAATGGGCTGACATTGATAGAACAGTGTAAAATAACAGGTGGAAAGAGCATTTAAAAGCAGGTACTGAGGAGTCACACACCCAGAAAACAATGATTTATTTATCTGTTGGAAATCAGAAAGGGCATGCAATAATCTGGGTCATGTACAGAGCTATTTCATGGGATAGTTGGTGCCACAGCGGCTCACTTCTGTCTTTCTCCTGTTCAAATAATTGCACTTGCTCACAGATACAACGCTTGAGTCAGTATTTTCAGGAACTTTGCAACTCACTTAGGCCCAGAGCGTATCTGGCACTTTTTGCTCTCTCAAAGAACAAGGCTCACTTCATGTGATCCTGCAGATGTGCAGGGCTGTGTTGCAGAAGCTGAGCTGGGATGAGGCTCTGGAGAAGGGACCCACTGCTTGGTTCAGCCTTGGCTTTGGTGTTCAGGAGGGAGGTGCCACCTCCCCTGCAGTCTCTGTGCCTAATTCTGAGTGTTCCAGCTCGTTCAGATGACTGGGTGTTACTGTAAGGAGCAGAGAGCCTGTTCCCAAGGACTGGACTTAGTTTCCTCTCTTAGCAGGGACATCTGAGGGCCATATTCTAAGTAGAGACATCATGGCTTTGCCGAATAATAAACCTATTGAATTAGAGCATTTGGGGGCATGAATTCAATAAATTTGTGTTTTACTGAACATAGTGTCAGCCAAGTCCCTTCTAGCCAAAGGCCATCTCTTCTGAAGCAATCAGGGCCCTAAATGCAGGAAAATAGAAAATTTATAACAAAAAAAGGAGTGAAGAGTGCTGGCTTGACAATATTGCAGTCCTGTCCCAGTCTGCATCCAGTACTCAGCTATTCTCTGCCTGCAGTCCAATAGTAAAGTCATATTTATTCTCTTGGCTCTGCTGCGTTAATGAAAAAGCGACTTAACAAAACAAATAGAAGGAAGGACATTTGCAAGCAATTATGGTATTGCTGATCAGTCACACTGTGCTGGAAATTACACGCTGAAGTTCAGCCCAGGCAGCTGATCAATGACCTGGTAGCTTGGCACCAGTGCATGCTATCAACTTAATAAATCAATGTAATTCCAGTCCCCGTGCCAGCATATATATGTGTAGTCAATATGACATCAATATTATATAATAATGGTTAAAACTAATTGCCCAAACACTGTGGTCTCTTATCTACTGCACAACCCCATCGGAGCCCAACGGTGCTCCAGCAGTCAGGGTGGAATTTGGCTGGCTGTTCCTTAAACATACCCCTGGGCATCACTTAAAATCATGGGTTTAAAGCTAATTTTTTTTTTTTGAAACCACAAGGGAAGTCAGCACTCCAGCATGTCATTCAGGGTTGACCAAATTGCCAGCCAGCTCTCTGCCTCTGGGAGGACGTGGTGTGCACGCCGGGTCCTGGCACACACTGCAGGAATGGGGTTTCTCCTTGGTGGCAGATGCACATCTTGGCTGGTTTCTGCATGGCTTCCTCCTCTTAATTAGCTCTGACATTTTAGCTGTTGTAATATGGGGTTTGGCTTAGGAGTTAAGGCTGAAAACTCTGGGAGTTTTTTGCTGGAAACAAAGTTTAGTTTAAGTACAGGGAATCTGGGATGCTTCTAACTGCGTGTAAGCTTTGCGGTGGGCTGGACCAGGGAAATACAGGAGCTTCTGAGCATGCTGGTGGTCACTTACTCTCACACCTGATACCACCAGTTTCAGTGCTCTCTGCTCTTGTATTTCACTCTTGTCACAGAAATCTACAAAGAACACAGAAACTACATAGTTTGTACTTACAAAAAACCTGCAATTTAAATCAACTATTTAGAAACAGCTTTTTTAAGGGTACCTGGACACTGAAGACATCCTAATAGGATTTTTGTAAGTGTGTCATCCTCTCCAGCCAAGTGATACACTCAGCTCCCCACGTGTAATATTTTATACACAATATTTTACCTGGAACCACAGCAACATCCACTCTGGAACATACTCCAAGCCTCTTACTTGGCCATGGCTTCAGCTTTTCTGGGAACATACCTGGTCCTGTGTTATGTGAGACCTGCTGTTTGTCCCACATCATGACAACAGGAAAAGGGACATTTGGGCAGTACAGACCCACCTTGGTACAATAACTTTGGTTGTGTCCTCACACCTCAGCTGCATTTCTCAGATTCATCATGCGCTGGAGTCACTGGAAATACATGCGAGAGATTTCTATCTTATTCTTCTGTGCTTAATTAATTCAAGTGTTTTACTACATAAAGGATATTTTAACTGTAATCTTGATTTATTATTCATCAATGAATCATGATAGAATGGTTTGGGTTGGAAGGGACCTTAAAGCACAGTTTCAATACCCTGCCATGGGCAGGGACAACTACTAAACCAGGTTGCTCCAAGCCCCATTCAAGTTGTCCTTGAACACTTCCAGGGATGGGGCAGCCACAGCTTTTCTGGGCAACCTGTGCCAGGGCCTCACCACCCTCACAGGGAAGAATTTCTTGTAATAACCAACCTCTGACAGTTTGAAGCCATTCCCCCTTGTCCTGACACTCCAGGCCCTTATCTGATCAGTCTGATCTCCTTTCCCCGTCTGCTCTGCACCAGTGATAGTTGCAGTTCACTGCTGGTTCCCAGCTCTGCTGTACCTCTCCTCCAGGGACTGTTCTGTTATCAGCACATGTTTATATTCTGGGAGCATGCACAGGAATTGAGCCATGGCTCTGTGACGTGCTCTGCAAAAGCAGAGGGGAAAAAGGCAATCTGAGTGTCTTATGTTCTGCAGGCACTAGGAACCAAGGAGATACAGCACACGCACACACACAAAATATGTGTGTATATATACATATATATATGTGTGTGTGTGGCAATGACATTTCTTTGGTAGCATAATTTGGTTAGGCTAATGCTTAGCTGAGAGCAGAGGTAGGGAGCAAGGAAAGGAGGGAAGAAAATCCTGGTTCATGTTGCCCAGCCACAGCCGAAGCTGAGTTTGGCTGTTTTTTTGGCAGAAGTGAGATGTAAGGATAGTTTTGAAGGAGGAGAAAGGAGTGGCTGTTCAGATTTTATCGGGAAGGTTTTCCCAGGCTTAAAAGAAAGCTGGGCAGAATGTGAGTCTGTGCTTTGGGAAGGAGCTGACAGAAGGATTATAGAGCCTGGTGGGGTAAAGGTTGTGGGCTGGCTGTATGTAGGTAGGCTGTTCAGCCAGGTAAGAGGAGATGTGCAAAGGTAACAGGAATAAAGAGTAGAAGGCAAGAAGCTCGTAAATTATGTAACTGAAGGACTGGTATGGTTGTGGAGTGAATTGATGTGGCCTTGAGGGTAGCTGCTAAAATTGAAGTTTGTAATAACAGATGCAAGAAGAGGGAGGCTTGGAGGAGATTATTTAAAAAAAAAAGTTTTAGACATGATAAAAAGAGCAAATTTGAGACATAATTCCCGAGAAATCCAGTGTGCTATCACTTGGGTGAAAAGAAAATGGGGAAAAGAAGGAGGATGGCAGAAAACAACCTATTCCTGACTGATTGGGGGTGTGGGGGGTAGAAAACAGTGACTGAACTGCTCTGTAGAGCTCTTGCAGTCTTTTTGAGTTATTTGGGTATCTCCCCAATTTATTTATTGATTAATGGATTTTTTTTTATATCATTACTGATTCTGGTAACTTACTTGGTGTCACATAACGTTGGTGACTGTGGGTGTATCCAGCCTGGTTCTTCCTGATGGGACACCAGCTTCACACAAACTTGGTTTCTTTTGCTGTTTCCAGAAGTTCATAGCAGAAAAATATTCTGAGAAAATTTTGTCTTGTGGTGGCTTATCCTTTATAACTCTGGCCATCACTCAAATAAAGAATGGCAGTGGTCTGTGGAAAAAAAGAAAAATAATTGAAAAATAGATTCTTACTTAAATTTTTCCAAACCACCAGAGCGGTTTACCATTCCTGGGAAAAGATGCAAGCAGGCAACATTTCCCTTAATGTCAGAATGCAGAATAATGCTTAGATAAATCTTTCAAAGAAGATGCTTTTATATTTGTCCTGTCAAATGGAGAAGATAATCAGCTTTTTCTTTCTCTTACCCTAAATATTTACATCTAGAAACATTAAGTAGATCTGTTTTCCTTCCTTAGTTTGCTTGGTTTGGAAAAAAATGAGGGTTTTATATTGATTTTTTTGTTTTGTTTGTGTTAGAGTATAAAACCAGGATATAGAACAATTGGAAATTGGTTGAGGGATTTATCAGTTACACTTGGAGGGCATCATATCTCAGCATGGTATGATAGGAAGAAGGTGTGAAATCCTGGATCCAGTAGCATCAGTAGCAATACTTCAGTTTTCATTACCTTTATTAGATAAGAATAGAATAATTTGTACTCCTTCAAGGTTTCTCCAAAATAAGTGACTTCTTTGTGATCCTCTTCGAATTGGAAGCTGCCCTACTCTATTTGAGTTCCCAACCACATCAGCAGCAACTGTGTTTCTATCTAGAGAAGCCTCCATCACAACTTTGTTTCAGGGTTTTCTTGGGTTTCCACCAGGAGATCCCAAACTCCTCATGCAGATGGGGTGGGACGCTGAGGAGCAGTGCTGCTCCTGATCTCTGGCAGGTGACACAGACCACGCCTGAGTTCATGTGACCTTGCTGAGGAGGGAGCAGCTCTGTGTGCTTGAGGCATCTCCTCCTGAGAGCTCTGCCTGAGGGAGCTGTGCAGCCAGGAGCTCTCCTGAGGTGTGCAGGAGTCTCTGTACCTGCCCCCATGTGCTGTGACAGACATTTCCTCTCAACAAATGGCTGGAGGGGGAGTGATAGTGAAGGTGAAGTGATGCAGTCTCAGGCTCTGGTCCCCACCAAAAGATGCAGCTCCCGGGGCTCCAGTGTGACCAGTGAACCTGCAGATCTGCAGGAACACTGTCTGCTGAGAAACATGGTCCCAAAGGAATCCTGTGGCTGTCCCTGGTCTCAGGTGGCACGCACAGATGGGCATCTCTAGCAGCCTCAATTCCAGCTCCTGGCTCTGCTATCCCAGTGACAGCAGCTCATTTGCATGAGGAGCCACTGGGTGAGTAATACCTGCCTCTGCAGACGGCAAACCCTGCAAGCATTTTGTGGTAAACCTGCTGCTGCTCTGGGCAGGGAGGATGCACTTTACTCCGAAAGCAGAGGATGAAAGATTCTGTGGCAACGGCTGCGCTTTGAAAGGGCTGAGCCCAATCCTCTGCACAAGCAACTGTTTATTATCAGAATCACTGATCTCCAGAGCACTTAATGCCCCTGCCTGCACGGAAGGCAGCCAGTGCACACTGCGGCCTCACAGCCTTTTGCTGAGCATCTCAGTCTTACTTCAGCAATATTGCTGTTAATTGCAATAAAATAGTGGATTTAAGGGATTCACCTGGTTCAGTCACTTGTCCAGGTAGGCTCAGGGTTGTACTCAGTGAAAGTAACAACCTGAAATGGCTGTAATGGCCAATTCCTAAGCTACAGGTGTGCAGCGAGGCAGACCTGTGCCTGTCAACACAGAACTGTCTAAGAATTAACCAGATTTGCACCTTCCCTATCTGTCTGTAGATAAGAGCGTTACCTCAGAGCCAGGCAGTGGATATTGCTGATAGACTGAACCTGGGTGCTGGGTAACTCCTGACTTTGACCTTGGCCACTTATATCACTGGAGCAAAATTCTGCATGCTTCTGTTTGCTTACATGGAGATAAGAATACTGGTCTCTGGATTAAAAGTGTCATTAAGGAGGCACATTATGATTATAATTATTATTTTACAAGATGAACAGTGTGCAGAACCTGGCAGTGCTGCTGCTGAGCTTCTTCAAGGAGTGTGTGCCTTTGCAAAAGGATGGAAGAAACTGTACAGGAGGATTTTCTCATACATAAGCTGAGGAAAAGGATTATCTGTGAAACAGCCAACAGTTTTTATTTACTGTGAAAATCTGAGTCTCACTCCCAATTTCCCATCAAGATAAAATGCAGGCATTTTGTTAAAATGGTAACTTAATGCTCCAGAGGTTTAATTACCACCACTCTATAATCAAAATCAACACAGAGTGCAAGCTGTAGCTCCCAACTCCAACAAGAAATGCAGCTGCCCACAAAGCAGTCAATAAAAAGAAGATATATAGCATGTGCTAGGATTTTGTGGTCCTTCCCACAGCTGAACTCACAAATCTGCTATTGCTAATGGTTTTCTTTCAAACCTCAGGTTCTCCTTTAGCTTTTACCAAACTCCCGAGCTCCTTATTTCTACATTTTAACTTTCTCTGTGTATAATATCTATATACACAGTACTGAATTAAGGGAGTTTACAGTGCTGGAAGCTAAATTTCAACATTTTTTCCTATACCAACAGAAAGCACTGAACTAGTCTCAATAGTGGTGATGATTGAAACTTTATAAGGGCCTTGTTTGCAAAAAGTGTCATGAAAGCAGGTACGTCTTCTGGGCTGGGGCTGGTGTGATCCCTGGCATGGAGCTCCACAGATCAAATGATCCATCCTCCTCCATTGCAGTTCCTTCTGTTTTTCTTTAAGGACCCTAGGACTTCTGGATCATTGGATCAGCTTGGGTCTTGCTTAGGACAGTTTTCCCTCTGCAAGTTAAGATTTCTTTTCTCCAGTGCCTTCTCCCAGTACATTTTCTGAATGAAGTTGTTGTGCTGTGCCAGCTGATGATCCCTGTGAAAACTGCACATGCTCTATATTTTGTCTGTTCCCTTGCACGTTGGGTTTTTTGTGAGCAAAGCCTTTACCTGTCCTGCAGCCATACCCCTGCCAGGCACCAGGGCAGCTGTAGCCAAGCAAAGGTGTCCAGCACTGGTACTGTTAATAGTGCAGTCCTCTGCCCTCTGCCAGGGGCTGAGCCCCGAATTTATACCCTGGGATGCTCCCACATGCTGCAGTAGCAAACACAGAAGTTGCTCTCCAAAAAAACTTCACTATGGTTTCTGCCCTCTAAGCAACAGTTAATTTTCCTCCCCCTCCTCATCAGCCTCCCATAAAAAGCAGCATATTTTGTAACCTGCCTCTACTGACTTGTGGAAATAAGAGATACCCTATTAGCAATCCTTGTCCAAACAGTGTTGGACTGGTTAGTGCCAGCACTTTCCATCCAGCACTAGTATTTGTTTTTCCGTGCTCTTAATCTTAGAAATTGAATTGAGTCTGATAAAAGTGACTTCCTGAATATTGCATAACAGTTTACGTCTGTCAGGAGGGAAGACAAACAGACCTGACCTTGAACTCAGAAAGTTTCCTCCCAGCAGGTAAAAGCTTCCAAAAGTCTGAGCAGGGGCTCCCTGTCTCCTCACTGTCCTGGGACAGCAATGAGGCTTCCCTGGCAGCCATTCTCTCCACAAAAAAAGTTCTGAAAAATGCTTTGGATCCTCCTCTGAGACCTGAGAATCCCCCGGAAAGAGCTGCAGCAGGAAGGCAGCTTCATGTTCTTGCTCTGAAAAGGAGGCAGAGGAGAAATCCTGTCCATATCTGGCAGGGTTTAGCCTCCAGGGATTAATTAAAGGCTTTTTCAGTTTTTCTTTCAAACCTCACAACATTCATCCCTGCCTCACTGAATAGGGAAAAGGGAGAGGCCTTTTCTCTGGTGAAGCACCAGCCTGTTTCAATTTTCAGTTTCACATTGCAGTAATATGCTTTTCCTAAGGGACAACCACAGGAAGGGCAAACTTTGGCTTCTCACCATTGGAGCATTACGTCATTAAAACAAGCTGGAAATCTGAGCAGCGGGCAAAACAAATTCCCTAAACTTAAAATTCTCCCTTTCCTTGGTGCTTCTGTCCCCTCTTCCCTGCCCACAGACAAGGCAGGTGGAGGTGTTGGCAGAGCCAGCTTGGGATGGGGACCCGTGAACCAGGAGTGGGTGATGATGCTGCAGGAGCAGGGAGGTGTCCCACATCTTCTGAGCTGCTGGCACTGCTGGGACTGGGACTATCGGAGCTCTGGGGCAGCAAAATCCTTTCATCTACAACTCAGGCTTTTGGTGATGGCTGCAATGGGGGGAGAAGGCTCTCAAGAGTCCCTGTGAAACATTTGGGGTCTTTTGCACAGCTTTCCCACTACCAGAGAAGTGCAGGGCTTGGGACACTCTGGTTTTTGGGCAGCATCCTGAGGAAGCAACACAGCTCCCAGCTCAGCCCACCTCGAGTGTGTGGTGCCCTGCAGAGCCCCCGCCTGTGCCCCGGCTGCAGTGTTTGTTTTCTGACCCCATTACCTATTCCAGTTTGGATTTCAGCTGCTTAGGCTTGATTATTTTAAACCCCTCTATCTGATTATCAGCAGCCCAGCCAGGCCAGATATGAAGCTTCCGGGGGGATCCCCAGCAGTGTTGCAGAAGGATAATTTGCCACTCATTCATGCTTCTGAGGGGGTTGGTCAGCTGAGAGGGCAGGGGGAAGAATTACAGGAATATTCCAAACGGGAAGGCAGCTCCCCATGCACCCCCTGTTCCACAACCTCACAAATCTCAAACTTTGCTCAGAATGGAGTACCTTGCTGCCGTGGGCATGGGGGGAAACGTGTCCTGGCAGGTGCCCAGCACCCCCAGGAGATCTCAGTGACGAGCACCACGGCACAGACTAACCCACGCTGGCACTGCAGGATGCTTCTGGAAGCAGAGCAGCCCAGGGAGACACTGGCATGGCAGGGTGCAGCAGATTGGTACCCAAACCAGGCATCCCCGTGCAGCCTTTCCAGAGCTGCCTTGCTCTTGCTTTTCGGTTTCTATTGTTGTCCTAGAGCTGTTTTCCTCCGCCTCCCCCCAGCAGGATGAAGAAGCCTCCAGCTGGCCTAGGAGGCTTATCAGCTCTGTCTGGCTGGGTGTTAACAGTTTATTTGCATAAGTACCTGTCCCCGTCATATGCTGCTTGCCTTTGTGACTCACCGTAGTTGTTTATTTTTCCTCCAGCAGCCAGGCTTGCGGCTGCTGCTCCCTGAGGTATGCCAGGGCAGATGCCACCACCCCAGGGTACTGCGGGATGCCTGGCACGCTTGGGCCAGGAGCTCACCCTCGCTGGCTCACCCGCTCCTCCTGACCTTCGGGACCAGCTTGGAAATTAAACGTGTAACTGGTCGAGTCCTGTTTTCTCCTGGCTGTCAAGATAAAATTAAACTGAACCCCCCCAATTTCACACCTAGGCAGCTGTCCCTGGCTGGGGAGAGCAAGGCTTCCCCTGGGACCACAGCCCCAGCTCCTGTTGCAGGGAAGGGTGATGGGTGGCTGCCTCCTCCCTGCTGATAGTGTTCATAGAATGCCCTGAGTTGGAAGAGACCCATACTTCATCGAGTCCAACTCCTGCACAGGACAACCCCAGAAATCCTACCATGTACCTGAGGGTGTTGTCCAAATGCTCCTTGAGCTCTGTCAGGCTTGGTGCTGTGACCTCCTCCCTGGGGAGCCTGTTCCAGTGCCCAACCACCCTCTGGGTGAAGAACCTTTTCCTGGTATCTTTATTTTAAGGAGCTGAGAACCTTAAAGCATTTTCTGAACCCAGGTCTCAGCTCCAAAGGCAGAGGCAGTGTAACCTGCCAGACCAACTCTTCGGGCTGTGCTAAAGCAAGCACTTACAGCTCTGCCCCAAGTGTTGGTCGTGACCGCGGAGTCACCTCCTCAGCTAGGAGCAAGTGATCTTGTTTCTGCTCATTAGCTCTGAAAGGTTTTTCCATCCATAATAAGAAAGTCATTAATGTTAAACTTCCACTGCCAGGTAGGATTGATTTGAAGATTATAACCATTGTAAGGGGGTATGCATTGCATATACAATGTGTTAAAGTCCTGGCATGCAAGAATTGTTGTTTCAATGGTTGCCTATCATCTGTGGAGCTCACCAAAGCTCATCCATGGAGCTCAGACAGATGTGGGGCTGCTCAGCAGTCTGGAACGGCTAGTGAAGAGTGGCTACTTTCAAAGGGAAAAGGTAAATTCAAATCAGTAGCTGGTACGTCCTCCACAGAAGGGCTGTAACCCTACCCCAGGAGACGACAGAATGGGTGATCTAACATGTCTCCATGCTCTTGTTGCTGTGACATTTTACTAATATGGTGCACAGCCTAGAGGTCCTCAGTGCTCACAGACGGGAAATGCTCAGTGTGGGATCTCCTCCGCAAGGAGCTACCAGGATTGACGTATTTTCTCCTGAATGTGGCCCAGAAACCTGGGTGCTGTTGTGTGGTGTGTCCTGCTGACGTGTCGGTGAATCAGCTGTCCATCCATCCAGCCACTTCTTGTATGTAAAAGTTATTTTAGACACATATTTTTTGTGTTCATGTACCAGTTGAGCCATGCCAGGTGTGTTGCTCCTCTGACTGGGAGATGGGATGGATGGATGGATGGATGGATGGATGAACTTGGTGTGTCCATGTCAGCCCCCCTATGCTTAAAACCAACCCTGTAAGCAAACCCTCATAATTTTATTTATGACTTTCAGATGAGATAATGGTTTTCCACTTTGAAAAGAAAGCTCACTACTTCAACATTTATTTTCTATAAATGCCTTGGCATTTATATTGCAACAGGAGACTATTCAGTGACATTATCTGATAAATATCGTGTTATACAGCTGCAATTTACAATGCATATATTTTTAACGGTGCTTCTAAGCTAAATTAAATGCTTCTAAAATATGGTACTTAAGGAAAACAAATGTCTGTTCTAGCAACTTTGTTTTTCAGGGTACACTATTTTTTGAAAACCAGATACCATCTTCATCCTGTCAGGCAGTAAATTATGCACTTGCACTTTCATAAACTCTCCCCTTGGGAACTTAGTCAATGAAATGGAAATGTCTTTTTCACACCCTCCAACTCCAGAGAAATACAGGGAAATAGCCAGCTTGGTTATAAACTGAATGTCTAGAGGGAATCCATATAAAATGGGGATTAATGCAGTCCTGATGCATGTATTGTTTAGCATATGTACCCTTCACTCAAATGGTGCATTGAATTGTGACTGGGATCATTAATGTCTCTCATTTTTTTTTGAACTGGGAGAATAATTGCATGTTCTGTGGTGGGATTTGCAGGTAGGAAGACACGCGCTTGCACTGGACTGTGAACCTCCCTCCCAAGCCAGGACACCTGCAGGAGGAGGAAAGCTCTGCTGGCCTGCTCAGGGAGTACAACACGATGGCATTTACACCTCGGTGGATCTTTCCTAGGTTGTGGGGTGGGAATGGGCAGGACAAGGGCTTGCAATGGCATGTCCTGCCTGTGGGATAGCCTTTCACGAGGGAGAGGAGACCTACTGAGGCAGCTGAACCCAAGCTGATGTTCTTTGTAGGTCCCCTCCAACTGAATTATTCTAAATCTACTTCTGTTTTCACCACCCATCACCCAGAACCAGAGTTTTGCCTGTAGCAGTCAAATGTCTTCACATGAAGTCCTACGTGGTCCAAGGAGCTGCATTATCCCCTCACCACATCGCGTGTGGGAAGTGTGAAAAGGCAGCAAAAAGGCAGCAAAGGAAAGAAAGCCAGGAAGGGAGTTGCAGTGGTCTGCTGAGATGCCCAAGGATCCCCCTGACGCAGGAGGAGCTACAGCAGCTCTCCTGTCACAGGAAGCTGTTCACCTGACCACTGATGGTCCTCATTTTCCCCAATCTACCCTTAAAAGCCCTCTAAAAGCCCCAGCTCTTCCAGTCTGGGGAATGCATGAAATTAATACTAGATGCATTAAGCAATAGCAGCAAACTTATAGAAAACAGGAAAATCAACAGCAACAACAACGAAAAAGGAATCTTGAAATTTGGCAGAAAAAATGCAGTGCAAACCCCACAAGAACATATCTTTGCACAAAGCCACTTACGGATGCATTCCTTAAAGGTAATCCCTTCAGACAGAGTGAGGCTGCCATTTCTTTGAAAGATATTAAAGCAGCTGTTGCTAGAACATAGAGAATTACTGAGCTATCTGTCAAGGGATGGACATTTGTAGGGCTATATCCACTATTTTTTTTAATTTATAGTTTATTTTGATACCAGTTTTCCAGCTACTGAAGGTAATTGAGACAGCAAACAAAATCTCACTATCGACTGATCTGCCAAATCAAATTTTTTCTCCTGTAAGTATAGTGTTTTTCCTTAGCTTCAGAGAGGAAAAGAATTATGCGGAATGAATAAGAAAGAAAAGGGATTAGTTTATATAATGACCATAGCAGCCATCTCTCCCTTGATCTGTCGTAGTTCATTCTCGAAGATGGGAATGATTATTATTGTAATTTAGAACAGAGCTTGTTCATTTTCCTTCTGCTGCATCTGCTTACTACTCTCCAAATTAATACATATTTTAATAAAAACTAAATATCTTGACTATAGCTGGGATATTGGATGATCCCAGCTGGAATATGGATGGAGCAAGATTTTTATCACCTTTTGTTCCCCTCGTGGAATGACTGTGCACTGCCCTCGTCCTTGAAAGGAATTAAAGTAGCCATGAGGTTATTTTGATGACTTCTGGCTACCAGAGGCCTCAAAAGAAGGCATCTAAGGCAGTAAAATAGCAGCTATGTGTCTCCTGTGCTGTTTTCAAGCAGTGTGATGTTTCTGAGGGATCTCCAGGAGCTCTCTGTCACTGGAGCAGCTCCCTGCTCCATGGTGGTCCTCCCACACCCAGCACCAGGGCTGGATGGGTGTTGCAGTAGGAATGGGCTAAGGGAGCTGAGCTTCCCTCGTGTTTTTTTCACTAGCTAATGTCAGAAAATAGAATGTTTCTATCTGCCTTCAAAATGACAGTGGATTTTTGCTCTCTTTGGGGACTACTTGCACTCCCATTGACCTGTCCCATCCGTCTGATGCTCCTGTACTATGGTAATCAAATTTGATGCCAACGCGGCAACTGGGCTTTCCTCCTTCTCTCTTTTCTGCACTGAGATTTTCACTGGTCTCAACTCTTACTGAGAGGTTTTTTTAAACCAAAGAGTTGAAGATGAACTATTTCATATGCTTGTTCTCCTGAAGTTGCTTTAACACTTTTGTAGCTCTAAGGTGAGCCAATTCACCCCTAAAATCCAGGTATTCACACCTAATCACTCCAGCACAATGCTCCCCCAAGGTGGGAAAGCAGCCTTGAGGTGACAGCTCTGCAGCATTTTGGGGAACTCAGGATTAGTAATGGGATTTAACTCTGCAGAACTCATACAAAACTCACAGAGACTGTCCTTCACTTCAAAACATCTGTTAATTCTACTTGAGTGCTCATCATCGAAAGACTGCTTATATTTTTCCTTTCAGGTTTGCGAAAATAAGCACTGGTGAATGAAGATGAAAGAGAAATGTTGCTGGTTTCTTCCCTGGAGATCGTATTTCTTACTTGTTGCATAACTGCTTATTTTAGCATCAATCAGCCAAGCCTTTGTTGTGCAGACAATTCTGTCCTTTTAAAGGATTTGTGCAGTATTGTTTCTTCCAAAATGCTTTTTTTTTGTTTTTATTATTAGATTTATTTCCTCTCTTAGCAAATGCCAACTGACAACAGCCTGTCAAAGCTCTTCGTAAGTGTTACATAAATGTCATACTATGTAAACTGAGTGTTGTATGTAACATATACATGACCTTTCTGGAGAACCATCCATCAAGTGCTGTCTCTGTGTGTGTCACGTTTATGCATTTGTACACAAGCTGTGTTTAAGTGTGCATATATGGTAGCCAAAAATCTATTAAGGGGAGTACACAAAACCAGAAATGTCCGAACTCTTGTCAGTGCAACTTCATCTACATCCTTTTGTCAAAGCAGAACACGACTTTAATTGCATGTTCAGATACTCTTCTCCTTCTGCGTTGGTGTGTGTGCAGTGAGATGGTCAGCGAGGGGCTCAGCAATGCCTATTGTTCAGCACATGAGCCTAGGCAGAGCACATTATTCAGCACATTATTCACATGTCTGACCACTTTTGGATTTCACAGCAATAGAAAATACAGCACCAATATTTCTCTGTGCAGTTTTCAAAGCAGAGCAAGGTGCTCATGTTCTGGATGGTAAAAATGTACTGAGGTTGCAACTAGGCATGCCATGGACCTACCATGCCATGCTGTGACTTTCTTTAGAAGTGTACTCCAGAAATCCTGGAGAAATGGCCCAGAGGGTGATAAGGCTGTAGCATGCTATACAGGACCAGAGCAGGGACCTGCAGGTTCCTCGAAAGACAGAATTATTAATTTCCTCACGGCTTTTTCTATAGCACTTTCCACTACACTGCCTCAGTGCTTCAGCACCTTCATTAATCCTCCCCAAACACTCGTTCTAAAGATGGGTCAGAGTGAGACGTGGATGGATTAAGGTCAGTTTTGACTAATTCAGGGTACTCCATCTGAAAAGCATAACGTCTGCGTTTTCAGAGTATTTAACATGATACAGCACTTCATACATGCAAGCACAGCACCCACTGCTTCCAGCTGCACAAAGATGGATGTCAGCAATTCAGGCTAAAGGTTTCCAGCTATGCACCCGCAGTGTGGGCAATACAGCCATCAGAAGCCAAAAGTTTGGGTTAATGACTTGTTAGTGTTACACAGCCTGTGGCAAGGGCACGGAAAGAATCTGCTTCTTTGGGAGAGTTTTATCCTTTTGTCACAGCCTGTCTGTGTCTTGCAGCCCTTGCATCGCTCCTTAGGCAGTCTTTGGTTATGCAGATAAGATGAGGATCTGGCTAAAATTGGTTTCCTTTTTGACTTACAGAGCAGATCCACAGTGTGCCGGTGTCACAGAGAGATCAGAATGTGACAGTGTAACTAAGAAGTGCATTAGAGTATGTGTGCACAAGAAAATCTACAGAAATTGGTATGGAATGCCTGACTTTGGACACTTCTGATGTCCGGACCAGGTAACACAGTGACCTTCACAATATCCCTTAAGGCAGCCTGTGCTGTAGATGAGGTAGGATCTGTAGGTGAAGTCCTGTCAGGGACTTAAAGACAGGGGCTGTGCTCATGAATCCCGTTGCTCCTGTAATCCCAGGAAAGGCTTTTTAGCCAGGAGCTGATGTTTCCTGTTCCCTGGGAGGCTGCTGAGAAGGCTCTGAGCACCTGAAGCAGCAGGTGCCCCCAAGAGCAGCATCTTGAGAGATTTCAGCTGCCAGAACTGGGCATGTTTATTACTGTGTAGTGAGCTGCACTTCAAAACCCAGTAACATGACTAATTTGGGTGGGTTTATCTAAAAGGCCATAAAAGATTGCTTCATACCAAATTTCAAGACCCTATTTCCAGTGTTAGTCCTAAGAACCACAGCAAGCCCAAGAATGACCAAAGTGATGCTCTTCTCCTACTCTGTTTTCATCCTTGGAAGTGCCAAAGTACTTGGAACGTTCAGAAAACATCCAGCACAGGCTGCCAAGGCAGAAAGATGCAGCCTAATTAACTCAAGTTTGGTAATTTATAAGGAGCCACTACAGGGTCGTACGGTGGGGAGCATCTGGCTATGGTAGCTCCAGTTCCTAATGGCTTAGAATTGGTAATTCACAGTTTTAGAGCTGACCAGCTTAACGAATCCTAAGAGATGATGGCAGATTGTCACTGAAAGAGTCTTTAACTTGAATTTTAATCTTCTGCAGCAAGGGTTTAAAACAGTGCAAGCCAGCTTCTG
Source organism: Corvus kubaryi (assembly GCF_017639235.1). Classification (NCBI taxonomy): domain Eukaryota; kingdom Metazoa; phylum Chordata; class Aves; order Passeriformes; family Corvidae; genus Corvus; species Corvus kubaryi. Next base: position 5,798,911 of record NW_024582082.1, on the reverse strand, counting down.
TAGGGCCCCCGGGAATTGGGGAAGATGTATGCTGTATCTCCAATTATTATTATTTTTATTATTTTAAGAAACCGTTTCTATCCCGACGACACTGCTGTCATTGTTTTTAATCCTGCGGAAAGCATCTGGCAACAGGCAGTCCTGAACCACCCAGAGCCCAAAACACTCGTCTGGGGAGCGCACAGCAGGGTCACCCTGCGCGGAGGCAGGCGGCAACCGCGCCGCTCCGCACCTCTCCGCGGAAACTCTGCGAAGTTTTTTTGGGGGAACACACACATACACACACATGCACGGGTCGGGGGGGCTCTTCTGCTGCAGCCGCATCCCCAGCCCCGCCGCTCCTCGCCCCTCCGGAGCGGCCGCGGTGCCGCCGCGGAGGCTCCGCGTACCCCCCCGCCCCGGCGGTTCCCACGCCCCGCGGCCGTGGAACTTTGCTACGCGGGTGCGGAAGGGAGGGAGCAGCTCCGCACAACGGCCCCCGCTCGCCCCGCGGTGGGCAAGAGCCGTCTTTTTGACGCAGGAGAAATGGCAAATTTTAAGTACGTCATTAATATGGCGCCAAAAGCCTTTTTTTTTTTTTTTTTTTTTT
>NW_024582082.1:5636471-5797922 GCF_017639235.1 Corvus kubaryi | reverse complement strand
GGCTGCCCCCCCTTCTCTCCCCGGCCACCTGCCCCCTCCCCAGGCTCCCTCCCGCACCCTTCAGGGAAGCCGGCGGCGCCCGCGCTGCCCCCGCCGCGCTGCTGCCCCTTCCCCACCTGCCGAGCCGCTTCCCAGTCGGGCTGCGGGGCTGGGAGCGCCCCCCCGGCTGCCCCGCGCCCGGGGTGGGAGCAGCGAGCTGGAAGTTGGAAAGCGCTGCAAAGGCGGGAGGCTGCTGAATTGTCAACCTCGATTGCAATTAGGGGGGAAAAAAGTCCGCTCTCTCCGTACCTATACATTTCGAGCGCTTTTTGAGTGGGAAGAGAAGGAGGGTATGGCATTCACAGGGAAAATTCTCAGTGCCTTCTCAGCCCCCACAGTGAAAATTGTTTTGAAGGGCTTGAGCCAGGACCCTCCAACCGCTGGGACATTTTTAAGAGGAGATTTTCCTTGGGGGAAAAAAAATTAAGTGATCTCAGCCTTCTCCCCAGGGGTAAGGCGCCCGGCTTTTAGGAATGGTGTTTGACCTTTACGCATTTATTGGCTACTGGGGTTAAAATAAGCTTGAGATAAAGTAAAAATAGCTTGCAGAAAGGTTAAATCGAAGGTTAAATTTGCTTTTCTTAGGAAAATTGAGGCTGATGTTCAAAAATGTAGGCTTGGAGCAAAGGAAGGAGAGTACACGTTAAGGGGTCTGTAGGCAAGGAGATGCAATTCCTTTAAAGTATTGATAGCTGCTGGTAGTGTTTGACACCCAAGTTGTGAAAGTTGGTGGGTGGGTGGTCCTTCAGATCAGGTCTTTACTTTTCTGAGGGTTTTCTTACAAATCCTGGAGTGCTTGTAGCTCCTGTTGATTTCCTCTGAGTTTTTGATGCTCTAGAGACCTGCAGGATGGGGCAGCCGACTGTGGGCATGAAGCTGTGCCCGATATCCCTCCTCGTGCCCTGTGTCCCTGCCTGCACCTTCCCCTCCGAAGGCAGGGGTGGCCCCAGTGCCCTCAGTAACCTTTCTGGTTACCTGTGCTCTGTCTGGGCTTTCTAAAGAAAAATAGATAATTAGAAGGTAACGAGTCAGAAGATGCAAGTAAAGTTATAAACGTGAGTAGTAAAGACAAAAAAGTCCCCTTGTAATGTGGAGAAAGGCAAAGCACAGGAAGTAAGTGAGGGCTTGTTTTGTTTTAAATTGAAATGAGATTAAATTTTGCCCCAGGGAGCCAAGACAGCAGAGCTGGTGTGGAGGAGAGGAGGGATCGCTTGCTCCTCACCAGGGCACCTGAGTTTTTGCTGGAAAGCTGGGGCTGGCAGCAGCCTGTAGAGGAGGTGAGGGACATACGAGCCTTGGCAGGCAGGGGCAGGCTTCTGCTGCCCCAAAAATGGTTGTTCTGGGTACCAGGATCCTGCCCTTTAGCACTTACACTTTGCAGGGCTACCAGGGAGGTTAAAAAAAGCTTCCTCCCAGATGTGGGGGCTGAGCACCATGATTTGCTGAGGCTCATGTGGGCACTGCTGCTGTGCATCCCTTGGTCCAAAAGTTTGTTTTTCTGTTACTGTGACACTGGGACTGTGCCAATTTGGGGGATGCTGCTGCTCTCTCAGAGCCTCCTGTAGCAGCACTTGGCTCCAGAATTTGTTCATGGGAAAAGGCAATGGGACGAGGACAATCCTCCCACGGTGTACAGACTGGGATGTTCCAGCCCTCCACCCTTCTTATTACACTTTCTAACAACTGGCTGGTGTTCCTAGACAGAGAGAAAAACACATTTAAGGCAGAGGGGAAGCGCTGAGGGGATGCGTTGGGAGCAGCCCCATGGCTCGGTGTCATCCTGCGGGCACGGGCGCCGGGACGGGTCCGGGACAGGGGTCCCCGGCGCGGGGTCGGTGGCCGGAGCCGTGTGCGTGCCGCTGGGGGCACTATGTTCTGTTTGTGTTCCTATTTCTGGGCTGGCAGAACAAACAGGGAAGTGGTTTTTCTGCAGTCTCATTGCAGCTCACAAACAGAGCGCATCATTCAGCCGGGGTTGCTCACAGCGTCAGAGGTGACGGCGCGGGGACCGAGCACGGCGCATCCCTCAACCTGCGGGGAGGCTGGGAAGAGGTGATGACCCAATACTTTTCCTTTTTTTTTTTTTTTTTTTTTTTTCTGCAACTTATGCAGGCTTCTGTGCCTGTTCCCTGTGGAAGTGGGGAGTACAGGCATGTATGAATTTCTCTATTTGCTTCCCACAATTCAGAATGGTTCATTCTCGGAAACAGCCCCTGCACAGGGTGCTGGGATGCCACTAAAATCTCCAAATCCCACGTGGACTTGATGTGCAGAAGAGTTTGCAGGGAGCTGGGAAACACCAGGGGGTTCCCCAGAGCACAGGGCTGGTGGAGGGGTCCGCAGAGGAAGATTTCTGCGCTGGCTGAAGGCTGGATGAGGCATTTTGGTTTAGTGTGGATGGGAGCGGGTGTCTGTCCCTGGCAGTGTGCCCAGTTGAGCTCAGTATCTGGGCACAGGCATCGCTGTGTGCCAGGAGTACTGTTGCCTTTACCTCTCCCAGGTTGCATGGGCTGGGCAAAATTGCATTCCCAAGAGCTTCTTTCCAACCTTCCCCTGCTGTGAGGCAGGACCAGCCAGCCTCAGGCCATCATCTCCATTTTAGCACCAATCCTGGTGCTAATTTGTCCAAGGACATAGTGATTTACATTTGTTTAGGCTGATGAAGGGCCATCATCTTCCTTGGTTTAGCATCTATCTGCCTTTCTCAGCTTGAACAAAGGCGATGCTAAACATGTGTCGGTTTGCAAGCAGTTCAGTTTTTTGGTTTCCAGGCATTAGCCAGGGCTATGCCTGTGGATTTGAGTTGCAGACACTTCAGGGGGATGTTCATTTGTTTATAAAAGAAACCCACATCTGTTTCTGTTTGAATTTTTTAAGCAAGCCTACACAGAAACCTTTCACTTGGTTTCTGGCTCTGTAAAACCTAGATTTTGGGCCAAGTTTGACCTAACAGTGACCTTTTCAAAGTATTACAAATTTTTTTGGTATTTGTTTATGACTTTAATAATGATGCCATGTGGGGAATGGGTCAGTTAAAGGTGAAATTAACTTCTAATGTAAACAAAAGATTAATTTTGGAGCAGAGACCATATTTTGTGGGGACTTAAGTTGCTCAGTAATCCACCAACTGAATTGCTCCTGAGAGCTTGTGGGAGCTGGAGCTCCAGCCCTGGGAGGGATGTGGGCAGTGGGTCCCCCCGTGCCCCACCCCGGGTGCCAAAAGGGTGGTGGGAGCTCAGCCACCATCAGACTTTATAACTCTGGGATACAGATGGGGAAATGGCCGAATTACCCTTCTACAGTAAATTCCTCTGTTAAGTGCTGTGTATTTTACTACTGTTTGGCTGCTCAAGATGAGTCCCTCAGGAAACAGCATCTTTGTAGCCCGGCCTGGAATGCAACCATCTTCTGCAATGGTCTGGTTTTGGCCAAAACTTTTGCTCCCTTCAGGCATGCAGTACCTTGTGTGCCATCCCCTACCCAGCCTTTCAGTGCTGCTGTTCAGAGATGTCCGTACTTTGCTCAAGCCAGAATTCCATTCAGAAATTTTAATGCAGTTTGGTTTGGAGGATGCTGTGTTGGATCCTGCCAAACAGTGGCAAAATGATTTACTGAAGTACACTATTTTTACCTGCAATATGAACCACTTCTGTATTGAATATCAATTCATCCTGGTATGTAGTGAGTGTGTTAATTCTGTAGGCAGGTGTAGGACAGAAGCAGGGTGCAGGGACCATGTTCAGTTAGAGGGATGATCAGTGCATCTCCTCATATGTATCAGTGCCAGCCTCCTGCTACCTGTGCTGAGCATTGATTGTAAACCTTTTTCCCTGCCTTGCCAGGAGAGTGATGTTGGTGATGCTGTCTTGCTGTAAAAGCAAAGATGGGAAACCTGGGAAATCTCACTGGCTATCAGTAGAATTCCTTTACTTCAGCTCAGATGGTTTTTTTCCCCTCTTGGCTTTGGCTTATTTAATCTCTGTGATTAGGACGTCCAGAATCAGTAAAAGCAGTGCTCTTTGTGCTCCAGATGTCTGTCTGCCACTTCAGACCAGTAGGAACCAGTTTAAAAGGTTCAGGTAGGATTTTCACTAGAAGTAAGTAAGCTGCAGTTAGAGCTATCTTCAATTTCATTTCCCCCAAGCAAAATCTAATGGCTACTTGGAACTAGGCTGGTTTAATAACATCTGTTTCTCCTTGAATCACCAGGGAAAAAGTATTGATATTGCCATATTCTTAGGGAGTGTTTTAAGTCATGTTTTGACAGGTCAATGCCTTACCACAACACTGATAGTTAAAATGTTTAGGATACTTTGTAGTATTTTCCCTTATAATGCTATGATAGCACATCTGTTGTAAAATACGGCTATTGCAAGGGTTTTATATGCTTATGTGGAACATTTCCTGATGTTTGGGGGGCAATGTCGTGCTCTAGCATGCTATCCCAGTCTGTGCGCTGCTTGTACCTGCTGCAACCAAACCACACAAAGCCAGTGTTTCATTATCATTCCCACTTACCATTTGTGGAAGCAATAGTCGGTATGACGTATCAACACATTCAGAATCTTCGAAAATATCTCAGAAAGTACTAGGAAGATTTCCATGAGGTTAAGATTGTTTTCTGTGGATGTATTTTGGCTCTCACAGCCTGTTGGATAGTTGTCTGGTCCATGAGTAGCCCTTTCCATCCCAGCCCTGTATGGGGGGCCATGTTGATCAGCCACATTGGTCAACTTTGGATCTTCAAAAGGTGAAATAGCTTCTTTTTTTTTCCTGGAGCACCTACTTCGACTTTGAGTTCCGAGAGCTTAGTTCCCACGGGGTGAGTTCAGGAGAACCTGCTGATTTCAGGCACTCCTGTGGCTTGTTCAGAGTCTCAAAGCAAATCAGCTGAGCTTGAAACGGGTCTCCTCATCAGTGCAGTGGTGCCCGCTGCTGTGATTTTAGCTCTGAGAGGATGGAGAAATCACAGCAGCTGTGCAGAAGCCACTTGCTCACCTCCGGGAGCTCTGGTGCTGGCAGTGCTGCCGGGGGGGAGCTCCGGCAGAGCAGTGCACAGTGATGGGAAGTGCTTCGGGCTGGGCTGTGTGACACATACTCCCGAAGTCTGAAAAGTAGATACCGGCTAAATGGGAAGATGAGTCAGAGGGTAAAACCCCAGGCTTGTGGTACAGAGGGGTCCTCTTCAGCTCTGGGATGCTTGTACTTCCCCCTGCAGACATACCGAGAGTGTGCAGTTTCCATTCTTCTGTCTTCGCACTTCTCAACTTTGCAGCTCAGACAAGTGGTTCCCAGGACATCTTTTCTCCCGTCCAACAGCACCACGGTCCCTGGTAGGGCATCTTCTGGTCCGTGGTGGAGCTTCCTCCCTTGGCAGTGCTCTTGCAGAGGAAGAGACTTTTGGAGGCAAATCCTGCATAGACAAATTTCCATGCAAAGCTGAGTGATCCAAATGCACCCACTGTAACTCCTGGGAGTGGAAACAGGTGGTAGAGAGACAATTAAAATTAAAAAAAAAATCAGTGATAGTTGTTTTCTTCCCTTTTTTTCAGCCTCTGGGTAGTTACCTGTCCTGAGGGTGAGGACTGACTGGTGCTGGGGTGAGAGGGTGTGCAGGTACTCAGATTGCAGTGCTTTGGTGCTGAGATGAGTTTTCTGGACATCAAGTGTAATGCTCAATTTCTTTTGTTACAGATGGAAGAAAAACGACGCAAGTACTCCATCAGCAGTGATAATTCAGACACCACTGACAGTAAGGCCTTTAATTCAAAGCTTTGAACAAGATTCACCTCCAGCAGTCAAAATGCTTGAATAATTACTTTACAAAGAGTGGAGGAAACTGCATTTACTGGGAAGTGTCTGCACAATGAATTGTGTGCAGGGCTGGGTTTGTCAGAAATGCAGCAACAAGCTGATATCAATTTCTTTAAACACTTGGCTGTGGCTCCTCTTAACTGATGAGAGTGTCTCCCTTGTGTGAGGAGTCTGGGTGAGGAGAGCTGCTGATTGCAGATCTGCTAACAAAGCAGCAAACACCCTGTGTAGATGAGTTGTCCTTTCCTGTGAGCTGCAGCCTGAGACTAGTTTGCTCTTGATTTGGGTTGTACTGGGGGAAAGGGAAGTTTTTGTTGGAGTCAGAGTAAAACTGGAGCCACATTGTTCCCTTCTTGCGAACTGAAGAGGGATGTGGGAAAAGGGTAAGGCTCAAGCCAGCAAAACTTGCAAGCCCACGCTTGCTTTTCAACATCTACCTCACTCCATCCTCATTCAGGAAGGCACAGAAGCATGTGTTCAACAATAAACGTGCGAATGTGCTGAATTTTGGCTATAAATAGAGCACTTTCCTCTCCCACCTATCCCAGGGTTTCGCCCACTGCAGACATACCGCAGTGCCTTGGTGTTCAGTACCCTCGAGGCACCAGCCTAATCCGTTGTCTGGACTCCAGAGTTTCTTACTAGTTGCTCTTGTTTTCTTACAAATGTCACAGTAACTTCATCTGGGCTGTGCTGGGAATTTGCTCTCCACACTTTACAGGATCTGGCTGCTGGATATCTTGAGTGCGAAAGGGACTTTACTAAAGACACTAAACTTCTGGGCCTTTTCCTAACAGGATGATGGAGAGATTACAGGGGGTTATGGAAAGGCTGATCTTGCTGGGTTTGGCTGCTGTTCCCACAGCTTTAGCCAAAAAAATTGTCAGTGTGAGTGGAGTTTGCACCACAACTGCCGACAGGAACCTGCTGTTTGGCTGCCAGCAGGGACCCCCATCCTGCTGGAGCCCTGGGGGGCCTGGGGGCTGAGTTGTGCCTGCAGAAGGTGTTTCAGGCTCTGTCAACACCGCTTGCTTCTCGTCAAATGAAGCATCCCTATCTCAGAAAGGGGTTTGTTTTGGAAGCCATGCTCCGAACTTCCCGTCTCCTAATCCCCAGATGCTCAAAGGCTTATGGAGCCGAGCTGTGCTCGCTGGCTTTGCTGCCTTTCGGGGGTAAGGCATCTTTAATCATGGTATTAAACAACATGGCCTTATCTCTGTTGGGCTTGGATATTTATGCTGCAGGTGATATCTAAGCTGTTGACAAATGCTCTCCTGCAGGATAGTTGTAAACAGAGTGGTGACCTTCTTTTTCATGCCTCTGTCAGGAAAGGGTAGTTGTGGTGTGTTATCCAAGCCTGTATAGCTGTAGCATCAGACTTTAGCTTGAGAAGAGGGGGCAAGGTAGAAAGTAGTGGCTGATCTCTCGATGAAAGCTGTGGAGCTGCTGCTACTGCACTCCTTGGAGCCGCTCTCTGAGTAAAGCAGCGTGTCCATGTGGCTGCAGCGCAGGGATGTTTGCTCTGGGCTTTGTCCTGTTATGCTCTGAAATATTATAAAGAATTTCATATTTATGGCACCCTCTTTAATGACATCTAGCCTGACACTTCAAAAAACAAGCTGTCTTTTGGAAGCAAGTGATGTCCCCACATTTGGTCTTCATTTTATGAAGTACAAGAAAGTGCACTGCAAAGTAGTGCAAGTAAAAAATACAGGATGAGCTGGTGCCTCTTCCCCTGCCAGCAAAAATAGGCATGTGAGATTTACCTGGGCTCAACCGCCTGAGCTGGTGGAAGAACAGACATTTCCCACCACAGTGGTACCACAGCCTGATCCCTGAGTCAGCTCAGCTCCTGGCCAGAGCCCTTCCCGAGGTCCTCATGTACATGGCTCCATCGTGTTTGGGTGTTGCTTATGTGCATGGCGTTGTTTCCTCCTATTTAGCTCTCCAAGGATAAAGTCAGTGTTAAATAGGCCTGTTGATAGTTACTTTGTTGCAACTTCACAGAAACATTTTTATATAGTGGAATATGGAGGGGTCCTCGTAATACAGAAGACTGAACTGTCATCATTATTTTGCAGAAATTCCAATAGTCAGTTTGTTATTTATTACTAACAAATACAGTCTTATATTTAAGTGATAATGACACAAATGGGTTGGAAATAAAGATCACTAATGTAGTGATTCCATCACATTTGAGGCCTTAGCCACCATTCCCTTTCAGAGGTGGTAGCAGGAGTGATGATACTGCGCAAAAAAAAGGTCATGTCAAGGTGTTACTCCCTCTTAGTGCTGACCCAAAGTATTGGTTGAGGCTGTAGCAGTGGGGCTGGTGACAAAAGTATGGAAAAAACTTTGACTCTTTCCCAGGTAACCTGTCTCTGTTGCCTTGTTGCAGGTCACACCACATCAACCTCCAGATGCTCCAAAATTCCGAATACCAAATCCCCCTGGTCACGGCAGAAGGAGAAGAAGCCCTCTGAGGTATGTGGGCTTTTAGGCTTTTCCCAAAGGAGAGTTTTCCCATGGGACTGTGCTTGCCCAGATGTGGCAGCCAGCATGCCCGTGGCTGTCTATGGGCAATAGGTGCCAGGATAAGGCATCTCCAAGAAGCCAGAGCCCCTGTTGCAGAGCCACAACTCCCAACAGCCGTGTCAACCCCAGCTCTCCCGGGGAGGGAGCTGACGGGGATATGTGATGAGCATCTCCGGTGAAGGGTGGGGGTCCTTGTGTCCACTCCATCTCTATTGATGGAAGTAAAGAGAAGTTAAGTTTCGTGGGACTGAGAGGTCCTACAGTACTGGGGTGTCTGCATGCCAAGGTTCCCTGGTTTGACTGCCTGCCTGGGTGCTCTTTCATTAATGGCACAGATCACAGCACTGGGGAGGGTGATGTGGAGACTCCTCCCCGTGGACAAGGGGGAGGCATGGAGGGCTGTGAAATGAGAGACAGCACAGCTGAGTTGCAGACTGTGTTGTGCTGTGTTGTGTTGGTTTCCCCCTGTCATGGGGCTCAAGGGCAGTAAGCTGAGGCCATCAGTGCCTGACCTTGCCGCAGGGTTTCCCCTCGCTGGTATGGGCAGTACTGCCCATTCTGGGGATACTGCCCAGGTTCACCTGCTGGCTCTGTAGTGCAGGGTCTGGGCCTTGGGTGAGAGGAGCTGTTTGTCCCCAGGACTGTGCTGAAAGGGGTGGTGCTGTGTCCTGTTTTCCTTATGTGCCTCGGATACATTTCCACTAGCCATGGAAACTATACCAGGCATGAGCTGCTGTTGTAGCAACTGCAGTGTTTGGCAGTGGTCATCTTCATTTCAGCAGCAGCGTGAGCAAAGCCAGAGGGGACATTGTTCTCACATTCCCTTCCCTCTGGACTGGGGTCTGGAGTCAAACAGCGCTAAGTTTAGAAGCAGATGAAGCTGGCATGGCTCATGTGAACTCCCCAAGTCCTCCGCGTCTCACCTCTCCTGACGCTGTGGCCTGGTGAGCACAAACCTCTGTAACATCCTCCTTTTGCATCAAGCTGAGTAGAGATTTTGAGGTTTTCCTGTGGTCACTGCCTGAATTACAGCTGCGCTTGGTTCTTACTGCTCTGACAGGTTTACATTGATATATCTCGGTTGGCAAAGGACACAGACTGAAAAAGTCCAAATTATTTGTGCCTTGGGTAAAGAGAGGGACTGCAAAGCTGTTACTACCAGCTGAGTTAGTAGGAAACACTCCAGAGAGCAAGAACCAGGGGTGTAGATGTCACTGACTGCTGACAAGGCTGTTGGAAAATTGAGTATTAGCACTGTTTAGGTTTTTGTTTGGGTTTTGGTTATAGATGTATCTCTTAGTGTGGGTATGGGGGAGATTTCTGTGAGCTGAATCCTCTCTTGGAAAGTGAAGCATTTAGGGCATCTCCTCCTCCTGTGGCACCGTTACCCCTCTCTGAAATAACTGCCTATCCCTGTGCCTGATGTGTTCATAAAGGCTTTGGATGAACCCTTTAAGTGCTGTCAGGAGTCCCTGCCACAGAGATGCCCCATGTTAGATGTGAGAGGATGTGGCTCATGTGTCACGACAGTGTCATGGGTGCCATCCTGCTGCTGCCCAGTAAAATCCTCCTTCAAGAGCTGGGACATCTTTCTGCCTCACTGATGCAGACACATTTTTGTCTCCAATATGAGTTAGTTTAATCAGCCATCTAGGAATTTACCTGGCTGTTACTGAATATAAGTCCAAGATTCCAAGTGAAAATGCTTCTGGACTTGATGAAGGATGGTAAGACCTGGATCCAAGTTGCTGCTCTACAACAGCTGGAGTGAAAACTAGATCTCAGTCCATGGCAGATGTCTGCAGAGGGCTCGTCCCTCTGCTTCATGCTGCATTATCCCCTCAGGACGGTTCTCAGTGAAATGTAGCTGTGGAACAAATAAAGTGGAGTAAAAGCTGAACGGTGCCCAGCTTAGCAGCAGTTGGAACAGAAAGCAAACCTCTGTGGCTTATCTGAACTGAAACTCCAGGGGAATTTGGGGAGGCGATGTGTGATTACTCCAGCTGGAGTTTGGCCAGGATGCTTAAGCTGACAAACCATCTTCTACAAAAAGATGGTGGGTACACAAGCAGATGGAACAGTCCAGATCTCAGCTGTGCTCCCCTCACTGTGCATCGCCCCTGCACTTGCTGGTGTCTAGGTCTGCTGGAAATCAGCGCCAGCTGAAACCAGGGGTCAGGAGATTGTCTGAGGTTGGATATAGTATCACTCCAATCACTCCAAGACCTGCAGCAGTGCAGGGAGATGATTTGGAAGTCACTCCAGTATGAATTTCCTCTCCAACAGCATCTTCCAAACTTTTCCATGTGTAACCCAACTTCTGCTTTTCCTGTGAGCACCCATGAACCCGTCTGGTCCATGTGTGGGATCCACTGCTTGTCATATGTGAAACACTGCAGGGTTTGGCACATCCTCCCAAGAACACTGGGGGATTTCAGGCATAGACTGGGATGGGCATCATGTCCTGTTGGAGCAAGTACTGAGAAATGTAAAACATAAATGACACCACGGTCAAACTACTTCACATGAAATAGTGAATCACTTTTTCTCTTGTCCATCCTGCTGAGGATGGAAGCCACAGGAGAGTAATAGGGAGAGCAGGATGAATGTGTTAGCATGTATTGAACCCCTAGCCGTTTTGGGGCTGGACACATCTTTTCTAACAGTAACTCAAAGTCCAGGTTTACACATGGCTTACAGCTTTATCAAGAGCTGCAGGGGGTGCAGGTATGTCCTGAGGGATGGCCATGCTGGAGGATGGGCTGAGGGAACAGGGGATTTATGTGTGTGTGGACTCACCAACCTGTCCTGCCCTTCTCCAAGCTGTGTCCCCATTTCTCTGGGAGCTGCTGTCCCAGAGAAACATGCATTCTCCCTGACAACCCGGGCAGGAGATAAAAAAATCAAAAGCACTAGTGTTACATAGTTATTAGTCAGGTCAGGGGGTGATGTTTATTATGAAAGACTGTGAGAAGGGATTAACTATACACATTAAAAACCACCCAATACAAGGCATCTGGAAAAACAAGCTTCTTAACATGGAAAAGTACTGAGCTGTTTGTAAACATCCGCGAAGGGGCCATTGCCAGGGGGGGTGATTATATTTATCTGTGCCTGTCACGGGGCTCTGCCCAGGCTCTTTCCTGACTGTCCCAGGCATCAGGCCTCTGTCTTGGCTCTCTCCCTCACAGAGGTGACAGTCGTCCTCCCCTATCCCTTGCCTGGGCAGCAGAGCCTTCGGGGCTAAAACCTGATGCTTACGGTGCCCTGGGCATGGCTCTGCTGCACTGCTTTGCCTGAAGGCAGAGGATGGACGTGGGCAGCTGCCAACAGCTTCTTGCATCTGCAGTGATAGCAGTACCAATCTGGTGATTTTAATTAATCTCATTAGTGCTTGTTTGTATCTTAACATGTCTGCAAATGGAGCGTGGTGGTTGGTACCCATCTCCCCGGGTCCCTTCAAGGAGGTGCTGGTCATGCTCCCCACTCTGGGAGCTGGAAGGAGGGAGTGCTTGCTCAGGTTATCCCAGCCGTGGATCTGAATCTGCAGCAGGGAATAAGACATGCCTGAAGGACGGATTTCTGCTTCTGTTAGTGGCACATTAGTGGAATCCTGCCCCTGGCTGTAGAGCTGCTGGGGATGTGAACACGAGCCTCACTGGTTTGACTGCAGTCATCAAGCTGCTCTCCTGTTCCTGACAGGGAACAGTTGTCAGTGTCTAAGGAGAGAATCTAAGAACAAGGCAAGTGTGTAATGATAGTTGCTGGTTCTATCTCCCAGCCATCAGCAGCCCGGGGACTCCCTCGGATGCTGCCTCTGAGTCACTGCCTTAGCTGCTGTGATAGTCATTAGCTCCAGAGCTATTTGAGATCCAAAGTGCTCACCTGCACTGCTGGAATATATTTTGGAGGGACAAAAGCCTGCTTTTTTTGTGCAGAACACCTGCCTGCCAGCCCTCCAGGCGTCCTTTCTCAGCTGAAGAGCCCTGCACAGTCTCAGCTCTTCTGTGCAGGTGCAGCTCATCCCACCGGACGTCCTCATTGCCCTTCTCCCTCACTCTGGACCTTTGGGAGGCGAGGGGACTGCAGCTGCAGGCAGGGCTCAGGATGAAGGGGAAACCACAAATTTATACAATTTACATTATTTTCTGCTTGCCTTGTTTAGATACTACTTCCGTGTTTTGAAAGGCGCCTTTTTATATCTCTTTACAAGGATTTAACTCTTAATAAACATTCTCATTGTTTCCCTTCTAAAAAGTAATTCTTACTGCATTGGATCATGGTTTTTTCCTCCTGCATTAGGTATATAGTCACCCAGTGCAATGTGAATGCAGTTGCTGTACTCTTCCATGCTTGGAGAAGAGCTTTAATGCATGTGGCCAAGCAAGACTGGGCATGCTTTTATGGGGCTGGATGGGGAGGAAATCGGTCTCTGTTGAAAGGTTTGACTGCAGTTTGGCTTTGTCAGTTTTCCCATGCCAGCGCTGGGATAACAGATTAAAGCCATTGTCTTCTGAATGCTGAGGAGGGCTGGACAAAAATGCTTCTTGTTCCTATTTTGAGTTCTGTTGTTCATTGAAGCTTTAACATTCAGAATTTCAAGAGGAAACAAGACTAGATGAAGAGATAGGAGGCTGGCTCCCAAATGGACATGGGAGTTCAGGATTTCTTCCCCCACAGGCACATAATATCTGGTTGCACACACACTCCTGGCATTGCTGCATTTCAAAACGTTGCTACTGAGTATAGATGTCCTTCTCATTTTGGGAAGGGCTGGAAAAATGTGATAGAACAGCAGGGATGTAGGACTGGGAGGTCCATAGGGGAGTGGGGCAGGGCAGCCAGGGCTGCACCCACCTAGGTGCCATCTCAAGCTGATATCAAGACAGTTCGTACAACCAAAAACTATTCCCAGGACTCCCATTGTTCCTGTTGTTTTCTCTTTCTCTAAAAATCCTTGTGACTCATGAGCTATAACAAACAATTTTATGCTTGAGAGAGTGAAGGGCTAATGGAGCTGGCTGGAAATGAGGACGGAGTCCTGCGAATGAGGCAGCTGGAGACTTCCCTCGTCCCAGTGTGGATAGAGGAAGGTGGTTATGGCTGGGGGATGTGCAGGACACAGCTGCCAGGACTGCAGTCATGGAGGGAAAAAAAGAGTGTTGAGCCAAAACCTGAAGAAAACCTGTTATCTCAGTGTCAGGAAGCACTCCCACACCCTGCCTGCAGTGACCTGCTGCTGCCCCTGCTTGGGAGCAATGCTCGGAGCACCCACCACCCCTGCTTGCTGTGGAGGGGTCATCACTGTGAGATCCCATGTGGTGCTGTGGGTGTGAAGATCACCACTGTGAGATCCCGTGTGGCTGCTGTGGGTGTGAGGGCATTGGGGAGGATTACAGATCTGTTGGGTGATGGAGGGAGTGGATTCAAAGGTGAGATCTCGGATGCAGGCTGTGACCATCCCTTCTCACCTCTCCTGCCTGCCCTCACCCTAGTGGGTGCTGTGTTTTCTGCATGCACTTCATTTTGGGCTTCTCTTCTCCTACATTTTGTACCACTGCTTTGCAGTGTGGAGTGCTTTGGAAAGAGTTCTTTTCACTAAAACCTTTTAGGGACAGAGATGTTATTGTGTGTTAAATACTGACATCCCATCCTTGGACTTGAAAGGAGGGACTGAGCTTATTCCTCTGACCCAAGAGCGAGGTCTGAAAGCTCCGAAGTCAGCTGGGTGCAGATGTGGGGGAAAATGTGTAACAGAATTCCCGCCAGCTCAGGAGGCCTGGTGTGCAGGGAACTGGCCTGCTGGAACCCATCTGTGTTGGGCTGAGCTGCCTGGTCCCTCTGGAGCTAGTTTCTCCCGGGCTGGTTTGCAGCAGGCGCCTGGAGCCAGGTACCCGTGCCGGGGGATGCCGAGGCCGTGCCGCCTCGCTGGGCGCAATCGGCTGCGCCGGATCCGGCACAGCAGTCCCTGGGCTGGCTGCTGCTTTAAAGCTAATTAAACCCAGTGCTAGACGAGTGTTTCTTTTCATTTCGATTTAAAGCCCAAAACAGATCCGGCTCTTTGGCTCTCACCCAGGAGCTGGTTTCGTACAAGTGGAAAGTCATTACCACGTTTGGAGTTTGGTGGTTTTGGGTGGGTTATCTGGGGCAAAGGGGATAATTGGCAGGCTTAGACCTACAGTACAGTCACTGGAAAAGCCAAGTCCTTGACAGAGCACGTGGTGTGGGAGCTGAATGGCAGGGAGATTGCCGGCCACTTCATTAAGAGGGGTTTGTGAGTGATTCACAGAGCCTGGAAATTGATGAAAGAATTGCATGGAAAGGTGGTGGAGAGGCTCTCAGAGGGGCTGGATGGTGATGGGGGAGAGGCAGAGAAGGAGGAGAATGCTGGAAAGCAGCACAGCCTGGGAGTCCTTAGCTAAGGGGGGGATAGGGAGCAGCACTTCTGATGCTTCATGGTGTGTCCATCATCCTTCCTGCTGTGGCAAGGCACTGTGTGCCTTGGCATCTCCCAGGGGTAGGTGTTTTTCTCTGAGGTTGTCCAAGTGTTGGACAAATTGATGCTGGTCCATGGAGGGCTCCTGGAGATGCCTCGCAGCTGTCACAGGGCACAGGGAGAGGCTGCAGGGCTGTGTCCGGTGGGAGAAGCAGCAGATCCTCGCCAAGGTGGAGCAGCTGATGTACAAGGTGCCAGGGGCTCAAGGAGGAGCCAAATCCAACCCCTGCCTTGCAGGTTTCTGCCATACTCACATGAGCATCCTTCGAATACTAGTCTGGATCCAAGTGTCGCAGTGGGATGTGAACATCAGAGGATGTTACATTTAATTAGCTCAGGGGTTTTTTATATTTTTGAGAGGTAAAAGCAATGCAGCTTCTGCTTCAAAATAGCAAATTACAGAAATTACAAAAATACCGATATATTGTTCGGGAACATTGTTGGAACACCATGGCTATGGCATCCCAGTGACTTCTAATTTTACTGGACTGCCAGGACTGGCTCTACTGGTGAGTTGGTCCAACACCAGAAACTGGTGGGCTGAAAGGATGGGGAAGTAGTAGAGGTGGGTAGTCCAGGCTCACCTGACCTGTGAGATACAAGGGAGATGAAGGTTTTCTCCACATCCCTTTTTTTGCCTGGAGTCTGAGGCTGTACAACCACACCAACCTGGACTCTATGTCCATTTCTTTTGGAAATAGAGGCAAAAATGTCTTGGGATTTTGAAATTTCATGTTCTTTTTCCCCATCTTTAAAGCTGACAGTAGCAAAGGAAGAGGCTGGCTCTGGGCACTGGTGTGATGCATCTCTGAGCATCACTAAACCTCCGTGAGCTTCCTGAGCAAGCAGAGGTAATAAAGGAACATCTTGGTTTGGCCTTTCCCATTGCTGGCAGATCGATAGACAATAACCAGATCCCATTCAGGACTGAAAGGGAAGGACGGAGCCTGGCCAGGGCTGTTGTGGTAGTGGCAGGGGGAGCGGGTGCAGGGCAGCAGACAATTTGTCGGCTCCCACGGCCGGGGAGAAACAGTAAACACTCCTATTGAGGGAAGATTGCTTGTTTTCTGGTACCCAACTTTCTCTTCATCGCCAGGTCCTCGGTTCATCAGTGCCCAATTTGTCCTTTATTTGGTTTTCATAAATAATTCAGAAGAGTTTGAGTAGAATAATTGAGTCTTTTCCCAACCCTAATCCCAGACAATTCAAAACAAAAAGACATTTAGATTACAATTTGAGCGTATTAGCTGTTGGGAGATTTCCAGCCAACTGATCTGCTTTCCTTTACAATTTCTGTGCTGTTCTATCATTTCTAAAGTGTTCTGCTTTGATAGTTAATAATTTGAGCATATCCAGTTCTTCATGAAAAGACAGAGGCGTCGCTGTGATAAAGTGCGGGCGCGCATGCTGCCATCGGATGGGTGAGCTTATCTGTTTTCCAAGAAGGACTAAATAAATGAAATAGCGAGATTGCAAATCCAGCCTGCGATGCGCCTTATCTTCAGGGAAATAGATACAATCGTGCTTATTTGGCTTAAAATTAAAACTAAGCTTCTATGCTGATGCGAGCTGAAAAGCCAGAAGGGATGAATTTGGGGAGGACTTAATGCAGGAAAACACGAGCCTGGGATCTGCACCATGCAGAGGGGAGAAATTATACCAAGGGCTGGTCCCATTGCGGTGCAGGCTCCTCCACCTCCCTCTTCATCAGTAGGAGGAGGGTGGTGGGCTGGGATTTTGACACTGTGCCATGGGTGCCCAGCCCTGGTATTGCCCCAAAGGGACAGGGCCTCTCACCTCGCCTAGGTTAACCTCGTGCTGACCTAGCAAAAGAGAATGGGGATCCTTGCTTGGGGTAAGGCTCTGGGAAGGCCACAGCTGCTGTGGGTTCCTGGGGAGACCTCAGGGCAGGGTAATAATATGGCTGGACCCTCCCAATGGTTGGTTGTCCTAGAAAGGGCAGTCCCATGTTCTCCACTGCTCTGGAGCTGGCTGCCAGGTCTGTGCACTGAGGGGGAAGCAGGAGCATGCTGCCATCCTGCCCTGCACTGCCAGCACTGCCCTGAGCAGCTTCCTGGAGGAATTGGGTGTATTTGTCTGCATGAAAGAGGGATGTAATGCTCCTGCACCCTGCAGCATCAGAGGAGGTGTCCTCAGGAGGCAACTGAGCTGGCAGTGAGGGAGAAGGAGGGTACTCACATGTTGGTAGGGTCCAGTTCAGTTTGTTTAGAAAAGCTTTTGGGTGCCCTGCACCTTTGAAAACCATCCCACTGTGGGCTTTGACCACAACTCCTCAGGGCATATGTCTCCCAAACAGTATTTTCTATAACAGTATTGTGCTGTTGCCAGGGGAAGGTTAGGTTAGGAAAAACTTTTTCACTGAAAGGGTGGTTAAGCACTGGCATCAGCTGCCCAGGGCAGTGGTGGAATCACCATCCCTGCAGGGAATTAAAAAGACGTGTGGATGTGGCTCTTGGGGACATGGTTTAGTGCTGGGCTTGGCAGTGCTGGCTTGACAGTTGGACTTGATGATCATGTAGGGCTTTTCCAACCTTAATGATTCTGTGGTTCAATTACTGAATGGTACTGGTGGCCAGAGCAGGGAGGTGGCACTGACCCCCATGGTGGCCTCAGCCCTGTGTGGTCCAGGCACAGGACAGGAGCATCTCATCCACCCAAGCTGAGAGCTCTGAGGAGTGAGGGATTACTCAGGTTCACGTTGTCCTCATTGGAGCTGGGCACTGAAACTGGGTTAAGGAGATGTTCTTGACCCAGGCTGTGACCTGTCAGCACAGGGCTGTCAAGAACAGGGTGTATTTCTGCCCTGTATTTTAGAAAACACACTTCAGTGGGATTCCTGTGCTTGTTTGGATACACAGACCCACAGTGCTGGAGGGACTATGATACCTCACATATCCCTTCTCACGTTTAATTAATGCCTGTCGTAATATTTTTTTTAATTCCCCACACTGGCAGTGTGTTAAAAGGTTACTGTGGTGTCTATAACCATGTGTTTGTAGCACACAGAGACTTAAAGGACCCTGATCTTTCCCAAACTCAGCTGACTGTAATATATAGGCTATTAATTATGTTTGTTGAAGGGTGTTGTGCCAGGACTATGTCTGACCAGCTCAAATGAGGTTTATATAGACGTAGTCGAAAATGTCTCCAAACAGCTGCATCAGGAGGAAAGTACCAGTAAAATTCAGAGGTCCCAACATAGCAAAGGTTGTTTATATATCGTATTTAACTCTAATTGGGTTAGCAGCTGAGACTCTGAGGATTAAGCAAACTGACCTAAATACTGGTCTCAGTGGTCTTAGTTAACGTCTAGTTTCCTGTGTTTCAGCCGATTTGGGTTCCCAAATACTCTCCAAAGTGTGTTATCTTTGTATCAAAAAAGGTAAAACTATGTAGTATTGTTTCTTGTGATTCTGACAAGGCAATTCTCATTGGGAGAACAGACTGTGAAGAGATTAAACAATATCCAAAGAAAACATCCGATCCATCCCAGCCTTGTGGAAGGAATGCAGAAGTAGCAGGGATGGAGCGAGATGGTGTCCAGGCAGGATTGCTGGCACTGGCAGTTATTATTCCAACTAATAGCAGATGGTAGAGAGGAGAAATCATCCATTTTCATTTACAATTTATTTTTATGCTGCAAGAGGCAGGATTGCACGAGTCATTGCTGTCAGGCAACCCTCTGGAAGGAAAACCTTACTTACAGTGAGGCATATTTTTAGAATGATTTTTTCATCCTTGTATATTGGGAGAAGATGCTGCAGGGCCAGGAGTGAGATGGAGAATGAGCCCATTCACTGACTGAAGGACTAGAGGATTTTCCTACGGGGAGGACAAGGGGTTTACTGAGTCAGGAAAAATCTGTGTTTGTGGATGTGTAAGCAGCACTGAGATAATCTTTTAGCTGGATATTTTTTACCTTCAGCTTTTGTCCGTCCCTGTTCAGGACAATGAGGTGTTGTGATGGAGACATGAAGGTGCTGTGCTTGGGGCAGGGAGGTGACCTGAAGGGAACACAAAGGTGCTCAGAATGGTGAGGTGACATGAGGAGGACATGAAGGTGCTTGGGACAAAGTGGCTCTGTGTTTCCCACATCTTCATTCATGTCAAGAACATAATTTTCCCTGTGAAGGCCACACGTGGAGAAGCTCACTTGCCGTACGTCCGTTAGCATTTGGAGTGGATTCGTGCGGCTGCACTGAAGCCATCAGTCCCCTAAGATAAAGCAGCCTGTTTCTTTAGTTTAATACTAATTTTCAGTTTGCATCTTGTCCAAGCTCACACCCAGTGGCTGGATTTCCTGACTGCCCGGTATGGGGGACCTTGGAGGGGTCACAGCTGCAGGGCTTGGGCCCTTGGCGCTGCCTGGCTGGAGGGGAGTCCCTGCCTGTTGCCATGTTCCCCTGCCCAAAGCTCACCCTGAAGGGACCTAAAGTGACACCCTGAAGCCACACCATTGGTGATGCAGACACCCACTGTGCTGTCCCTTGGGGGCAGTTTCCCCAGGACGCCCTTCCCGGGCACGTGCACCCCCAGCCTCTGCTAGATCTCTGCACTCAGGATGGGGTTTTTTCCGGTGCAGGTTTTTCGGACGGATCTGATAACAGCCATGAAGATCCCTGACTCCTTCCAGCTGAGCCCTGACGAGTACTACGTTCTGGCTGACCCTTGGAGACAGGAGTGGGAGAAGGGCGTCCAAGTGCCAGCAAGTGCTGAAGCCATCCCAGAGCCTGTGGTCAGGTAAGTGGGCAGGGTCCTCTCCATCTGGTTCTGTCCATGGGGCCCCCTCTACCTGGTCCTCTGTGTGGGGTTCCCTCTGCCTTGGTGGGGTGCACAGAGAGCATGTAAAGGTGGCGCTTGGGATCCTGGGCTTGCAGAGAGATGCACGGGGACCTCCCACCGCATCCTGAAAAGTCCCTCTTGTGTGTGTGGCTTTTTTTGGGCAGTGGCCAGCTGGGACAGCTCCTTGTTTGCTCTTGGTCAGGAAATTTTAAAAAAGATCTGATAAAATGGAAGGGACGATAAAAAAATAGCAACAGAAAATTGTGCAGAATGCCAGCCTCTGCCTGGCTTCTTGATGCATCTCTGTCTAGGAGTACGTGGTTGTACTGCTGGTATTTCGTGGCAGGGAAGCAGGAGTTGGCCCTTAAATTAAAAACTTCCCTCTTTACCGTGTTTGTGTGGATTGGAGACGTGCTGGGCATGCTGAGATTCAAGGCTTGGGAAAAGGAGCCCAGCAAACAGAGAAGCATCTCCCAGACCTTGTAGAGACGACGTCTGTCAGCAGAGATCGGGGGCTCATTAGCTATTTTAAAATAGGGAACTTGAGTTTTAAAATAGACACTTAAACAGCTGCTCAGGCAAGAAGGAAACATGGGGGAGCTGCTACTCCCTTGATGTGTGTGGGGGATTATCCCAGGGCAGTGGCCAAAGCTGTGGGGGAAAGGCTGGTGCTTCCAGTGGGGGGAACTGAACAGGCTGGGAAGGGACCCCAGAACTTGCAGGGTCGGATCTGAAAACTTGCAGGATCAGACCCAGAACTCCCCACAGGGTTTGCAGGAGCTTTGCATCTCTTGTGTTTCCCTTCGTGATGTGTGACACCGTGTGTGCATCCTGCAGAAACACTCGTGAAGCATCGTGCCAGGGTGATGCCAGGGCTGCTCATGGGAGCGGAGTGCCTGCAGGGGGATGTGTTTTGCCAAGGGATTTGGACACAGAGCAGAGGCTGGTGGAGGCTCCGCTTGTCCCACAGCAACAGCAGCTGCTCCTGCTGCAGCTGCCTACCCCACTTCTGAAATAAACTTTTGTGTACGCTCCCCTTCCTCCCCTGGGGAAAACAGAGAAAGAAATGAAACTTTAATGAGTCTGAACACATCAAAAGGGAAGTTGTAAAGGGGGCTGTTGAGTTGATTTAATCCTTGGGAAAAAAAAAATGCAACCAAAAAAAAAGAGAAGGGAAAAAAAAAGCCGGTGTGTGAAATATCTTTTTTTAGTTGTCTTTGATAGCTAACCGCAGTCTGGCCTCACCAGTGCTCTGCTTCCCAGCTGAGGGCTCGTGCCGGGGCTATTTCCAGAAGAAAAGTGATAGCTTGGCACTGCCTGGGCTGGCAGTGCCCATGTAGAGCCGGGGGTGCTGCTTCCCAGCAGTGGGATTTGGCATCCCAGACCTCACAGTCAGGGGCTTCTGGGGTGCGGGACAGGCTGCAGATATGGCTCTCTGCTTGTCTCCAGGCCCTTGGATTTGGGGGTCCTGGAGCAGCTCTGCTGCATGTTTTCATACATGGGTATTCCTAGAGCGATGCCTGGCACAGGTCATTCCTCCCAGGTCCCCATCCCAGTCTGTCCTGGTCTGACACCCCCGTCACCACAATGATACGCCCTTGGCTTCTGGAGGTGCTGCCCACTCACCTTGAGTGTGAAGTTTCACTTCCAGTGTCAGGTTATCCTTTGAAGAATTTCTAATTCTTGGGATTATTTTGCTTGTTTGATTACTCTCAAAATTGGCACTTTGCCACAATCCTTGATGAATTGCCTTCTGAAATAGTTCCAGCTCTTTCTTCAGTACCTCAACATTGTTTTGAGTTCAAGACTTGCTCTACGAAGAGTTTGTTTTATTTTTAAAGCAACAGATATTAGGCAGAACTTCTTCCCTGTGATGGTGGTGAGGTGCTGGCACAGGTTGCCCAGAGAAGCTGTGGCTGCATCTCTGGAAGTGCCCAAGGCCATGCTGGACAGGACTTTGAGCAACCTGGTCTAGTGAAAGGTGTCCCTGCCCATGGCAGTGAGCTGGAACTAGATGACCCCTTTAAGGTCCTTTTCAACCCAACCCATTCTGTAATTCTGAAATCTGACTCATTCTCTGTGGCCTCTCAAAGATGCTCATTGCTGGCTCCATCATTCCTAGCTAATCTCAGGTGGATTTCTGCAGCTCCTCTAGTTTGTATCATGCCCTGCTCATCCCAGGCTGCTCCTGGGCTACTTGGAGATTGTGCTGCTTGCCCACAGCTTCAGCTTCCTCTTCTTTCTTCTCCTGTCTGTCTTGCACTGTGTCTCAACTGCCTGAACCATCTCTCTTTGCTGGCAGGACAGCAAGCATGGCCTGAAGGGCTTTGTCCTCAGACAGATGCCTGTTTGGGATATTTTGCCTTCCCCAGTGTGATGGGAGTAGAATGAAGAGCTCATTTTACAGCAGTGTTAATGGTTGCACCTGGTTTGTAGCCATAATGCACATCCCAGGGGGAGAGGCAGTGACATTGCCAGATTTTTTTTTAATCAGGACAGCATCTCTCCACATGCACACCAGAAGCCATAGCAGAGATGTAGTGCTTCTGCTAAGCAGCTCTTCCTCCCAAAGCATCCCTGCCCTCAAGGTTTTCCCACTTGGGCCACTGATATGAGAATGGGAGGTGGAGAGGGCAGCATGGGAGATGGAAAGGGCAGTGTTGGACTGCCATGGACAGTGCAGACTGCAGTCATTTTGCTGTCTCCAGGGTTAGACAACTCCCTCTTGCATCTTGCCCTGTTTCGGAGGAATGTCAGATGCTTTTTTGCAAGAGATGACTATTTCATCTGCTTTCAGAGCACAGCCTTAAAAGGCCTTACAATTCCATTTACCTCCCCCATTTAATTGCTATAATTTACCCCAGTATCCATCCCAGGAGCAGGTACCTTGCTGGTCCTACCTGAGCTGCTGCTTTTGCTCCCACCCTGTGGCTGCTGCCCCGTGGCCTCTGCATTACTTTCCTCCTTTGCTTCCAAACTTTCAGTTTTCCCATCTCAAACAAAAAAATTCATCTAAACCAAACATCCTCTCTGTGTCGGATATGAACAATCCAAATTCCTTTAATCTGCTGAAAAAAGTCCCTGCATTGATGTTTTTTGTAGACTGGAAATGTGGAGCCCAGCAGCTGATGCTCTTCCTCACTGTCAGTGCTCTGCTTTCCCCTATCTCAGAGGTGTAACAGAGCATCCTGCCCTTAGGGAGGGGTGCCTGTGCTAATCCAGTCCTGATGTTGTCACTTCTGACAGCCACTTCCATGTGAAATTCCTAGAGGGAGGTGGGGGGGCTGGGGAGAAGACGCTGGAGCCCTGGGAGCTGGTGAGCAGACAAGCCTGCAGAATAATCCCAAGCCCATCATGCTGGTGCCCAGGAGTTGGTTCCTGGGCTGAGCCACTGGCAGCCAGTGGGTTGTGCCGTGGAGTGTGCAGGAGTCGCTTCCTGCTCCAGAGGTGGATCTTGCCCTCCGAAAGGTGCCGTGCACGCAGCCGCTGCTGCTCTTTTCATCTCCCGCCTGGCTGCTTGGAAACTGGCTCTCCCTGCCTGTGCCCTGCCTCTAGGTTTTGTGCCTCCAAAGCTGAAAATTAGATTTTTAAAACATTTTGTTTTACTGGAGCTGTAAAATGTCAAAAGCTGGGGGTGAGGCAGAAGGCAAGAGCTGTATTTTAAGGAATGCTTTCCCTAGAAAGCAGCTGTCTGAAAATGCCTCCACTAAGAGCCACCTTAAACTCGAGGGTCCTTTCTAGGTTAGCACAAATTGCAGTGCAGTTGTGAGGAAAGCAGGGAGGGAAGAGGTGCAGCATATCTTAGCTTGTTGTTCCAGGAGGATGCTGCTGGCAGCAGGGTCATCAGAGGCAGCACAGGAGATCAGCTGTTTCCTCTCCATGATCACTTCTGGCTCATGGCTACTCAAAAGAGTTTTATTTTGTATTGTGACATGCCTGAGAATTGCCTGGAGCTTGAAGGGCTCCTGTGTGGTGATAAAAGCCACTTTCAGTCAGATGGGAGCTATCAGGAATGAGTAGTCAGGGCAACTTTCCCCTCCAGCAGGCAGGCTGGCATCCCGTGCCCATGTGCCTGGTCATCCACCTGGGATTTGGGTGGTGGTGACACTACATCCCAGTGGTACTGTGTATTCCACCTCTGCTAGAGCCCGTAGTCAAAGGATCTCCACTGGCTTTCTTGAACCAGAGCTGAGCCTTACAGCCCCTGTGTGAGGTCTGCAGTTATTTTACAGTTGTATAAACAGAGGCACAGAGATTTCCAACATGAGTAGAGCCAGGTACAAGGTCCCAGTCTGGTGTGGGGTGCAGTTGGGTGTTGGATGCAAAGTGGCTCATCTCAGCACAGCTTAAGGATTAAACAAGGTAAAGTAAGGGTAGGAGTTATCAGCAGTTTGGAAGCATCAGGGCTTTGGGTACCTCTCCTGTTGTAAATGAGATGTTTCATATGAGCTTTGTATTCCCAGAGTCACACCACAGTAAACCCCAAAGGATGTGGACTTTGCTGGTTTGATATGGGTGCTCATAGGAGACTTTGAAGCCATTTTTGAGCAGCGGATGTGCCAGGGCCTGACCTGGGCTTGCTACTGGTGGCGATGCTGGCAGCGTGTTGAGCTTGCACAGCAGAGCATCACTTCATAAAGCAGCGGCACCTACATGGGATTTAATGCACCTGTACAGGTTTTATTTCCTTCTTTATTTAATGATTTAATGTTCTTGGCATGTGGCTCCTTCCCCAGGCTGACAGGGATGCAGGCAGGATCTCGAGGTGACTCTTGGATCTCGCATTAAGCCACATTAGTATGTGCTGTAGATTCTGTTTCCTGTGAATTTGCACACAGCGGGAGGATGAGCAGGAAGACTGCTTCTTGCTGGCAGGCTTCCCAGATATTCTTGGCATTGCCGATCTATACTTGCATCGTCGCTGTGGCCCTGTTTTAACAGAAAACAGAAAGTGCTGTGGCAACAGGAAGGCACAACCTCAGCGAGTACCAGCTCAGCGATGGCGGCGGCACCAGCACAAATGCCGTCTGCTGCGTTGGCCGGTGTCTGTGTCCCTGTCCTGTCCTCCTCCCTCAGTCCCCTCTGTCCTTCTCTAATGGCTACGTGCACAGGTCAGGCAGCTCCTTGCTGTGCTTGTGGGATCACATCCAGCTGGTGCAGGGCTGGCTGGATCATGATGGTGTGGGGCTGCCTGGTCAGTGTTCGTGTCCTCTGAGCTGTGTTGTTCTTTACTGAACTCTAATAAGGAGTTGCCCCTGCATCTTCAGGAGTTCCAGCAGCTTTTTACAAGGGTATGTAGTTGCTGGCAGGTTGTGGTTTTGCAGTACCAGTGTCAGTGGAAGAGGAGGCATGCAGAGCAGGTTTGTGGGAAGCAGTGCTGGAGATGAGTGTACTGAGGTGGGGAGAAGAATGAACTGGTGCACCAGTAGTGGGTGTAGGACTGGGACACATCCCTGCCCCCCATCTGGCAGTGAACAGACACCTCAGCTCCTCCTCGCAGGGCTGGGTGCTGCATCCAGAACTCCCAGCGCTGCGAGGGAGCGATTCCAGCAAAGGGAGAAAATCCCTCCACGAGCAGTCTCTGCTGCATTGTGGAGCATGGTAGCCTGAGGAGCAGTGGCCAGCAGCAGGGTGGCACGATGCAGATGTCCCAGCTATGTGTGGACGTCACCTCTCCCCGTCCCTCGGGAGTGCTGGCTGGCAGCCAGGCTGTATCCTTGCAGCTCCCAGCCCAGGGAGGGCTTCCTGAGGCTGCGTTCTCAGTGTGTACTCGATGAACCAGCACACTTTGTTCTTGAGTGGTGAGGTTGGACTTCCTTTCCTCGGTCGGCGACGCAGCCTGGCTGTTGACTCATCAGCAGCTTCCCTTGGGCTTTGCTGCAGAAGGGGCAGGCAAAATTCTGCAGCAGTTTGAGTAGCTTTTGGAGCAGAGCTTTTTTTTTTAACATAATCCTTTTTTTTCCTGTTTTTTTTTCCCTTCCCTCCAGCTCATCATGAAAAATGTGTGAGTTTGGAGCTTGCAGATGGCATGCTGGCGATTTTACAAAGGGCTATTTCTTGGGTTGGTTATCCCCATTCCGTGGCTGCCTGCCCTTAAATATGCCTGGGTTCTGGTATGCTCCAGAAATACATGTACACTTCCCTCAGAGACTGTGCTCTGATTAAAAGAAATTAAAATCCCAACTGCCCTAGGCCTAAATGTTTTGATCACAAGCCCTGGGACGTGTGTGGGGAGAAGAAAGCTCCTTGCCTGTCCATTCCTGGGGACCCCCACAGCGACAACTGGCTGTGGTGAGGATGGGCTGGGCAGTGGCACTGATCCAGGACAGCAGAATAATCCTAGTGATGTAACATCAGTGAGATTCATCTCCAGCTCTGCCACTGGGAAAGGGAGGTTTCCAGTCAGATCTGCTCAGGCAACCCTTGTCCCTGCAGGCAGTGGGGAGGGATGGGCTGCACACAGGGTGGTCTGTCCTGCCAGTGTTCCAGGTACCTGGTTTAGGATGGGATGAATCACACCCAGGGCAGCAGCAGTTCAGAGGGTCTGGGCCATGTAGAAGGTGGTACTGATGCTGCAGAGGGTGGTACTGGTGCTGCAGGAGGTTGTTGGCTCATGCCCAGTGCCTGTGAGTGCTTTGCAACGGAGTATGTGTGATTTACTCTGCCTGTTACTTGTCATCATTTCTGGTTTACTCTCTGCTTGACAAGTTCTTGTGTGGGCTTTCAGCAAGTCCTCACCTTTATTAGTTTGCTATGGGAAATGTGTTAATCCAGCCTGTTCTTACCTCATTCTGAGCCACTTGGACTTTTATTTTGAATGTTTGCTAATCCTCCCAGTGGTGGATGCCTGTGGTTTATACTGGATCAAGCACACAGAAAGTCAAGTGTACTTCAGCAGTAAATGTATAGAATGAGTGAGCTTGATTTCCTGCTGCTCTGTAACAAGGTTTACAGCTCTTGGGACTGACTCTGGTTTGGTACAGCCTTGAGAGCCTCCACATCTCACTCCATTGCCTCTGCTCTCCATCCAGAACCATGGATTTAGTGTGTAGCCAGGCAAACCCCAGCAGCTGTGATTGCTGGGCTTGCAACCGCAGCACTAATGAAATCACCTCTTAGTGATTTAGTGCACCTTGGGTCCCCTTTGAACAATGCAAGGAACTATTACTTTTAAGTGCTCTCCAGAGTGACGGGAGGAGCGGGATAGCCCAGCAGCAGAAATAGCTGCTCAGTTCTTGGTGCTGCTGTGGATAATCCTGTTCAATTTAGGTGAAGTATTGCTGGAAAGTGAGCTTCACTATGTTCCCAGGACCCTGGGGAGGTGGAGGAGAGCTGGTAGGTGGTTTCTTTCAGTGTACTTGAAGAAGACTTGGAAAATCTGATCTAGTTGAAGGTGTCCCTGCTCATGGTATGGGGCTTGGGTTAGGTGATCTTTAATGGTGCCTTCCAATTCAAACCATTCTGGGGTTTCGTGAAGTGCACGCAGACAAGCGTAGCTGCACGTGGATGGTGGAAGAGGCAGGCAGATCCCTCCTTGTTTTCTGGGATGGGCTATGTGCTGCTTCGAGTGACTCAGCGTCAGAGCAGTTCTCATGTGTTTCAGGGTTCAGCATTAGTTCAGTGATCCAGAACACATTAAAAGAGTCTGGATGCTGCCTTTTCAAATTCCTCAAAGCCTTGCTTTCACTGGGCTGGATTTCTTTAAGGAGACCCATGTGATGACACCGTGCTGATGGATGGGAGTTGTCATCTTGTGCCCGTGTCTGTATTTTGAGCTTTCCCATACTCAGCTCTGTGAGTAACAGTGTCAGGGGGATTTGTCCAGTTCCTGATCTGCCGTGGCTCATGCTCAGACCATGGCAGGTGCAGAGCTGCTACCGTTGCTCATGTCTTCTGTTTCTGGTCTCCATTAGTAGGTGGATACAAAGGCAAGTGGAGCTGTTTGCATTGCTGAAGTAATTGTGGAAACATTATCTGGCTGGGATAATTAATTCCAGATGCTTTAATGTTAGTAGCTTGGCTTAAGTTACATAGAGAAGCAACATCTTTTTGTCTTTTTATATCCAGAAAACACACACTCAAGTGTCCCTGGCTTCTCTAGTAGCAATTCCAAGATATGTATTGCTTAAATGGAAATGAGCAGAATACTGGCAGCCTGCAGGCTGGGTTTGGAGAAGGTTGCTGTGTGACATGGGTCCTTGAAGGGCCACCAGGTAGGTCAGTGATGCTCTGGGAGAAAGGGGAGAGCAGCACCCATGGGTGCTGGGCCTGGCTCTGCCCTGCTTGCCTGCGGGGAGAAGGTGCTGTGTGAACATCCTCTGCAGCTGCCCTGGAACTGCAGGCTGCTGGGTTTTGCTGGGTCTCAGAGCCAGAAGAGCAGCATAGGATGTGTCCCCTCCCAGCAGCAGGGCACAGTCCCCTCCTGCTGCTTTCAACACCGCTGTTAGAGCTGAATGGCACTGAGAGAAAAAGGGGAAGGGAATATGGAGAAGATCCTTGCACAGCGTCAGAAATTATGTGTGTATTTTGCTCTCAGCCCAGACACTGCTTTTGTCTAGTCAACCAGAAAAACATCTGCGTTTTGTTGTTCCAACCAGCCCACCAGCAAACCACTGCCCAGCCATTGCTGTGCCCCTGCAGCCGTGGTTTTCCTCTGACAGAAGTTGTGGAGATGAACCCAGCTGTGCTATGGTGCTCTCCTCTGCCTTGGGAAAGCAGACACTGCTCTGCACCTGAATGCTTCTGTACCAGGTCCCTACTCCCATCTACATCAGAATGGTTCTCTGGGCACTGAATGAGAGTTGCAACTTAAATAATTCATTTGTTGAGCTAAACCTCAGTGAGATTTAGGCTGGAATATAAACATCAGAAAGACAGGGACATCAACACTGGTCTTTCTCTAGTCTGCTGGGTATCAGGCTTTTTATGTGGTGATAAACAGCTCAGAAATGGAATTGGAAAAGCTGTCTGGGTTTCACAAGATGGCTGTTTAGTGCCTCCTGTTCACTTGTTTTCCTCTTTTTATCACATCAAAGAAGAGTGAATCACTTTCTCCTTAGAGGATTGTGTTATTCCAGAGGCCTGGAAGGACCCACTATAGTTACAGGCTGTTACAGAAGGAGATTTCAGATGGGGAGGGAAAAAAGAAAGCATTTTTCTTACTGCATCTGTTAATTGTAATTGGGAGCTTCACGAGCATTTCTGTAAAACTTCCAGAACCTGCCTATGTAAATCCTAAACTTGCCAGCAGCTCAGGAGGGGCTACCCCATGTACCCTACCCCGTCCTTAACGTTCTGCACAGAAATGGGATTGTCACAGGGGGTTTTTCAAGCCCAAGGAGTGAGCCCTTGAATGGTCCCGGAGCCGAAAGGAATTCTATGTGCCAGCAGCTGCGGGTGACAAGGCTGTGCTGAGGCTGTGCCCTGTGGAGCTGTGCTGTGCTGGTCACGGATCAGATGCTCCTGATGGCTGGGGATGTTTTAAAAGCTGATAATGAAAATTTCTAATATTCACTGGACAGCACCGAGTGTCGGATTTCAGCTGGGAAAGACAACGGCGGCAGCTAAAGGGACGGTGGGCGTAGCTGCACCGCGCTGTCCTGGGCTGGTCCCCGCCTGGCAGAGGACAGCAGGGTCCCTGAGACATGCTGGGGTCAGGCATCCTGTGGTCCCTGACGCATCTCCAGCGCAGGAGGGATGGGGAGTGCAGGGATGGGGAGTGCAGCCTGCACAGCCACCCAGGCATTACGTCACCTGGAGCTGCACTCACTGGCTGCTGGTACCCGGAGGGCAGGACGCTGCTGCAAGCAGCATTAACCCCTTCCTGAACGTCCTCAGTGCCGCTTGGGTAACACAAAGGGACCTTCACAGACCTGAGCATTAGCCACCGATGTCTGTGCAGTCAGGGGGTGCATTTTGAGCACAGCTGCTCCTGTTACCAGAGCTTGGTGAATCCTCCTGGGGACAAATTCAGCTGCTTTGTTCTCTCAGAACAGCAGCAAAAGCCAAGTGGAGCTTCATGGCTGAACCACGCGTGTAACTGGCTCTGTAGGTTTTTGGGACAAGTACTTAAAAGAAGGTTGAGGTTATGGCAAAGGGCAGTGCCAGCCCAGCCACCCTCTGTGCCCATCAACAGCAGTGGGGACAAACTGCACGGTAGCACCGGGCTGTTTGCTCAAGCACGGATGTACATGGGAAGGGTTGATGTTAAGTTCTGTCCATCAACTTTTTTTGCTAGGAATGTGCCTGTTACAGCCCCTGCCATGATGATAACCTACAAATGGTGCAAAATGGGTGGCAGACAGGGCCATCAGCCACCACAGGTTCCCCTTCCCGTGGCTGCTCTGTTGATGTACGTATAATGAATTTTCATGGATTTTCAGAGGCTGTTGCCAGATCTTGAGGGGCTTTTGGCTCGAGCAGCCAATAAGGAAATACTACAAATCGTTTCTTTTCTGCGCAAAGTGGTCCCAGCAGTGCCATCTCATTCTGCTCAGGTTCTTGTTTGTTTTAAAATAAAAGGGTTTGGTGACAGTGGCCTGTTGATATACACTGTGTCACCTCTCTCCTCCCTGGGACCAGCTACCTCCAGCCCTCTCTCTCCTCCATCCACAGGAGGATGTGGCAGATTCTGGGTACCTGTGCTCCCTCCTGCGGGGTCCAGGGGCTCTGTTGTCAGGTGGCTTATGCCAGGGGTGACAGCAGGGTGCCCCTAGGGCCCTGAGCTCTCTGTGCTGGTGACCAGGGTGCTCTAGATGTTACCTGGAGTATCTTCAGCCAAGGGGGGAGGGGTGAAGTGCACAGGTACCTGTTAGCACCAAGACCTGGGTCCTAAAGATGCTTTTAGGCTCATCCAGCCGGTCCAGCCAGCTTGCATGCAGGTCTGAACATCAGGCCAGTTAATTTAAAACGTAACTATTTAATATCTTCTTGGCGTTCCCTTTCTTCTTTGAACCCAGCTTTGGGAGTATAGTTTTTGGCTCATGGTTTTATAGCCTTCACTAGAAGCCATAAAATTCAAGAAGTAGGAGTAACATGGTCAGTAAATCTGGGTGTGGGTATGCTGAGGGTCATAAACCCTTGTGTGTGGGTTGTGGCTCTATTGTGACCGTCCACCACCATCTCCAACCCCATCCTTCTTCCTTACATCCCCAGGCTCTTCTTCTAACGTCTTAAATTCTGCTCTGCTGTTGAGAGGCAATAGCCTCTATAAAATCTGTTAGCCTAAGTTCATAAGAAGATGGGGTATCCAGTCCAAGTGGCCTACTAGATACTATTTTAGTAAACAGAAGGTGAAAACCATCCCTTTAAATTGCCCTTTTGAAGCTGTCATGTGCTACAGGAAAATTCCCCCATAAGCAGAGCTGACAGTAGGAGCAGTATCAGCATCCACTGAAGGTTGCTGGCAGAGCTATCTTTCCTAAGCTGATTTATTTATGGACATTGGACAAGACTAATCTAGACTGGAATGGAGGTAAAGAAAAGATGACTGACTAAAGCCTTCGCTGTAATAAAATTAGGTATTTTTAGATGAGAAACACTATGCAGGATTAATTATTTCTATCTGATGTATTAAAAGGGAGCATATAGAAAAAAATGCCTTCTCCCTTCAGCCAAGTGAAGCATTCAGTTTACAGAGATGATTAACCATGGGAATTTGCTGAATATATTTTATTACTGTGTAATCTTCTCCAGGGATAGATGTGATCCTCAAGAGTATTGGGGTCCACTTACTCCTTTTCCTCAAGTGCCCTTGAGACCCACTTTCAGACTAATGGCCTCAGGTTTGTTGTGCTTTTCAGGCTGATCCCAATTTTCAGCCCTTCGTTTAAATGAGCCTTTGATTGATACAGGATTTTTTAAAAATGCTGTGTCTCTGGCTGGCTGGATAAATAAAGGAGTAAATGCTCCTCCAGTGTAATTGAGCTTCTGTGAATGGTTTGGCTCTTGGTGGAGGCTTTGCCTCTGTGATTCTTTGCCATGATGGTGCAGGGAATTTGGGTGGGTTGGTAGCACATGTGCAGACTCCTCATCACCCAGCCTGAGTGTTTCTTTGTCCACCGAGCAGCTATTTGGAAACATGGTTTCCAAATGGATTAAGTCTTGTCCCTGCACAAAAGGGGAGCCCCGATGACATCCCCAGCTCTTGGTGCTCAGCAGGAGATGTATAGACACTGGTGAGGGCAGCCTCTGTGCTTTGTTCCCTTTTTCTTGCTATGTCTCTGCTGCAGTGTTTTGACAGCACAAAGCTTGCAGCTTTTTGGGCTCCAGTTTCTTGAAGCTATTGGAGATGAGGAAGGGTGCCTGGCTGGGTCTGTTTTCTGTGTTGCTGTGAGGCAGGGCATGGTCTTTCCCAAATGATTGCCCTCTTGTATTAAACTGTAGGATCTCTCCTTCCAGTGTTCCACCTAGCCCAAGGCAGTGTCACTGCAGTCATTGATCTTTATATCTCAACACCAAAAAGCCCTTTGCAGGTGCTTTAGCATGTGTCAGGAAGGAGTGGGCTGCTTTTTAGGAATGGGATTTTATCCACCGAAGCAAATCCAGGAATCAATGGGAGGCTGTGCACCTCTGAGCATTGCATCCTGCTTGGTCTTCCCAGAGGCTTGGGATGCCCCATGTGAGCCTCAGCATCTGGCAGCCTCCAGCTCCCCTCGGGGTGGGAGGAATGTTCATGGGAACAGGCATAGCCTCTCAGGGTTTGCTGAATTGTTTGCAAACCATAAAACTCTTGTATTTAACTGAGTGCTGCAGATGAGTCAGGGAGTTGGTCTGGACCAGGCTTCCAGCAGGTCTTCATAGGGTTATACAAGCTGCTCATTGTATAAAAAATAATTTAGCAGCTATTTCAGTTTCTTAATTTCTGACCTTCTCAGTTTGCTGCTATTTGAAATGGTGACAATATGGCATGAACATGTCCCTGCATCCCCAAGCCTGAATTAACTCCAGGGGATCCCAGCCCATGCTGCCAGATCAGCATGGAGTCATGGGGAAGAAACTTCAAAAGTAAAATTTAGTGGTCCTCTTAAGAAGATAGTTTTCGTATTAATACTTACTCCTTGTAGGAAAGCGTCTGCTGAGTGCTGCAGCAGCACCTGATCATCCCTCCCTGATCCCTGTGTTCCCAGACAGGGAGAGGCACCTGCCATTGCTGCACTGGCACGTTTCAAACCTTTTAACAGAGTGCTGGTGAGCTTGTTAGATGTTTGTATCTTCATTACCTTGATCCTCATCATCAGTGACGTGATGAGAAGCAAAATGTCACTCTGTAAGTGCCAGTTCCCATTAAACCAAAGCAAACTGCATTTAATTACAGTGTCACAAAAAGCTGGACATTGCTGGTGGTGCTGTTATCATCAGTGAGCCCCTGAGCTCCCTGTGATCTCTGCATCACCAGGGACTGTGCAAAGCCTGAGAGTCTAAACATGCATCCAGGTTTTCAGGGGGTTGGGAGCGTTGGGGAGGTGGGTGCAATGACTCTAGGGGAGAGTCACTTGTCTCCTGTCTCTGATCATCAGGTTCAGCAAAACTTCTCTGTGAGATATCTGCAGGCAGGAGGTGGAGGCTGCGTGCCCAGGTGGGAGTGGACGTGCCCAGGTGCTGTGTCCCACACACGGCTCATGGCAGGCAGTATGCGTGTGCTGTGTGAGATAACCCCAAGGGATTGCTCCAGTCACGTCAGCATCCTTATCACACCGAGTGCATTTCAGTGCTGTCAATACAGTAAATGACCTGTTCAGGATACTCCTTTGATATGTACACAGAGCATTAATCTTTGCAGTTTTATGTCAGGATAAAAATAGCAGCTCTTTCCTCCTGCCATCCCGAGCATCCGTGGCTGGCTCGGTGTCAGAGCATCACCTGTTGCAGGGGCTGTTGGGTGAGCAGCTTGTGTAACTCGGCTTAATGAAGGCTTAGGGCCCTGACCTCGTGCCTGCTCAGGCAGCTCTTCCCAACAGAAATGTTCATTGCAGGTGGAGGACTGTTTTTTTCAAACAGCTTTGAGGTTTCTCCTGTAGCAAGGGGTTCCCAGCCTGGCTGCTCCCCCACCTGTTTCTGTGCAGAGATGACCTGGACTTGGGCTCATGGGAAGGAGAGGTTCAGTCTGATGTGAACCAATGCGTGTTGCATCAGCAGCTCCTGCTTTATTTTTTTGTTATTAGCATCTTCCAGAGGCTAAAGGGGCTACAAGAAAGGCTGGAAAGGGACTTTTTAGATGGATATGTTGTGACTAGACAGGGGGGAATAGCTTTGAACTGACAGAGGGCAAATTTAGATTAAAGATTAGGAAGAAAATCTTCCCTGTGAGAGTGGTGAGGCCCTGGCACAGGTTGCCCAGAGAAGCTGTGACTGCTCCATCTCTGGAAGTGTCCAAGGCCAAGCTGGATGGGGCTTGGAGCAACCTGGGATAGTGGAAGTTGTCCCTGCCCACGGCAGGGAGGGTTGAAACTGGATAATCTTTAAGGTTCCCTCCAACCCCATCCATTCTGTGATTCTCTGATTTTAGGGGTTTGGGAGCTCCTTAGATGCCAGTCCTGAAGCTGTGGCTGGAGCATGCCTAGTTTCAGTGTTATTACTGCTGTCTGCATTAAATAGAAGTGTCAGTGAATCCCCAAGTCTTGTCCTAGATTACAGTGAGATTGTTTTAAAATGTGGGGACTAAGAGGTGTCCATCCATGTGGCTCTGTTTAGTTCTTGAACTTAAATTTGGAGATGTACTCAGGACATTGGGTCACATCTTTATTTTCAGTTTACTGGGGGGGAAAGTAAAGCAAAAGAGATGATAAGAACCCATTTCTTGATGTTTCCCTCTCTGAGCCATAAATCGTTGCTTCTCCTGCTGGCATCTCTGGAAGTACTTCTGGTGTTTGTGACCACAGAGAACAGCAATTAAACTACATGTCTGTGTCTGTAGAAACTCCAGGTTCATTTTCCTGCCCTGCCACAGATTTCCTTCCTGACCTTGGGCAAGGCAGGTAGGGTCCCATTCCCAAGGACAGCTGGGCCCAAGTGTCTCACCTTGGCACATACAGACCTTGGAGCATCTGGTACCACAGTTCATCTGGTTATATGATGGACGCCATGGCTTTGCCCCAGACACATCACAGAGCACAAGGCACTCGATGCTCTGACGTGAGCTTACATAGCGGGACAGAAGGCAGATAAAGGTCTTCCAGGGATCAGCAGCATTCCCAGCTGGCACTGGTGCAAGAGCAGGGCTGGGTCCTCCAGCTTTGCATGGGGAGAAGCTGTTTGGAAGGGGCTGACATGCTGCAGCAAGTTGATGTTTGGTTGCTGTTTCTTTGCAGCATCTTTCTGGCGTTATATCTGTGCCAGGAGGTGGATTTCAGGGGAGGAAATGTGAGCTGTGCAAATACTGCAGCAAGCTCCAATCCCCAACTTCGTTGAGATCTGTCAGCTGGCACCACAGGCTGCTTCTCATTTCCAGCTTGTCCTCTGCTTGCATGTCATTAGGCATGACACTGTTGACATGTGCATGGCAAGTATCATGCATATTGCTGCAGAGTTGCCGAGGAAAGGCAGAAGAGCTGACAGCCAGCGCCTGGTCTCTCTCTGTGCAGGGAGTTTGCAGCAGATGAGGCAGCTCCTCTCCCCATCCCTGTGGTTGTGATTGGAGAGCACTCAGAACAAATCTCACAGGCCACCATGGGATGTTCTCCAGTGCCAAGTGTGCCAAAGTGCTGCCCAGCACGGTGTGGATGTGGCACTGCAGTGGTACAGCACACTGGAGGTGTTCATGGGGGAGTTAATGGCTGGGGGGCTTGCTGTCGGTACTTGGATCATCATCACCATTGCACCTCATTTTTCTCATGTAAAGAGTTAATTTCTGTAGATGAATGGGAACACTCTTGCTGTAGTTGCTGTGCTGGGGCCGTCTGTCAGTGCCGGCCCATGGGCTGACTTCGGGTGCTGTGGCTTTGCTTTCCTTCACAGAGTCAGGTACCTGGTGTGGTCTCACCCTCCATGGCAAGAAACAGAATGTTTTTGTGAGCTGTAGCCCTTCCTCAACCTCCCCTTCTTTTCTTTCAGGATCATCCCCCAGCTGGAGAACTCACTTTCACAGGTTTCACCGAGCAGCCTGCCTGGCTCTGAGATTTCAGAAGCTACAAGGACTTACTTGCAAGGAATGAGCCGCTATGACCTGGACGAGCTCGATGCCTGCTGGTTGGAACTTGTTAACATGGAGCTCAAGGAGATGGGTGAGTATTTCTTTTCTGTTTTTTACTGGCCTGGGTGTCCCACATTGGGCATTCAGGCTTTTTGGGTAAGCATGTGGAACTAAAGGCCTTGAAGAAGAAATGTCGGAAATGCTGGTCCTGATTGTTTTCTGTCCCAGGCATCTCTAGATATCACAGCATAACATTGCCTGCATCACTGCTGTTATATCACTGCACATTCTTCAAATCCTTTAGTGGATTTTGGTTGAGTCGAAGTACCTGAGCTTGGAATTTGACCATTGGCACTAGTGCTTAGCATGGTCTGGTGGGCAGATTTGTTGGCACAGACCCATGGGTGTGTAGTCCTGCCAGACTGTGGAGGGATTTTCCAGTCCTTGTTGGGGAAGGGTTGCTGTGCTGTGTCTACTGCTCTGCAGGTAAGAGTAACACCTCAATAAAACATTCACCTTGTGAGGTCAGTGAAGGCTCAGGCATGGTTACATGAAGAGTTACTCCTGGTGGCAAAGGTCTTTCAAGGATGGGAAAAAGAATTTTACCAAGTGCTTGAGCAGATGGGATTGTGCACTGCGGAGCAGGAAGGTTGTGCTGGCTCTCACAGGCAGCTAGCTGAGGGCTGCAACAGGACTCAGGGTGAGGGCAGAAAGATGCAGTTCAGTGAGCTTGCATGGAGCATAAGTGAGCTCAGAAGTTGGGCATGACATTGGTTTTGGAAGATCTGGCCTGCTGGTGAACTCATGATTTACAATGAAAGTTTGTTACCATGATCTTGAGAAAGTTGTAGAGGCTGCTTTCACAGTTTGTGTGGTTATCTGGTATAGGTATCCTGTGTATTGGATTTCCCATAATCTCAGTTTTTGAGCCTGTAGCAGCATAGAGAAATCACAAGTCAGTTTTGCCCTCATTAGCTGCTCCTGTAGTAGCAGCCTCAGCTCTGTCATTAGCACACCCAGCTTTTGAGGCACTGGCAGCTACAGTGAAGTCCTTGGGCAGAGCAGAGGGTGCTGCTGGATAGAGCCAAGTGCCTCAGTCCTGCTCATGTACCTTGCAGAGGATCCACCCTTCCTAACCCTGCACAGCTGCTGTTGCTGCATCAGGAACTCAGCTTCTACCACCCTGGGCATCATTCTGACCTCACTGTGCCTTCAGTGTATCCCCTACTACATTTCCCTTGCCATCTTCGCAGCTGCATGGCCATCAGAAGTGTGTCTGGGCTCCAGAGAAGGGTTGTCTCTATTTCTGCTTCCCCTTGTATGTATTTCATAACTCTCTAGAAATTCATAACTCTCTAGAAATTAAGTGGGCAGAGATTTGGCTTCTCCAGCTCAGCTGGGTTAAATTTTCCCTGCTTTATTATTTCTTCAAAGTATTCGGTTTCAAATGCAGTGTCCAGATGTGGAGCTCCCGTGGTGATGGAAGATTGAGATAACTGGAAGGTCCCTGCCCCTGGCCAGATGGCTGCTGGTTGTCCCCATGTCACCTTGGGGCTGGCATGTGCCAAACCCACGAGTGCTGGGGGAGAGAGGCGGCTTCTCCAGCAGCACTGCCTTGGGAATGAGTAGAGTTTAGGAGGCGAGCTTGAGCTTCATCCCAGCCATACCCCTGCTCTGTGCAGGTGTGTGGGTGGGCTGGCACCTCAGCATCCCAATGCATCGCAAGTCAGGACACAGGCAGTGCTTTGCTGCTGACCCTTGGCCATTCTGAGCAGGCTGCATTTTTGTGACTCCATCTCGTCATTTATCAGCCAGTCACCTTTTCCAAGGACTGTCCTTAGGAGGTGTTTGTCCAGGGCTGGGCTGGATGAAACCATAGAATCTGAGGAAGCCCTTGAGCCTTCCTGCCTTCACCAACTCTAGATGGTGATAAGGACGAAGGGGATCTCAGCAGCGGTCATGCAGAGAACACCACTGCCCATCACCTGCTTCTCCAGCCCATTCCTGTTGCTGAGGGAGCACTGTCATTACTGGCTGAGCCTTAAATATGTTGGGGGGAGAGTAGCTCTCAAAACCAGTGTTTGGCATGTGAAGCTTCAGCCCAATGGATTCTGGTACCTTGCCCCCTCCCTCAGTCCTCCCAACTTCTTTAGCAGTGCAAGGGCTAGTACATTTTTTCCAGTGACTTGGAAAGGAAAAGATGTGGCATTGATTAATAACACGTCCCTGGCACTGTGGGGAGCTGGGGGTTTGGCAGGTGGGAAGCAGGATGGGAGCTGGTGCTCCTGGCTGCAGGACCATGGTCACATCACCCATGGCAGCTGTGCCCACCATAGAGGCTGAAGGTCATCAGGCTGCTTTGAGGGGATGTATTTTCCTGCCCGTGGAAGTGATAGGGTTTGGGTGCTCATAGAGGAAAGCTGTTACAGCGAGTCTGTTGCTGCTCAGCTCCTAAGCTGTGCCAGAGCAGGGACTTTGCTCCCTCTGCTTCCCAGATGGGAAAAGCCAGGGGGGGATTTGGGTGCCCTTCACCACCCAAGGCAGAAGAGGATTGTGACTGCCTGGGTTGGTGCAAAGGCAGTCCATAAATAGTGCTTTCTCCCGGAAGCCCTTGACATTAATGACACCATTAATGACTTGCTGAGATTTCCAAACCCGCTTTGCTAATCTCCAAGATCATTAACATGACTTAACTAGAGAACTGCAGCCTCTCCTCCCATTCAGAGGAGTCAGGAGTTACCTCCGAGCATTAATTTAAAAGATAGGCAGAAGTTTAAATTCCTCATTGGTGTTTGGCTGAACTGTTGTCACTGGGCTGTCCAGGGGCACAATATGTCATTCCCAAAATATTTAATGGCAAAGAAGGATCCTGATCTCTGACTGGCTCCTGAGGATGTGCGGGAGGAGAGCTGGAAAGCACCTATGAGATCATCCAGCTCGCCTTTCGTGGATCCACGTAGCACATAGCACATGCCTTTTTCAGTCCTTTTTAGGTCACCCCAGGGATGGAATTTTATCACCAAGATCAGATAAACCTCCAGATAGCTCCAGCTCTCTGCATTCTGCCTGCTGACTCCTCTCCCAATTAAGTGGAATTGCTGTGGAAAGCAAAGGTTTTACATGAAAAGCAAAAGTTTTAAACATAAAACAGCTTTAAATAGTTTTAAACCCCCCAGTAAGATGCCTCAGTAGCTGTTGCTGTACTCGATGGAAATGTGCTGTTTAAAGAACCTTTGCGTGCTAGAGATGAAGTCAGTATTTAGGCATGCCTAAGTGTTTTATTTGTTGCTGCTGCAATATGAGATAGTAAAAAAAGTGGATCTGAAGAAGGCTAAATGAAGCCCTGAGCCAGCTTAATGTCCGTGCCACTCCAGGCAGTACAGGCCTTTCCTTTTAGACAGGAGCCATGCCATAAGTCTTCGTTTTTATATTAACATGTTATGTTGTATTTTGTGATCTTCACTAAATCCAAAGGTATTGTAAGAGCGGAGCTAGAGAGACTTCAAAGACCAAGGCTGAAAGATCCTTTTGCAGTGATCAGCACTTCATAAACACACGGAAAATCCTCAAGAAATTGCTAAAATTGTTGTCAGAATCAATTTTGCTGAAGGCAGAGTCGAATTTTCTAAGTATTCCCTTGACTTAATCCATATGGTGTATTCTGCTCACATATGCCCACCACGGCTTCTATCTTGGGAGCTGGAGGTGTTCCTGGTATTTTATGGCAGGAACATGCAAAGGTCACATGGATTGCTTTTGAAGCTCCAGGGGGAATTCATCGCTGCATACTTGAGATATGTCTGTGTACTAATGAGATGATACCTCCCTCAGCGGAGGTGAGATTGGTCAAGTAGATGTGAAATAAGCTGGAGTCGGTGGAGTACCCCGGGGAAGATGTGCTCAGTGGAGCAGAGGCTGCTGTCAGTCCTGCTCCTCAGAGAGTGGCTGCTTCCCTCCCTGGCGGTCCTGGGTGTCACACTCTGAGGCTGCTCCCATCCCACTGCATCCTTTTGGGATTCTGGGAGTCCCTTTTTCACCCTGAGGCAGCACGCTGGCACTCCCTAGGCAGAGCCTGTCTCCAAGCAGCTGCCGCCCACCAATGTGTGTCCATGTCCCACTGTGCAGGACCACCCCAGTACAGAATCATAGAATGGGTTGGTTTGGAAGGAACCTTAAGCTCATCCCGTTCCAAGTCCCCTGCCTTGGGCCGGGACACCTTCCACTATCCCAGGTTGCTCCAAGCCCCATCCAACCTGGCCTTGAACACTTCTGGGAATGGGGCACCCACAGCTTTTCTGGGCAACCTGTGCCAGGGCCTCCCCACCCTCACAGGGAAGAATTTCTCCCTAATATCCAATCTCACCCTGCCCTCTGTCAGTTTGAAGCTATTCCCCTCTATAAAACACCACAAGCCTCTGGAGCTGAGCTTATTTAGCCCCTTAGAGATACAGAAAATCGATACCACGTGTAAGTGAATGTATTAATTGTTTGCATGTGATGTAGTAATGTATAGATTATCAGGGTTGGAGATCAGTGGGAGACTCTTCAGACATTTTGCCTCCACGTTTTCAGTACAATCAGTTTTTACATCAAGTTGCTGTTTTGCTGTTTCCATAAATTCCTGGCAGTAATTGCGGTAGTTTCCAGCAGTACTCCAGCTTTGCTGCTGATGGGGTGAGGAGGCTTTCATCAGGAGTGTTCTAGGACAGCCCTGTCAGAGCCAAGCATCGCTGCAGAGAGGCAGCAGCTTATAAAGTGGCTTCTGAAACATTTTGTCATCATCTTAAATTTGAGCAATAATTGATGTCAGTGGGTGGCAGAAAGGGTGATAATTGGTTCCTGTAAATCTTTTAAGTGCATTAGCAGGCTGTGTTTGCAACAAAATGTCTGTAAGTTTCACTGTGGATGCTCAGTTCACTGTTTGTGTGTTGGTCACACTTTACATGCAGGGTCTGTTTATAAATAACATTGATAAAAGATTAATGTATAATTGCTTCATCTTCCAAGGGCTGTGTGTCTACAGGTGGTGGGCTGGAAGTGGCTGTGGGAGTCCCAGGTGGTCTGGTGTGGTGTTCAGGTGGTTGGCTGTCATCCTCTGATGTCCCGGAAGGATGCTTGGGACAGGACCTGGGGTGCCCAGGGGGGCACTCAGCCCGGGGCAGGGTGGCTGGTGTCCCCACAAATG
The DNA here is from genome assembly GCF_017639235.1 of Corvus kubaryi. Taxonomy (NCBI): domain Eukaryota; kingdom Metazoa; phylum Chordata; class Aves; order Passeriformes; family Corvidae; genus Corvus; species Corvus kubaryi. Next base: position 5,756,921 of record NW_024582082.1, on the reverse strand, counting down.
CCAGAGCAGGCATGTTTGAAGTGACTTGCCTGGGGCAAGCTGGAGGGACAGTGAGCTGGAGGGAGATCTCTGAAGTCTGTGGTCTGTGTGCCATGTGTGAACACCCCATCCCATCAGGGACCTGTCATTCTTTCACTCTCAGGTTTTGAAAGATAGTCAGAGACAAGCCTACATCATCTCACAAGTGCTTTCCTTTTCTTACTATTATTTTTAAAAGCAGAGATTTTGCTTGTTTTTGTATATATATATATTTTTTTCCTGAAAAGTAGACTCCCAGGTTTATAGTCTGCGAATCAGCGAATGGCACAGCCTGCAGTCCTTATAGCTGTTTGTTCATGAGCTGTTTCTATCTCCAGGTATTCTCCACAGGGGGAAAGGATTTATTGTTTCAGTAAATTGATATTAGTGGAGTACAGTTCAGTCAGAAATAGGTCTCTATTTTGTGAAAGGTGGCTCTCCAGCTATTTTTTTCCTCCCCTCGCAGTGAGTTGGCTCACATCCCGACAAGGAGTAGCTGAGAATTCATTTAGCAGAAGAATATTGCTCCTTCATGCCACATAAATTACAATATTACAGAAATAATTATAACGGAGGGCAGCGTTGTGTAAAGGGATGTGCCTGGTACTTCTCCCAGGCGCGGCGCTGTGGCTGCAGTGCCAGCCCAGTAATCCCAGCCCCTTTGGGATAAAGTGTTTAAATTCTGTGTTCCAGGTGCTGTACAGGCAGTTGGAAGGGCTGAGCTTTGTGGAGTTGGGCTGGGCCCCTCCCAAGGGATAAGGGGGATGCTGGGTGGCTGTGGAGCTGCAGGGATCATGGCAGACCCTGACGCAGACACACAGGGAAGAGATTTTGTTTGGAGCAAAGTTCCTTCAGGGTTTCCTTTCATGAATAAGATCTGGAGACCTCCTGTAGTGCATCATCATCTGTCACCTCTTCTCTTCCATTTCTGAAGCAAGTCCCATATTCTGATGCTTCCTTTATTTGGGAAGGTGCTACTGCCCAGCATCTTGCCCTGTGCAAAAAGGGGACAGTTTTTCTTGTCTGAGATGCCATGGGAGGCATCATTCCCTGGATTACAGCCCTTCCCACTGTGGGGCAATACCAGGGTATTCCAGGGAGGCTGGGTGGCCACATCAAAACCCATCATTGTTAATGCACTCAGTGTTAATGGGAAAAGGGTGTAAGGGGTCTCCTGGAAGGGGTGATGGGACATACTCCTCCTGTGTCAGTGTTTTGAACGTGGCTTCAAATCGCCAGTGATTATATTGGCATGAGATTGAAGTCTCACCTCTGCCTGTGTCCGTCCAGACAGAAACTCTGAAGAAGTTTATGCCTATCACTGCCCTTCTCTGTGGAGGCTCAGAAAAGCTTTGTTTTCTTGCCTGAGACCTTGGCACACCTTAACCAGGTGAAAATACCATTCTCTTGGTCAGCAGGTGGAGTCCACTGACCTGGTGATGGTCCCAAATGTGGTCATTGCTGGATTTGTGCATTGTAACCAAGATCAGTGTCTGTGTCTTTACTTTCCTTCTCTGGGGACAATAACAGTGTCACTTGAGCATGTACACAGGGAGTGTTTTGGTGGAGAATTTTTCTGTTTGCTGTTTAGCTGGCCACGATCAATAAGGAGAGAGTTTTTGCAGCCAAAAAGATCACAATTTTATGAATGGAGTTCAGTAGCACAAACTTCATGTGATACAGAAGGAGATAAATGGAGCACAAATGGAAAAAGCACTTCACCCCCAGGCCCCATTGTTTAGTGTTTCATAAACGATTAATCGCTTCATCCCCATCAAGTGCAATTGTCAATTCAATAAGCTCTGAGGTATTTGGGATGACGCTTGGCAAACGCATTCCTAATGTAATTACATCTCAATGGAGTGTGAGGGCGCCTGTGTGCGTGTGCGCGGGAGGGACTGATCCATATTTCCCCAGGTAATGGTGTAACAGCTGCACGGCACAGAGGCTGATAAGGGAACCCCACTGAGGCGCTGGTCTCCCTCTGGCTCTGGTCTTCCTCTGGTACAGGAGTTTTGAGAAAGCATGAACTTTCTTCCCAGGGTTAACCAGGTGATGATGGAAAATTCAGGAGGTAGGATGGGTGCTGATTCTTTCCACTTGAGATGAAGTGGGACAGTGGCAATGCCAGCGTGACCCTGACCCTGGGCAAGGTTGGGTTCATGATTCCTGTGGAAAACCCCCTTCCTTTCCTTCCTCATGCTGCCTGCAGCTGCCAGCCCTCTCCCATGAGCACAGGGCAGCTCTGGAAAGTGTATGGGGAAAAGCACTGGGAACACCTTGATGGTCATTTTGCTTTCTAGAAGAGCAGAGCCTGACAGGTTGGGAGGAATGGAGTTACTCCAGACTGACACTCTGGTGCCCAGGCTCATAGTCACAGATGGGAAGTTGAAACCCTGACCAAGAGGAGGATATTCTTGCTGGACTGGTTTAATACTCATATAAAGTCATGTTGAGCAAGTGCACCTCAGGTGGTGTGTTTATAAAGGGACTCCATTAAGGCAAAAATAATGCTCTGGCTTTCTCTGTAACATGCAGGCAGTGATGGGACAAGGGGGAATGGCTTTGAGTTGAAAGAGGATTGATCGATTTAGATTAGACATGGGGAAGAAATTTTTCCTTGTGAGGGTGATGAGGCTCTGGCACAGGTTGCCCAGAGAAGCTGTGAATGCCCCATCCCTGGAAGTGTTCAAGTTCAGGTTGGACAGGGCTTGGAGCAACCTGGGATAGTGGAAGTTGTCCCTCCCTATGGAGGGGTGTTGGAACAAGAAGATTTCAAGGTCCCTTCCAGCCCAAACCGTTCCACGTTTCCATGATTTTGTGCTTCCTGACCTGCTGCCTCCAACCGGCACTATGCCAAGAGCAAGATGGTGGCTCCATCCCAGCCCTGGTGCTCAGAACTCGCTGTGCAAGTGCAGGATGCTTTGCATTGCTGAGCTCCAGAGGTCCCAGGCAGCCTGTGCCAGCCTGGGGCTGAGATCCTGCACCTATCGCCGGGGCTGCTCCGGAATCAAACAGGTATCAGCAGGTTCCTTGGCATGTTGCAGCACAGCAGCCCAAGCTCTTGAAAGGGCTGTGATAGGGAACAGTGGTGTCTGTCTTAGATGGTATCTCAGACTCGACATAGACGTGTAAAATGCCAGGCTGGATGTTTGCAGAGACTTGTCAAGCCAAGGGAAACCGTGCCAGTGAAACATTGGGGAAGAGCTTAAAAAGGCAGACAATGGCATGTTTGCTTGCTGAGCCCGCCTATGTGTTGCTTTCCCCCTTGACAGAGTTTTTTCAGTTGGTCAGTGGCTGTGGGGGAAAAGATGCAGCCTCTGCCAGCCCCATCCAGCCAGAGGTGCTGGGACCCCTGCAACCCCATCCCTGGGGGCTTTTCAGCAGCCCAGAGTTCAGCCCAGGACAGGGGCATCATACTGTGGCTTGAGAGATGCCCAGGATGCCAAATATTTCTCAGAATATTTAATTAATAACTGCTCTTTATGAGTTCTTCCTCAAGCCTTTTTTTCTCCGTCTCTGCTCATAAATGAGGTATTTTTTCCCATTGCTTTGCATCAAGGAGGGTGGACAACAGTTTGGGTCGTGTTCCTCTACTGTCTGGCCAGTTGTGGATAATTCACACTAACTAACTGCAAAGTCTAATTGTTTTGTATTGCATCCTGCTGGTACTTCTGTTGTTGTCTCCGTGCCTTCTCCTGTGATGAGATAGTGCTCATTGGGAGACAGGGTGTGGTGGGGGCTTAACTCTGCCTCTAACCCTTCACAGAGAACCTTACTGCTGCTGATGACAGATTTTTTTCCTTGCCTGGAGTGACCTCACATTGCGTTTGTGGCACCAGGATCTTTGTGTGTAGGTGGGAGGAAGCACTTCGGGGACCAGCCTTCAGTGTGGCACCATTTTGGGGCTGCTGAGCTCCTGGCAGCAGCATGCCCCATCTGAAGGCAGCTGGGTATACCACTGCTAGGGATTTCTGCGCTAAAAAAACTCTCTTGGTTATTGACCTTATATTCCTGGTTGTCTCTGTGGAGAAAGCTCTGGTAAAGCATCTCTGCCACCTCTCTCCATTAAAGGTCCTGTATGGGGGTAGCAAAAGACCCACCTGGGTCTGACCTCCTGATTTCACTAAACCCAAACACAAAAAACCCCCTTGTTTATCCTTAATTTCTGCCTTTGGCTTTGGTTTTACTCTTCCATTTAATTGGCCTTAAAATGGTCGATTTTCAGTCTTAACAATTAAAGCACTGACTTTGTGTTGCCAAAGCTTGTCTGAGCCCTCGCTGCAGAAAGCATCTTTGCAAAACTTGTCTCCTTGAACATTTAAACTGTCAGCCCCAATTATCCGCATTGCTTCAGCTGAATGGGTTTCCTTCCTCTCAGCCAGCAGCAATATTTTGTTACTGTCTATGAAATATAAACTGCATCCCGAGTTAGGAGTAGCCGTTTTCCAAATCGCTGCTTTTACCGTCGCTGTGGATTTGCCTCTTGAGTTGCCATCTGAAATGCTCAGCCCCTGGCAAAACGCTCCCCAAAAGCGGGTGGGCGCCTGTGCTGGAGCTGCATCAGTGGCTTTGCCTTCATGCTCTGCCTTCTGCATTGCAGAAAAGCCCGAGCTGGACGAGATCACCCTGGAGCGAGTGCTGGAGGAGCTGGAGACCATGTGCTACGAGAACATGAACATCGCCATCGAGACTGAGGAGGGTTTGGGCATCGAGTACGATGAGGACGTGGTGTGTGACGTGTGCCGCTCACCAGAGGGGGAGGACGGCAACGAGATGGTGTTTTGTGACAAGTGCAATGTCTGCGTGCACCAGGTGAGCCCCGGCTGCAGGGCGGGTGGCAGCGCTTGGCTCTGCTCATCACACTCTGGTACCCTCCTCCTCCGGGTTCCTCCCATCCCCACCCAGCCGCTCCCCTGGGCTGCTGTAGACTCCTTCCTTCCTAAATCCCCAGTGTGGCTCCGGTGGAGTGGGGATAGCAGTGGGGTCTGGGATAGCTGGCTGATAGCAAATTTGTTTTTCTTACTTTCTTAGTCCTAACCATTTATAAGTGCCCACAGAAACACACAGCCAGAAGTTGAATTGCCCCTTCCTCCTTATTCTCTGGTCTCTGTGATATTTTATGTCTCCTCATTCTTTAATGTGCTTATTCTTGTTTACCCCATTTTTTTGCTCCCCAGTGGGATCTTTAGCACCCTGGGGTGACTAGCACTGTGTGCAGGACTTGGCTAGTGGCTGGGTGGGATGTGGGTCTGCAGTCCTGTGCTCACCAGAGGGGTGGGCTTGCACAGACCCCCTAGCCTTCTCTTCCTCTGCTTTATCTGGGGGGTGGTTGGACCTTCCAGCTCCACCAGTGCTGTCTCACATTGCAGGGTTTCTGTCCCAGCTTCCCCACTGTGTGAGAGTGGGATTTCATTTTATTTTGCTGCTTGGAGGAAAATAATTTTATTTTTAGAATTGTGTGCAAATGCTTCAAGCCCTTGCTGGGGGGGGTCTGTGGGCTCCTGCTTTTGGGGAAACCTTGACAAGGGGAAGGCAGCCACATGAGTGTCTCCTGGGTCCCTCATGGACCCAGGGAGGTTTTACTGGTTGTGCTTTGAGGGGAAGCACTATGTGGTGCTGGGATGGCAGCAGCAGCACCTGGGCTTTACCCTCTGTGTGAACCGTTTTGGGTTTTTTAGTTCTAAAGAGAGCCATTTGCTCATCTTTTGGGCAGCTTTTCCATCAGTGCTTCCTGGAGGTGGGAGAGCACTGGAGATATCTATAGTTGCCGGAGGTGGGTGTTTTGAATGGTTTCCATCAGTGAATCAGATTCCACAAAATACCAGAATGATTCAGGGTTGGGTTCGGGGTATTTTTTTTGTCTTGGGTTCTTTTTTATCAAGCCCAAGTGACAATGTCAGGCTGTGAGCCACAGCAGGGACTCGGGGAGCTGTGGCACCCTGTGGGCTCCACTTCAAGCAGCAGCCCCAGTGCTGCAGAAGGGGACACAGCAGCCTGGATTTTAAGGCTGTTGGAAGAAAAGAGGGATTTTCAGTTGTTTTCAGGGAGCAAAGTCCAGCCCTAAGCCCTTTGCCAGCCCATAAGCTGCTCGTGATTTAATCTGTGCCTCGATTTACACCCTAAGCCGCAAAGTCCAGAGCCACAGTGCAGGGTGTTGTGTGGCATCACAGTTACCTAACCTGCACCGTGCCTTTGCCAACACCACATCCAAAACCTGCTGGGAATGAGGCTTTCCTGCGGGCATATGGGTGCTGGTGCCATGGGCTTCACCAGAGCCATGCCGTGTCCTCCTGCATCCCATCGGGAAGGGGCCCAAGACATGGTGGTGGGTTACGGTGCCAGGAGATACTGTTGTACTCATCTGCGTATCACAAGCCCATGAGGCTTGCTATTAATTAATTCCTATGGAGTGAAGCTTTTAGAAAGCACATGCAGTCATCCTTTTCAGATTGTCAGCGAGGTGGAACTGTGCCCCCCGCTGCTAAATCACAGTTCATTGCTCTCACAGTGACAGCATCACACTTCTGTTTAGCATGGGAATGATCCACCTCCAGTTTCCAGCCACCATGCCATGGGCCTGTCATCACTGAATTCCCTTTCCCTGGTGTGGGCACATGGCTGAACCTGCCTTCTGTTCCGTGGACCACACCAAGCTTGTCTATGGCTTGGCGTCCTCCTTGGTTTTTTGGCATCTTGTTCTCAGTGATGTTGCACCCCAGAGAGATGCAGCAATAAAAATAGCTGCTCTGCTCCTATTCAGCATTCCTCTGGCTTCGTGGTTCTGGAGCACCTTCTGCCTGGTGCTGGACTTGGAAGAGTGTGTTTAGCTGATAATGCACCTTGTTTCTAGAGCCGCTCCTTGTCTGGGACAGAAGCCCTGTATTTGCTTCTCAGGAGCAGAACTGCACCTGCAGCTGCACTAAAATCACTAGAAATAAATAACCAAGATCCAAGAATCTGCTAGTGATGGGCACCTGGTCATAATGCCTGCTTTCCCCTGGATTTTGAGATCAGTCTGCCAGTTCATTCTGCTGGTAGTACGTATCAGGCTGATTCTTGACTGGCACTAAATCACATGTTTTATACAACTGTGTTCCGGAAATTATTGATCTGTCAGATTTGGAGACACTGTGAAACACACAGTTAAGTCTCTTTAAACTGTGTAGACTCACAGCAATAATATTTCCTTTCTTAATTCCTTGTTATTCCAATAATCTGTTCACAAACTGGCTTTTTCCCCTTGGAAATCACTGTAAGAGTCAGTTTGTGATTTGGGGCAACCAAAAGCCGTGTTATAGTCTGTTCTTGGCCAGTAAAGACTGAAGATGTGCTTTTCCCACACTCACACATCTCTGTGTGCCCCCTCTGTTCCTGTCCCCACCTGCAGCACTGGCACTTGGAGTATCAATGACCTGCAGCAGCAGGAGGAAAAGTGATTCTTTTTGGGGGTAAACTTCAAGAAATGGAGCTGATGAATGCCTGGGCTCAGTTTGCAGCCACCCGTGCTGGGGGTCCTTGTCAACGCTGGCTGCTTGCCCTCTGCAGGGATGTCAGAGCAGCCAGATGTAGGATTAATTACATTTCCTCGCTTTAAATAGTGACACAGCCCTGTGTTAGTGCCCCAGGCAGTGTGTGTTGCCCTCTGAAAACCCTTTAAGTGTGAGTTATCAGGACCTGCCAGTTAAAAACTGTCTAGCTTTAGTAGTAGCTGTTTAATAAAGTCATAAATTATGGTCAAAGTGGAAAGTATTTTTTCATTATGGGATACAGCTTATCATTTGGCTCTTCCCCAAGTACGCAAGAGAAATATTTATGAAACACTTTGGCTGCTCGGTGTCCTGCGTTACCACAGCAGGTCAGGGAGCTCCATGGGCATCCCGAGTCTTTCAGTTCTCACTCTCTTGGCTGGAGACTTGTCTGTGCCCCCTTTAGATGTGTCATCCTTAAGAATTATTATCCTTTTTGGTTGCTCCTGTCTCATTTACATTCATGACTATTGGCTTCCCCTTTTTACCTTTCCGTAGTTATTTTTGCTTCCCCTTTGGGCTGTGCGGTGTCTGTAACCAGTGTGGTCAACTTTCTCAATCATGGGCTTGTGGCTTTTCAGCCCTCTGTGACCTCAGAAGATTTCTTACACAGCATTTCTTACTTTTCCGAGTCATCATGGGTCAGGAACGGGCAGGACATGAGCAGGCGGATGAGTGCACCGCAGAGCTGCTGCTGGTGGGGGCTCTGCCCATGCCCAGCCTGGAGCCAGGCAGGTGCTTGCCATGATACATGGCACGTTTTTATACTTAGCTTTTAATTAAAATCCAGGACACACTGATCTGCCATGAGCATCCATGTGAAAGCAGGGAAGGTAGTAAGGGAGAACTTCAGCTCACTGTCTGTGGCTTTGGCGCTGCGTTGAGTCTGCTGTTTATTGGGATGCAGCGGCAGTGAGAAAGGTGGGAGTGACGGAGGAGGTCTGGGAGGATGTTCATCCTGGGCTGCTGGGATTAACCCTCGTCCCTCGTGTCTCCACAGGCGTGCTATGGCATCCTGAAGGTCCCCATCGGGAGCTGGCTGTGCCGGACCTGCGCCCTCGGTGTTCAGCCCAAGTGTCTGCTGTGCCCCAAGAGGGGCGGGGCGCTGAAACCCACCCGGAGCGGGACGAAATGGGTCCACGTTAGCTGTGCCTTATGGATACCTGAAGTGAGATGTTTTCCAGCCTCCTCCTGATACATGGGTGGGCACAGTCCTGGTTTCAGGTCTTGACCCAGGGTGTTCATTAATGGTGTAGATATCAAATGAAGTTTGGCTCGTCAAGCTGTGCCAGAGACACAATGCCAGGCAGTTATCAGGCTGTGTGTTTAATGAGCAGCCAAGGGGCACCCTATTAAGGGAGGGCAGAGAATTAGGGTGCAAGGCCACAGGGGTGGGGGGCATACCTCTGAACAGAGTAAAGCTAATTTTATATGCCTGTCGGAGATACACCTCAGATGAGGAATTTATGCAGAGGAAAAACCAGTATTCATCCAGATTTGTTTCTGGTTTTGGGGGTTTGGGGTTTTTTTTCCAAATTACAAGTGACATTGAAGAGTAAGAAATAGAATCCATCCCTCATTCAGACTGCCCCTTGTAGGAGATTTGGGACTGTAGCCAGTATTTACAACTTGTCTTCTATCTTGTGGTCAGGTTAGCATTGGATGTCCTGAAAAAATGGAACCCATTACGAAGATCTCACATATCCCAGCAAGCAGATGGGCTTTGTCCTGCAGCCTCTGCAAGGAGTGCACTGGGACATGCATTCAGGTATGTAACTTGGCACTGAAGAAACTCAGACCTCTGGGGCTGTACCTGTATTAGCCACTGGAGAATCTTGAGATGCTGAAGGACAGGGTCTGAATGACGCTTATTTCTGTTCTGAGTAAACCTAATAACAAGAGCTTGTGAGGCATCATCAGATGTTGTTTGCAATCATTTAATGCACTGAGTGCTAGAAATCTAGATTAACTTTCTTTGCATAACACAGCGGTGTTGCTGTAGTGACACTAATTACTGGGACTGCAAGTGACCTTGGTTTGGATCAGAAACTTCCAGGAGATGGGCTTTATGAGGCTGCCAGGAAAGTGAGATGCTCATGGGATACATAACCCAAGTATTTCACAAACCTCAGGGGGTCAGCCTTTCAGCTGGGGGGATATCAGGGTGCACCAGGGTTGGATAGTCCTCACTGGCCTCCTGGCTTGGAAAATAAAGTACTTACCATGTATTACATTTCCACATTCTCTGTTTTGCTACACCTAATCAAACCACTGCGGATACCTGATTGCCCACCTTCCCCACAACAGGAGGGACAGACATTCTCTTTTCAGATGGATCAGGAGCTGCTGGCTGGTGGCAGAAGGACAGCAGGGATGGAGCTCTGCAGGCTCTGCTGTGTTTGTGCTGTCATCTTGGGTTTAGTTCTTTAAAGGGAGCTATTTAAAAGTAATCCCCATAGTTTGAAATGAAATCTCACAATACTTCTTTAAATCTGTCGCATTGACTCATTTTTTTTGATGGCTCTGGGTGCTTATTCACCCTGCCAGATGGAGATACTGTGTCAGAATGGCAACTGCTTTCAAAGAACAGAGGGGCAGGGAAGGAAGCAAACAGGCTTGGCAGCATCAAAAAGAATTCAGTGTCTCTCAGGCTTCATCCTCTTAGTGCCATCATGACATGGGAGCCGTGAGATCCCGGGGACTGAATGGATTTGCATTAAAGGTCACCTGAGATGGAACAGGAGCCTTGCTGCCTCATGTGCTGGCAGCTCATGGTTTATAAGTCTTCATGAGATTGTCACTGGAGCATTTGCTGAGGCCACCCTGTTGTGTGCGGGATGGTTTTACTTCAAGGAAAAGGGGGAGAAGTGAAAAAAAAGCAGGCAGTGCCTTTATTTAAGGATTTATGGGGTAAATTAACATCCACAGGTAAGTAAATATGCTCTGTACTCATCAGTGGTAAAGAGCTCTGTTTTGAAAGCTCATGTTTATGGAGCGTATTTTGTGGAGCATATTTTATGGAGCATATTTTTGCTAGTGCCTGTTTATACAGGTGGGATCTACCTTCGTCAGCATTTCGGGTTTGTGACCCAGCTCTGAAAGGAGGAGTTTGTTTTCTGCAAAAGCACTGGGTGTTTGTTTCTGGCAGCAGCAATCAGGTGCTGCAGGTGGGCAGGTCTGGGGAAAGAAAGAAGTTGCTTCCAGGAGGGGATTTCCAAGTGGCCAAGTGGGTTTTATGAAGGTGAAATCTGGGAGGCAGGCTGGAGGAGTAGAAGACTGTCATCCCAGCAGGGCATCTCAGAGGCAGCACTGCAGCTTGAGAAAACACCCACCTCAGCCACATTTGCAGAGACAAACACAAGAAATCTTTGTAGGGACCTCTGTGTGTGGAGGTGTTTTTCCCCATCCGAATTTGACTATCAAAAGGGAAAGAAACTCAAAGAAGCCCGAGGAAGGGCTCTGCACTGCTGTCTGTGCCTCTGCCCTTGCTGCTGCATGTAACTCAACCCCTGCTTTCTGGTACAGAGCTGTGAGCCCGGTGTAACTCAGTGTGACCGTAACCGAGCCAAAAATACTGCGGTGCAGGGATGCAGCTCTGAAGACACCCTTTGCCTGACTCCTGTTAAGAGGAAGGCATTACTTCATGGTGGTTCTTGTGGTCAGACATCAGGAGATGCCAGAGAGCTCAAAATGCAGGAGGAATTTTCTTGTTTGCATTTCTGAGATGGAAAAGAGAGTGCCAGGAGCTAGGCTCTGGTGCAGCCTGAGTCCTGACCATGCTTTTTTGGGACTCTGCTCCCTCCTCCTCGCTTGTCAGAGCGTCTGGAAGAGCTCACCGAGGCAGCACAGAGTGCCAGGGCTCTCTTGGTCGCTGGCAAGCTTCTCCAAAGGGCACAATCTTCTGCTGTCATCATCTTCCAGCTTTCTATTTGTTGTCATTTTTTGGAGAAAAAGCCCTTGGAAATGTTCTCCATCACTCCCCCATTCATCATCACTTCTCTGCCCACTGCCGCCCTCTCCCATTGAGCAAGCAGTTATCCACTGGGATAATTGGTGGTTCCCAAAGCTGTCTTCTGCCTGTAGTCCTGAAAAGGCAGCACGTGGCATCAGGGATGAGAGCAGAGTGTGTTGCCCATGCTGCCCCAGTCCCAGCCATCCTCTGCCCCGCATCCTCCGAGGAGTCTGTGAGGCTGAAATTGCCTTTTTCAGCTGAGAAGCTCTACCAGGCTCCAGACCATCTGTGGTCACAAAAAATCACATGGTAGTTTTGTAAGGATGCAGAAGTGTTGTGTCTGATGGCTTGGCCAGTGTTCAGCACCGGTAATTAATTTTTCCTTCCTGAGCTCCCCTCGCAGGTCTGTTGGAGGAGCTGCTTCCTTCCCCTCCAGCCCCAAACTGCAGCAGAGCACCACTGCAAGCTGCTAAACTTCTGTTTGAATGTCCTTGGCAACTAAAATCATCTCTGTTTCTTCCCAGTAAGAGTGATTTGAGGACTAATTAAGAGCCCACATTAAATCTCTGGGGCAGTTTTACCCTCTCTCTCTCAGAATTTTGTTTGGGAATGGATTTGCCTGGATAAGCAAAGTGTGCTGAAATCCTTGAATGAAAGGTGCTGTAAGATAATGAAGCACAGTCAATAACAAAGCAGGGACTGCTCTATTCTTTTGAGCCTGGTTTATTCTGTGTGGCAGATCACTCCCTCCCTCCACAAGTGGCTTCATTCCAATGCCATTCCGGGATGGATCAATATGTTTTTATTGTTAGTTTATCCAGGGTCCCTCAGTGGCTCTGGCCAACCAGGTATCTTTCTTTGTTGCCCTGTCAGCTGAGCTGCCTAATTATTTTCTGTTTGCATTTTGGGCACGGTTCCTGACAAGTGCTGCTTGCCATCTGTTGGAGTAGAGAGATCCAGGATGAATGTCATTGGATTTGCTTTATTCCTAAGGTGGAGTGATGGTCATTCCTGTTAGCAGGACACTGTCCTGGCAGAAGACATGGGAGTGTTGTTAATGCTGTTTTTAGCACTGATGGCAGAAACAGAAGGGAAGGGACACCACTGTGTGTGCTTTAAAAGCCAGTGTGTGATATACTGACTGCCCTGAGTAAATCTGGAAGCTTCAAGTCAGGCTGGGTTCCCTCTGTCCCTCATTTGTTGCCAAAAATAAATACTTGAGAACGGAGCCGGTGCTTCAGCTGCGTGGGTGGCTGTGACAGGGCTTGTCCCAGGGGATGGCCAGGGTGGCAAGGCAGGCACCCTTTGCCCACTGTGGTGGTGAGTGCCCTGGGCTGGCACAGGGAGCGTCAGTGGGTCCCTCACAATGGCTCCAAGCGAGTGCCAGCAAGCCTAGCAGAGGGAGTCGAGGTTTGCAAGTTACCAGCTATTTTCCATGAACAATTTCAGACTGAAATTAGGACCAAATGGCCATTTTTAAAGAGGATAAACACGGTGTCAGAGTTCATAATCTGCTTGCTTGTGGTGCCTGCGGGAGTTAGTGCCCATCATTGCTGCCTAGAGCTGTGCTCGTACAGCCAGAGATGCATCCAGCTCTTCCCACTGCTCCCTGAGGCTTTGGAGCAGGGCCTTGAGTGCTCTGTAAGTGAAGGATTTGGACAGTTCTTGCCTGTGCTTTTCTTGGTCCTGGCAGCTGCTTTAGCACCAGCAGACTCATTTAAAAAGTCAAAGAAAAATACCTAAAAGCAGCAACATCAAAAGTTCACCCCTGGGTGCCTGAGCATGATTCAGGGCTGATGGATAGGATGATGATAAAAAGCTGTAAAACTTCTGTTCCTCAACTACTATCAGAATATATTTTTCTTTTTGAGAATCAAGGTGCAGCAGAGCCCCAGTAAAACCAAATGGTTTGTCATCAACATTCAGGAAATTTCACATGCCTCCACCTGGTCCTTCAGGCCACAAGTGCATCTTCATCCCCCACAAGAACAATTCTTCTATTAACGCCAAACTAGTGCCTACAGTAATAGCCCACTTAAGATGTCTCATTATTGCAGTTTAACTGGTCATTAGCATCTGGAATAGACTGATTTCTTATGGGTTATGGTTGAAATAATTACCTGACACTGTACAGTTAATGAGTAGAGGGGGAGAAGCTGCTGACGTGGACACAGGCATAGCACTAGCTGGTGGGAGTTCCTCTGTGGGACACCAGGCTGAGATTTGTTGCCTGTGGGATCCAAAGTAATTTAGCCTGAGGTAAGTTGGAAAAACATTTAAAAATTGGTCTGATGGAACTCTGACAACATTGTAGCCACTGTACAAGCTCTAAAACATTAATTTTGTGATGTTTTGCTCCAGTTGCCTTTTGCTTTCTTTTTTAAATGGAGCTAGTTAGAGGCTGTGTAATTTCTAGAGAAGGAAGGCATTCAGGAGCATTGGCTGCTTCTTAGATCCCATGTTCATTCCTAAACCTTGCCATGTTCTGTATGCTTCCAATAAAAGAGGCATATTGGCTTTAGATGTGGTAATAGAGGGGGAGTAGCTTGAGGGTGAAATACAGGTGAGCATTTCTCCATCAGGAGAGAAATCCGTTGACAGTCTTGAAGCATCCCATTGGCCCATGCTGTTCTTTGGCTTTTGACATGTGTTGTTGGAAGAACCATTGGAAGCTCCTGATAGGTGAGAGACGAGCAGGGCCCATTACAGAGGTGGATTAAAAAAGGTAAGGTGGGAAAATGCCACCTCTTGAACCCTGGGATTCTTCTGCTCGGGTTTGTGGTGTTGGGCCCTCAGGTCTCTACAACTGGGGCAGTATAGGTGTTCCTCCATCAGGAATTCCTGTTGTGGAGCATCCATCACTTCATGGCAAGTGTCACCCTGATGGTCTCCCTGGGTTTATGGTATGCCCCTGTTGCGTTGGTGAGTGTCCCCTCAGCGATGGGTGCCTGGCCCTGGCCCTGAGCCCTGTCCTTCTCCCGCAGTGCTCCATGCCCGCCTGTGTCACCGCGTTCCACGTCACCTGCGCCTTTGACCACAACCTCGACATGCGGACTATCCTTGCAGACAACGATGAAGTGAAGTTCAAGTCCTTCTGCCTTGAGCACAGCACTGGGGCCACCAAGTTGCCCGAGGAGGCACGGACAGAGCCCGACCAAGCCCAGCTGGACTTGGAGAAGGTCACGCTGCGGAAGCAGAAGCTCCAGCAGCTGGAGGAGGACTTCTATGAGCTCGTGAAGCCTTCAGAGGTGGCAGAGAACCTTGACTTAAGTGAATCACTGGTGGATTTTGTCTACCAGTACTGGAAGCTGAAGAGGAAAGCAAACTCCAACAAACCGCTGCTGACACCAAAAACAGATGAAGTGGACAACCTGGCTCAGCAAGAGCAGGATGTTCTCTACCGACGCTTAAAGCTCTTCATGCACCTCAGGCAAGACCTGGAGAGGGTGAGTACAGCTTCTCCTTCAGTGGGGTACCCATTTGCTCCATCAGGGCTGCTGTAATATGTGCTGGCACCCACAGACAGCACAAGCCCTGTTCCCCTGACTCAGTTTGACTCCCCTGACAGTTTTGTTCTTCCATCTTCATTCAGAAGCATAACAGTGCTCGGTGTGTGTACATCATCACTGCCAAAGCACTGACATTGATAGAATAAGTTAGTATTGGTCTCAGCCAGGGGTTCAAAAGAACAAATGTCTGCAGGGAGAGGTGCCTTGGCAGGGCTGTGTGGATGGGAGGTAGATGATGCTGCAGCTTATGTCCACTATACCTAAATAGTTTCAAACCACAAAATTATCCTGTGTTGCCCCTCAGATGCTTTCCAGCAGCAAGGCTTGGGAACACGTCATTATTCACTTACATTAAACATCAAAGATGAGTGAAAGGCAGAGCAAGAGCAGGGACTGGGCATCCCCTGCCCTGCTGCAGCCAAAAGTGGGTCAGCTCCTGGGGGAGCTGCTGGCAGAGGCAGAGCTGGGCCAGAGGATGCAGACAGAGGATGCAGGCACTGGCAGCTCCCAGTGGTGCAGGACATCCTTGAATCCTCCCATCCACAGCAGAAGGAGCAGCAGCCTCCACGGCAGCTTTTGGGTGAGAGGGAGCAGTGGTGGAGCAGCAGTGCCCAAGTGGTGCCAGAGCTCCCTGGGCTGGGCTTGCTGCCACACCATGCAGCTGCCTGTGGATTTGGCTGTCATGGCTGCATGGAGGGCAGGAGCAGGGATGGGGCAGAGGCTGGAGAGGAGGAGCAGCAGTGAAGGCAAGAAGCAGCGAGAGAAAGAAGCAGAGGGGAAGAAGCACACACAGAACCTGGGGTGAGATGGCAGAGAGGGGACGGGTGCAGTAGTGCTGCTGCTGGGGAGGCACATGGGCATAGCACAGGGCAGCAGTGGGACAGGGACAGGCAGGGCAGGGATGCTGCGCCTGTCATGCACAGCCCAAGCTGCTGCTTCTCCTTTGCCTAAGACCCAAGCCCTGCCTGGTCCCCTCTCTCCTGTTCCTGCCAGAGGAGTGAATCCATGGCCCTGGCCCAGGTCCCTGTTTGACCACCCACCCAGCGTGCAAAAGCCGTGGAAGGGCTCAGGGAGTCTCTAGGAGCAAGGAAGAAGGACAGCAGGAAAGTAGCATTGCTCTGACTTGGTGGATGTGGTGCTGTGGTTCCCTGACTAGGGGCTGAGGGTGCTGTAGGTGACATGTTGCTCCCTGGGAGGTGAAGGTGGTGGGGATGCTGCCCCTGCGTGTCCCTGAACTCTCTCTTCAAGCTGCTGTGGCGTAATTGAACCTATGGGGAGAAAGGCAGTGTGGATGAACACTGTGTTTATGTCCAGGTGGGGTTCAGCTTTGGACCAGCCTGCTGTGGTCCCTTGCTGCACCTGCCTCATGTGTGGATCCTGGGTCCTGAGAGCCTTCTTCTGTGTAAAAATAGTTGGCTTTGAAGCTATTGGTCTCTTTTCTGTGATCCTGTGGGCCTTCATCCCTGTGGTCATCACTGCCATCCCTCTGCCAGTCTTTTCCCCCTTTGTTCCTGCCTTTACTGCATCACATTTCCATCTCTGTGTTGGGCTGGGCTGGTGCCACCGTTAGTAGGTCTCTAGCAACAGGCTGCATCTGCCTGATCTGAGGGTGACGAGCTCAACTCATTTTTTCCCCTCATCTGCTCTATATTGTAAATCTAAATCAGGTTGCTTTGCCTCCTGCTGCTTCCTCTTGTTCCCAGCCTGGCTTTTCCAGCTGCACTGAACCACTGTGCATCCCTGGGTACCATGCTTTGCTCACGGCAGCTTCTCTTTGATTTGTGTCAAAACTACGTGTTTTACCAGATTTCTCATTTTCCAGAGTTGCCTCCAGGCTTTGTGGGGTGCGCCCATCAGCATTCAGCCTCTGCTTAGCAACTGCTTGCCGGGTTTCGCTGCCTGGCCCTGGAAGAGCTGTTAGTTTGTTCTGCTTCCAAGAGTGGAACAATAAACACCAGCCAGGTCAAAGTCCAGTGCTCAGATGGGTGATAGGGGTTTAAATCCAATTGTTGCCAGTGCATCCCAGGTATCTGATCCTGCCTGGCAGCAGCTGGCAGGTCACAGCCACCCTGTTTCACCTGCAAATAGTGAGGAATCACATCAAATTGGGATCAGAGATGAGCAGCCTGGAAGGCTCTGAAGGCTTTCAGAGGGTGTCCACAGGACATCATGTTGGATTTTAGCAATTTCAGCAGTTAATCTGGCAGAAGTGATTTTGGGGCTGATAATGGTATCGGGATCCAGGAGCTGGGGAGGCAGAAGCAGAGAGCAGATGACATGGGGACAGCCAGAGTGATGGTGGTTCCCGCTGTCATTTCTTAACCCCTGTCATTTCTGCACTTCACAGTGTCAGCAAATTAAAGCTATTACCTGGGAATCCTAATACAGTCCTCCCATTTTAGTTTTGGCCTTTTTTAACCCTCTTTGCCTTTTTATTAAAGCTTTTTCCAAGGACTGGAAATTATTTAAATTAGCTGTAACAAAAAGCTGTGGTTTCCAGGCTTTCACACCAGCATCTAAACTTGGCTTGGGGAAACAGCACTGGGTGGTGTTGAGCTGTGTAAGTGTGGGTAAATACCAGCAGTCTCTAAGCAAAGCTAAAGTAATGTTTTCTTCCAGGAATATCAAATCATAGAGAAGAGAGACCGCCAAACACTTGGAGATTCAGGTTGCCAGAAGCAGTTATTTTCTCCATAAAGAAATAGCTTCGTGTTTTCTCCAATCCAGAAAGAAAAAGAGAACATAGTAAAATACACTATATAACTCCCTGCCTTGTATTTACAGCTAGGGGATTCAACAACAACAACAAAAAAGAGCAGCTTTTTCTCCTTTTATTCTAAACATTCCCAATTTGTCCTTAAGTGAGACAATATTAGTTGTTGGCTGCAGTTGTCCTGCTGCCCTCACAGCCTTTGGTGGCAGATATGAGATAAGTATGGGACGATGTCCTGGCTTGCTCTGTCACTGTGAGAGGCACAAAGGCTCCTGGCCACATTGGGACAGTCCCCCAAGCCTGGAAATACTCCCTGCAGAGGAAGGTGTGAGCATGAGGAGGGGAAGGAGTCAAAGATGTCAGGCTCACATGTGAGTGCGGACGTACCCGTGTGCATGTTCCTCTATTCAGGCCACCTCCTCCTTACCTTATTACAAGCAGCTCTGCTCTTTCAGAGCATAGAAAGCTGGGTAAATGCTGTCAAATCCTGTTAGCTGCCATTAGCATTTTCTGCTCTGCAGCTGAAAGCCTCTGCTTGCTCCAAAAGCCTTGATGTCCATTATGGCAGCAGTGCCAGAGCCTGGCTCTCCAGCCACCCTTACATGGGGCTGGCAAAAGCATGGCACTGAAACTCATGAAGTACCAGGTGCCAGGAGTTACCAGCAGTAGCTCTGTCATCTTATGCTACTGGGGGTGTTTATCAGCAGCCCCGTGTGATGACCCGGGTTTAGCTGCTGCTGCTGCACTGGCTCACGTGAACAGTTACATTTTGTGCTTTGCTGTTTGTGTTTAGCGCTTCAGATAATCATATAATAAGTTGAGTTGGGCTGGGTTGGGTTGGGTTGGGTTGGGTTGGAAGGGACCTTAAAGATCATCTTGTTCCAACTCCACTGCCATGGTTAATGAAAGTTCTTAAATTAGGACAAAATGCACCAGTGATTTGCAGGTAGATGTGGAGCAACTGTGAATAACCATCTGGAGGGGCCAGATTTGAGGTAGGGAGCTGCTCCAGCTGCTGACCTGGACCAGCATCACCAGGGTATTTTGCTGTGTTTACTATGCTTTTTCCTGGTATCTGCTTTAGGGCAGTTCTGTGAGGCTCTGACATCCCCATCCCAGCTGAGCCCCTTCCCTGCACTGGCTGTGGGAAGAGGGTTTATCCCTCCCTGCAAAAGGTGCAATTTGTGGATGAGAACTGGTGCATTGACTCAGGGCACCAAGGTGCTTCATAGAATTTGGCATTTTTTTGTGCAGGTGGCTATGTCAGGTGTGAGCAGGACACATGCATGGCCAAGGACTCAGCACAATGCTCGGTGGTTGGAGCTGGACCTTTGCATAACTGTGTTATAATGCCCCTTCTACAGCATCTTCCCTTCTGAGACTTCCCAGTGCCCATGCTGGAGAAGCCAGCCAGCCTTCCTTGCCCACTGTGGGGTCCTGGCTGTTGGAGCCAGGACAGAGACATTTAGGCTTGGAATTATTCACTGCATGATTTTTCCCATATTTATCACAGTTTGGATCAAGAGCCTTCACTGCTCGCCCTGGCTCAACCAAAGGGCCTTGGGAGGAGTGCAGCACCGATGATGGTGAGGTGAAAAGGGTGGAATCCCAGGGAGTGGGCATTGCCCTGGGCAGCAGGAGCAGCAACACAACTTGAGGGGACCTGCTTTGACCATGGCTAAACCGGATGCTCTTTCTTGTGTTTCTGTAGGTTAGAAATCTCTGTTACATGGTGACGAGACGGGAGAAAATGAAACACACCATTTGTAAACTGCAGGAGCAGATCTTCCATCTCCAGATGAAGCTTATTGAGAAAGATCTTTACCCAGGTCAGTACCACTTCCCAGAGCTCGTTCTTAGACACTGGTCCCCACTGTCCTCTGAAGCCAAGTTGTGTGCCCCAGCTCCCTGCACCAGGGAAGCCAGAGCTGCCCCCTCCCCTGATGTGTTATTTTGGCATGGTTCATACATTGACTCAGAAACACTCAATAAAGCCGGACGTTGGGTGACTGGAGTGCTGGAGCTATTTGTTTTCGCAGATCCCTCTTGATCCTCCCCTTCCTGGAAATCAGTCAGAAGTACCAAGCGTTTGCTTAGGTGGGGATGCTAAGACAGTATTTGGTGACTTTTGTGAGCTGGGACTCCTTGGGAGGAGATGGCACATCCTGGGCACAGAGCTGCTCTGCAGCTGGCTCCCTGGCACAGGGTGGAAGCCCTGCTTCAGGCTCTTTGCAGATGCCTTTGAGCATTCTGTCAAGAATCATGGGTTAAGCTGCTGGTGGGGGGTCTGTTGCTCCAGGAGACCAGCTCCCTTAACTCTGGTCAGCAGCAGCTCCCCACTTCACATACCCATTAGTGGAGATCATGCTGCTGTATGCAAAGCTTCTGCCAACTTTTCTTAAGGAGCCGAAATAAAGTTGGTTTCCTTTTGTCCTACTTCTTCTTTTCCTTTTGCACAAGCAGTGCTGAAGCCCACAGCTCCTGCTCCCTCCTCCTTTGCCTCCAGTGGCAGGGCAGACCAGACCCCGTGGCTGCAGAACAGTTTTTCCAGCAGCAGCATCTGGTGCTTTGGCAGCCGCTTCCGACGGTTGTTGTGTTTGTGGCTTTGGAGTTGTGTTTGAAGCCATCACATGGTTGGGGTTTCTTCAGGAACTGTCTGGGCTGAGCTTTCCTTGACAAAAGTCTCCTTTGACTGAAGTTTTGGAGGCTGAGGAATGTGTATATTGAGATGTCTGTGACTCAGGCCCATGCAAATTCCTCTTGATACCCAAAGCCTGGCAGCAATGGGGGGACAGGAGTGGCTGGGACCCCAGGGTGTGCTCTGGGGTGATGTGGGTCCTGTAAATCCCAGTCCCTGTCATACTCTGTGTTGCTCTGCACGTCCTCACTGGACCAGAGGTACAGGTCACCAGCCTGAACACACACAAATGGTGTTCCCGCCAACTGGAGACCCTACATTGGACATCCATTCCCTGGCACCCAGGGTATTGTGCACACATTATTCCTGAGCTGGACCCCCACCTCACTGCCCCAGGAGTACCACCTGCCATGTGCTCTCACTGCCAGACTCTCTGAGTTGTGGAGGCATCACAGGGGGGACTTCAGGATGCTCTTCAGTTCAGCTGGGCAAACCCAGTCCAGCATTTGCAGCTCTCAGAAGGAGATAGGCGCAGGGTAGTTTGCCAGGAAGGGTTTTTAAGCTCACCTGTCTTGCAAACAAGGTGTTAGATAGCTGGAAATGCCTTTGGGGACCTGTGTTCCCCAAAATGCCTTGGGGCTAATGTCCAAGCCTCTCTCTGATGCAGCAGTGGGTTGTGAGCTGGCAGTTCCTCCCCGGGAGAGCTGGATTAGGTGAGCTGGGAGCCTCACCAGTAGGGTCCAGATGCCAGCCAATGATGAGGAGCTCTGTTGGGGCTCTGCTGGTGGTGTTTCAGGGTTGTCTTCATTGCCCAGTGCTGGTGCTGTGTGATTGTCCTTCCCAAAAATGTTATGAGTGTACTTGAGAAAAGCATGGCTGCTGTTCCCTTGATGTTTGTTCTGCTAGAGGTGAGTGATCAGAGACAAACCCACAGTGGGAGGAGGATGGCTCTGGTGGGGATTGGTGTGCAGGGATCACTTCAGACCTTGTGATGCAGCTGCTCTTCTCTCCTGCCCCACCTGGCTGGTGTTTGCGCTTTCCTTTTCTGCTCTGAACTGACCGAGCTGAGCTGCTTGTCTCTCCCGGGATGGACTTATTGGTTGGGCCTGAGCAAGGACTGACTGCTCCCTCTGGGACCCAGC
Organism: Corvus kubaryi; assembly: GCF_017639235.1. Classification (NCBI taxonomy): domain Eukaryota; kingdom Metazoa; phylum Chordata; class Aves; order Passeriformes; family Corvidae; genus Corvus; species Corvus kubaryi. The sequence continues at coordinate 5,735,420 of NW_024582082.1, read as the reverse complement.
CCTTTTGAGTCCCTGCTGCCAGGGAAACAGCCCAGCTCCAGGAATTTGATCCTGGGATCTCCAGGTGGTTTGGGCATCTCGGTCCTTCCCATGCCAGGGTGACATTAGGGATCCGAGTGCGTTTTGGCACCAGTCTATAGAGTGTGCTGAGCTCACGAGGAGTTCCCTTGCCAAGTGACCATACCAGGAGCAGCAGATACTCAGCATCCAGTGGAACCAAGGCTTTGGATAACTCACTGCTACATTTTCCAGCATTGCAAAGCACTTACTGGTTTGGAGGTAGGGGATAGTTCCATTAGCATCCTCCCCCACAGCTCCAGACCAGGATGCTCTCCATACCTGGGGTTCCTAAGAGAAAGGAAGAAGTCCCCATTATTTCACCAGGACGAGGCCTGTTTTTAACTGCTGTTACAGTAGCCATCGACCGAGATCTGTTGGGGTTGTTCCAAAGATGGTTTTGGCACAGAGGTTTTTTTGGACTGGCTCCCACACAAAACTCAGAACAGGAGGGGTTTATTTTTCCCACTGTCAAATGATCATTTAAGCAGGAGATTCTTAATAAAATCAGTGAGAACTGCCCGTGTAAAATGAACCCTCCTCTCTTCCCTGTATTTTTCTTGCACAGAGTGGAAAGTAAACACTGTCTGGCTTTGAAACACGGCTACTATTTTGACAGGTTCCTCTTCAAAAAGTGCTGCTCGGGTTTCTCTTTAGCCCTGTTGTGCTGTCTAAACAAAGTTAGATTTTGATTTTGTAAGCGAAGTGAAAAATGTGTCTGCCTTCCTCCCATTACTTGGCAGGAACGTCGCAAATACCAAATCTGCTTTTGCATTTCTTTCTGTAAGTCCTTTAGTAAGGAGGGGTTCCTGGCTGGCAACTCCAAGACTGTAAATCCTCTGTTAATTCAGACTCAGGCAGGTGAAATGCAAATTCCCTCCCCTGCTCACCCAGTACATTTCCACTGCTGCAGCACGGGGAGAGCCGAGGTTATTCCCTTTGACCCATCCACCCCATGGCCTTTCTGCTGAGGATTTGCTGCTGGCTGACACAATAAACTGATTTCTTCCTTGAGATCATTGTTTAGCCTATGGGCCAGACTCTGAAAAACTGCCTGTCCCGCCTCGATTTCCATGAGCCACTCACATTTTGGTTTAAGGTTTAATATCCTTCCCTCTCTGAAAATTAATAGAAGTTTTAGCATAGACTTCTGGGGGATAATGACTTACAGAGTAAGTAAAAACTGTTGGAAGTATTTTACTTGGCAATAAAAGTTGTACTTTTATAGGGTATTTGTCCTGTTTATCCAAGAATAAATCCAGTAGAAGTTCAAAGCCATTTAGGAAATGCTAATTTTTAGCTGAATGTATAGCTAAGAGTTAGATCCCTACCTTTCCATAGGCAATCCTGATCATCTTTCCTATTTCATGTACCTATATCACTTTGGGGTTTTTTCACTCCTGCAGTTTTGCCAAAAGGTCAAAACAAGGTTGGCTTTAAAACTGTTGGTACCTTTGCTCTGTCAGTCTGGCTGTGCAGCTGAATCCCTTCCTGGAGATGCTCCTGTTGATGATGGGTGACACAGCACCAGGTTCGTAGGTCACCATGGCTCCTGGAAGGTGTCTGAGCAGGATTTGGGGTTACTCCCTTGTGGGTCCTCACCCCAAAGTCCTGGTCCAGGTCCGTGGCTGCAGTCTCCAGCAAGTCCCCTGCCGTCAGTGGGGCTGCTCCTGTGGCCAGTCCTAAGTTCTTCTCCAAGGCTAAAATCTCTTTTTTGTATAACCTACAGGATTCAGATTTTCTTAACATGTAGAGACCTTAGCCTACAGCTGGCCAAAGAATGGCCCTTGGCTTGGAGTTGTTTGCAGGTCTGCTCCAGGTCTCCACTGCAGGGGTGGCCCAGGGGAACTTGCTCGCCGCAGCATCCCTGATGCCTCGTCTCACACGGCATTTTCCTTTTTTTCTAAAAAATGCCAGAACAAACTGGGAAGAAGACAAAGGGTAAGAAAAGTGACCCAAGAAGGAAAGGAAGAGATGGTAGAAAAAATAGTCCTGAGAAGACAGAGAAAAGAAAATCGGTCAACGAAACTGTTTTGGGACAACTGGGTAAGTCTGATTTTATGGTGCAGAACTGACCTGCAATGCTGGAGGCTCCCTGTTTTGGGGAGCAGGGTTAAGAGTCCCAGCCCCTCATCCCTCCTGCATGTACATGGTAGAGTTACACCTTCCATCTCTTCTTTGTGGGAATCAGCCTGAATTATCCAGGTCCTACTAGAGAGACTGGGTCAGAAACATGCTCACTGGCGGGGCAGGGGATTTAAAATTCCCCCCCGTAGCTCCGGGATTGGGAGAATGTGTTGCAAAACCTGTGATATGCTGCTGGAGCAGGATTTCGCTTTCAGGTGATAAAATCAGACTTACCCACCCCATGGTAGGGCTGCTCCCCCATGTCCTCTGTGCTGTGCAGTGACAGCAAGTACAGCACGTGGGCTGTGAGTTTTCATGTACTGTTCATGGCATATATGGTCATGCTGGTTGTGCCAGTGGTGCAGGAACATGCAGGAGCCAGGCACAAGGTGCATCCATCTCTTGAATTTGCTCAGGGGGTGAGGAGCTTGGCCCCACAGATTCTTCAACTACCTCCAGCTTGTCCCTATTGGCTACAGCAGCAGGCAGGGCTGGGGGAAGAAAAAGAAACAGAACAAAAAGGTTGTTTCAGACAAGGTCCGTGACAACTGCATGTGGTTTTTACATGAAATTGGGTTGTTGCTTGATGTCCTCTGGTGCTGCCACCTCCACCAGCAGAGGCAGAAGGTGATGAGCTCATGTGTGCCCAGTTGCCCCGCAGGGACACAGGGGAGCACTGATCTCCTGTGGGGCTCTCACACAGCCTGGAGATGCTATAAAACCCTCCAAGGGGTACAGAGAGTTTCTGTGGGAGGTTTGGTGGTCTGGACCACCCTGCCTTGCTCTGCTTTGCACATTGCTCACCTGACTATGCTGCTTTTTGGTCATCTCAGAGCAGTTGGGTTTTAGGACCTTTGGAAATGGGGCTTTTGCACTCTTTCTATCTCTGCTCTGTTCTTTGCTAAAGAAGTTTTGGATTTTCTGGGGCAAATTCCAGGAAACAATGGAAGGCTGGAGAATCTCAGAGGAAAGCTGCATGGCTATGAGCTTGGGAAACCAGGCAGCTGACCCAAAGCTTCACCAAGGTCTTGTCACCCCCTGAATTTTGTGAAGGGTTTCAAGCATCCCTTGGGGCTGCTGTCATCTGTTCCCCAGAAGAGCTGGGGAAGGTGAGCTGGGCAGTGCCCTTGCCCACAAAACTTGGGCTCTTTGGTGTTTGGGTACCACGCAATACCCTAAGTTCATCCCTGCTCCTGCTTCACCTTCCCTGCCTTGGGCTGGTGTCAGGGTGGGGTGCTGTCTTCTCCAGAAGGGCCATGGTGAGTTGCAGGAGTTGCAGGGTCACAGCCTGTGTTGCTGCTCACAGGTGAGGGTGATGCAAAGCTGTCACTGTTACCAGCAAACATTGCAGGTGTGAGTCACCCCACCCAGGCCACTGCTCTTTCCCTCTCTGTTGCTAGACTGGCTGTTTCAAAGGAAAGCTCTTCCTGAAATCCAAAATCAAACTTCATTTTTCCTACTTCCATAAAACCAACTCAGATGCTGAACCCGTGGGTTTCTGTTTCAGAGATTAAAACTGCCTGTGCCTGTGTAGGTGTGCACCTTTCCCATTGCTAATCGGACCCAATTAGCCCCGCCCACAGTGCTCACTCTTGCTCTCAATGATCATTATCAGGAAGTTTTTCTGTTTTTTCCATTCCAGCCTTCATCTCTGCTCCTCTTCTTCAGTTTCCACATCTTTTGAGATGTTCTCAGACGTGCAGATGTAGCAGTGGTCCCATCACCACACCGGCTGCTTGGCTCTGGTGGTGGCCTGGCAGCAGCTGCTTCTTGGGGAACCTGTCACCCCTTGCCTGGGCACAAGTCCTGCTCTGTCACCACATTTTTCAACTTACACTTGAATTGTTTGTCTTCCACTTTTGCACAAGAATGTTTCCACCTGTGCTGGGATATGTCATTGCTTGTCATCTTTGCTGAAGGAAGATGCTTGGTTTGGATTCAGGAAGGTTCATGGAGAGTTGGATGTGAGGGACTGCTTGGGTTGTTGTGCTGCGACCTCAATGAACCCCAAATTCAGCACTGGTGCTGGAGTAAACCCTCCTCTGTGTCTGGATGTGGTGCATTATAGTTGATCTCTTGAGTGTTTCTCCAGTGCCAGGGAGTTTAGGTGGAGTAGGTGATGATGACAGAGGGCAACATGAATGTTTCTGGCTTCTGAGGCAATCTTCCACTCTTGTTTTTCCCAGGCTTGTCAACCTCCTTCCCCATCGATGGGACCTTCTTCAACAGCTGGTTGGCACAGTCAGTGCAGATCACTGCGGAGAACATGGCAATGAGCGAGTGGTCACTCAACAATGCCCACCACGAGGACAGCAACCCTGGCCTCTCCGAGGAGCTCCTCCAGGATGAGGAAACCTTGCTGAGCTTCATGATGGACCATTCCCTCAGGTCCCCATTCAGGCAGAGTGAGACCACAAAGAAAGTGAAAAGCAGAACGAGAACGAACACTAAGAAAAAGCTGCCGAGGAGCAGCCCCTCTGCAGTGGGTGGGGGCCACCTGGAGGGCTCAGAGCCCTGGACTAACAATGCCAGCAACTTGTCGGATGATCCTGCCAAGCCCTTCGCTCTGGATTCCAGACCAAGCAAGTCGGAAAAAGGGGCAGCAAAGCTTCCCACCGACCGCAAAGGGACGGGCGAGGCCAAAAAGGCGGCCAAGAAGGGCTCTCTCCAGAAAACCAGCGAGCCTCACCCCCCTGCTGGGACACGGGGCTGCGTCAGCAAGGAGGAGGAGGAGGAGACGCCGCGCTGCGCTCAGACAGAGCCCGGCCCTGCGGCCAAAGTGCCTGACTCCGTAGGTAGCCCCAAAACCATCGTGCGGTTCAAATTACCAAAGGAGAGCCGGGGGGCGCGGCGGTCGCAGCCCCCCAAGGCGGACGGCGCTGGCGGAGCTCCCTTGCGTCGCTTCGACGCCGACACGGACGGATACTTCTCCGACGCCGAGATGAGCGACTCAGACGGGGAGTCCCGCAGTGGCCGGGCGCAGCGGGGCCAGCTGGATGCAGCCGGTGAGGACATCGTCAGGATGAGCATCCTGGCATCCTAACTCATCCAACCACACCGGCTCGATGAGGCCTCAACCCAGTTCCAACTGCCATGTCCAATTTCTGCCTGGTATCACAGCGAGGGGGGTTTTTAATATGTGTATATAGTTGGAAATTTGGCACTGTTGTCTTTTCTCTTCTCGATATGCTTGAGATACAGCTTCAGCTTCACCGACATCAATGACTGTGACAGCAGTGGTCTCTCCCAGGCTCCCTGCCGGACCTCACTTCCCGGGAACGCAAGCCGGCACCCCCCAGGACCGATGCCGAGGCTGCTGAGAGGGTGGACGGTGCCGGTACCTGTGCTTTCTGCAGGGATGACAGTTCAATTAATGGGCATTATTTAATGAGGGGCAGATTTCTGCCTGGGACGGTTGCCCTCAGAGCAGGGAGCGAGTAAGAGGGTCCGGCAGTGGCCAGCTGTGGGAGGGGAAATTCCCACCTGTGTGTGCGGAGACAAGGAAGCAAAATAAGTGATTCTAAAATAAATAATGACTAAAGCACAAAAAGCTTGTTGGAGGAAAACGCTTGGGGTGGAAGAGAGCAATGTTATATTTCTATTTTTAGGGAAAAAAACCCTTGGTCATTATTTTTCCCTTCACTTTTCCATCTGGTTGGGATCCGTCCAGGAGCCAGGATGCAAAATTCCTCCCTGTCCTTGCCCCTGTTGAGGTTGTTAGAAACACTGAAGTGATTTATTCAGGTGAATGGATCAGCAAGTGGAAAATGGAAATGTGGGGCAGGATGGAGGAGGAACGCATCCTTTAAAACCACCGTGGGGAGTCAGGGTTGGTGTAACCTGGGAGGTTGAGCGATTTTTTCTGCCCGTGCTTCTCTCCAGTGCTGCCGTGGTCTCACCATGCCAGAGCAGCACATTTGAAATCCCCCTTGCACACCAAAACCATGGCCCCAAGGCCAAATTTGCTGTCACTGAGGGGAAATGACAACCCTTGCCACCACCATTGTGTTTTCCTACTAAATGCTACAATGGAAATGGTGAATTTATTCCTCTCCATCCTTTGTTTTGGTTTGGTTTTTTTTACCTTAAATCCTGGTTACAAGCTGTTGACTCGTTGTGGAGGGGTGATTCACAGAAGCTGACATTATAAATATTACAATAATTTAATGCATAAAATGTCCCCAATAAGCCTTAAATGTTGTTTAAAAGCCCATGTTACCTATAAGTCAGGCGAATTTCCATGTTTGCACTTAATTGCACCATTACTTCGGTTTTGGCTTCAAAGGTCACAGTTAAGTCATGCTACGTGTTTTATTGGAGTGACCCCAGTGTGAGCTCAGGGAACAAAAAAAAAAAAGGAATTCACTGAAACTTTTGTTGTTGTTGTTTTTTAAAAATAAAAATGTTTAAAAAAAAACAAAAAAAAAACCACAAAAAAAAAACCAACCAACCCAAACCTGGGACACTTCTGCAACCGGTTAAACCCATCACTAAACAAAAAACCTTGCAATTGTCAAACCAATCAGTCAAAGAATTTTGTGGATGCCAAAGAAATATTTTGACAGTCAAGCAGCACAGCCAGAAACCGGAAACTTGTCATTATGAAAAACAATTGGAAGTTATTTAGCAACCAAGGACTAAAGACACGCTCATACCACACTGCTGCGGCGTTAGGTTCCAAGCTTGCTCCGAGGGATGCTGCTGCTCCAAGACCGCATCCTGCCGTTTTGGTTTCCGATGCTTTTTGCTCATTTCACTGTGAGCTTTCTTTTTGAAACTGAGACTATTTCAATTGATGTTTTAGAGTAGATCATCATCTTTATCAGCCTTCCAAAGTCCTTATTATTGATAAAATTGCAGCAAAGATCAGCGATGACAGCCCAGCTGATCCCAGGCACGGCAAGTGGTGGGGGCTTTGGGTGGGATGCCCAGCCCTGCCTAAGCCCAACACTCACCTGGCTGAGACTGACCGTGCCTGGGAAGGAATCTTCCTCAGATGGGAAAAATGTGACACAAGTTATTAGTGGAAAAAAAAAGAAAACAAAAAAACAGCAAAATACCAACAAAACAGGAGCCACCTTTGTTATAAATTAGCATAATCCATTGAGGTTGGAAATGAAAATCCGCTCATTAATTAAGGCTCAGTATGTTCAGATAATGTTAAATACAGTAAATAGGACTTAGTTTATCTTATCAGGCTTGCTAGCTTTAGCTCCAGTATCTTAGTATACAAGTCATAACAATAATCAATATGCTGCCTTTTAATGAATCTTGCTTCAGTGTGCTTCACTCAATTATGATTAAAAAAAAAAGCAATCCACAAATTTCACTGTACACAGTTCCATTCATCAGCTTCTGCACTACTTGTCTTCTCAGTACAGGAAAGCAAAAAGGGGGAAACTTTAAAGAACAACCGACCTGGCACCGCCAGCATTGGGCAGTAACACAGTTTGAAACACTCCCAAAACATCAGGCATCGTGTTTTGCCATCAGGAGATGGGGGGGAGGAAAGCTAAGGGAGCTGGTGGGGCACAGGGAGAAGAATGGGATGGAGGGAATAGACAGGAGGAAAAGGGCTCTGGTGAGCTGCGGGGCTGAGCAAGGGCTGGACCATGGCAGGATGGCTGCAGCCACCCCAGAGCATCCCCTGCCTGGAGTGTCCTCGGAGCAGGGGAGTCTGGTGTTCTGGAGAGAAAATGCACAAGGAAAATATTTTTGATGTTAATGTAAATGTATTTTGAAATGAATAGAAAGAGAAGAAAAAAAAGGTTTATTTTAGTACAGAAATGTTATCTTTTAAGATGTATAAACTGCAGGAATCGACGTTTGCACTGTAAGAGCACCTGTTTCCTTGGAGAAGCAGCTGCTGTCGAGATGAGGATGCAGAAAGCATCATTCCCTGATGGAGCACAGCCCCACACCAGCCCCAACCCCGATGTTTGAGAGTTTCCACAGGACAGCTCCCATTCCACACTCCCATTTTACCCACGCCCATCTTTTTTTGTTTTGTTTTTTGGGTTTTTTTTTTGGTTTTTTTTTTGCTTGCACCTATTTTACGGAGTTAGGATGCCTGCTGTCCCATGGAGCTTGCCCCAAGGTCGGATGCAGAACAGAGCCAAGAGGGATGCAGGATGCAGGAGGATGCTGCTACAGGGCAGAGCATGAGGTTTGGTTGTTCTTTAAGGAAATCCCCTGCAGTTTGCGCCATTCCACATTCAAAACAACCCACTTCACATCAGTTACAGGAAACGATATGAATGTCGCAGGAGGAGAAACCCTTCTGTTTTCTTTGTTTCAAAGAACGTGATGTGCCATTTGTTAATACAAAAGAGAAATATTGAAAATATATTGAAAAGAGCAATTTTAAATTATTTTTGGCTTATGTTGCAATATTTATTTTCTTGTATTAGAAATTCCTTTGTAGAGAAAAAATGTATTTTTCATTAATGCAAAAACCTATTTCTCCTTTTTGTACATTTTCCATGTTAGTTAATCCTTAAAGCAATATAATGTTATCAAACTCGTTCTGTGTGAGACTGTATTATGCATGCTATTTGTGTTGCCTTGGAATAGCTCTGTCTGCCATTATTTTCATCCTGTTTAGATACAGTGTATGCTTTAATACACATTGGGACCATGGCCCATTGCTTATGAAAAAAAAACCCTTTGCATTCCTCAGTGTGTTGGCAAATGCAGTCAATAAAGCAGTGTTTTCTGTGTACCTCGTGTCGGTGTGAGCATGGTCACACAGAGCAAACTCATCCCAGGGATGAGCTCTGTGGGGATGCAGGGCTAATCCAGCCCTGCTGATGCAGCCACTCTGCCTGTAAGTAGCAAATTTTTGAACTTCTATTGCATTTCCATTGACATTTCCATTGCCAAATCTCAGCCACCTCTTGGGAAACACAGCTGGAGACATTTGTCACAGCTGGAAGGGCAAAGAGAATGTTCACAAGGTTTCCCCTGCCTGAAAGTTTCTATAATTCAAGGTAGCCACCTTTCTTGTGGATATTTATGTCTTGTTTTGAAGACTTGGAGCAAAGCCCACAGGGGAAGTCCTGCTGCAAGACAGGATGCTCAGAGGAACAGCTTCTTGCACCAGGAGCTAGTGTAACAGGCAGGGAAACACACTGCTAGATTTGCTATTCATGGGAGCAAAAGCAAGCTGTGAAATCCAAAATACTCCAGCAATGTGTTCCTGTTTGTAAGACATTCCTTGTATCCTGCTGATACCAACCAGCAACCTGATCTAGTGAGTGGCATCCCTGTCCATGGAAGGGGATTGGAACTGTATGATCTCCAAAGTCCCTTCCAGCCCAAGCCATTCTGTGATTCTGCTGATACGGGCTGTGGTTTAGGGCCTGACCCTCCACCTGTGGAGTGTGGTGGGAGCACAGGGTACATCACACAGCTTTAAAAACTTGAGTGGGATCCACATCTTCCTGTGCATGCTTGGCTGGTTTGGAGGCCACACGTAAGGGTGCTTGCCTTGCTTCAGCAAATACTCGAGTCATCAAGGAATGGCTCTTCTACCTTCTTTGGCTTTTACTGGCACATTTTTATTCTGTGAAAGTGCCCAAGCTGCTGAAGGAAAATGAGCTGTTTATTAGACATACTTCAGTAAATTTGTTAGTGAACTGATTAATCAGGCAGGTCATGGTGCACAATGAAGAGGGAGCAAAACTATTCATCTGAGATGGGTCTTCTGGGGAGTGGAGACAACTACCATGGCCTTACATGTAGCTCTTCAATGAAAAGGCAACAGATTGGTTTATTGCAAACTACGAATTTGGTTACTGGGCTGTGCTCTTACTCACAGCTCTCCAGGCACCCCAGACTCCTGTCTGGTCCCAAGAGCCCCTCGGTGCAGGTGTGATGCCCACAGCAACACTCAGGAACCTGTCAAAAAGCCAGTTAAAGAGTAGCCTTCTCTATTAAGTTTTTCACCTGTTCTAGGCAGGGAGATATTCAGGAGTTCGATTCCATAAAGCAGGGAGCAAGGCCAGCCTGCGTGTTGCAGTTTAACCCCAAACAGCAGCCCACTTCCCAGCCTCAAAATGTCCAAGGGGGTAATGCCAAGCCCAGATGGATCTCAGAGATCTGATGCTGGAGAACATGAGGCATCATCTTCACAAACTGGCAACAATTTTGTCTCCGAAATATTTAAGGCTCATGGAAGAGAGAGCTAGCCAAATTCCTGGGGAGATGCATCCCTGCCTTTTGGCACCTGCATTAGACAAGATGGTTGGGATGGTCTAGTTGGATGTATCGTGGAAATGGGCAATGGAACAAAAATGCCTGCACATAGAGAGAATTTTGGGCTGCTAAAAAGACTACATCACCTCTGTATGTTGCGTCCCCTCCCACTGAGCCCATTTCACAGGAGATAGAATAACCAAGCTGACAACAAAACCAACTCACCAAGAACAGCTCTGCAGCTCACATCTGACATTTTTCTGTTTAGACAGACACCTTCTAAACCCCAAGCTGGCTTTTGAAGGAGTGAGGTGCAGGAGGGTGTTCCACAAGGCCAGGACCCAAACCCTGGGTACCGAACCCAGGCAGCCACCCCGCTGCCCATCACCATCACCAGGGGAGAGCCACCAGCCACAAGGGCACTGCTGGTTTTCCAGGCACTCAACAGAGCAGGGACAGACAGACCTGGGGTACTGGGGCTCCACCAGCAGCTCCACACTGTCCTAGAGCCCATCCTGAGAAATTATTCCCCAATAAACTTACTAAAAAGCTATTATTAAAAATATCTATTTGTAGGCAGTTTGAGCACATAGGGCTTCCCTAGGGTGCTCACTCAGGGTTTGCTTATAGTATCCTCATCACAGATGGTGCTGAATGCCTCGGTTTGGAGTGAGTAGCCAAAGAATCATTTCAATTTAATTGCAAAATAAATGTTAGGCTAGTCCCTGTATGTTTTGCATAAGTATTGCAAGTGCCACCATAAATACTAATGGGTCAAATATGCCCCAGTGTCAGTAAATCATTAGCAATGGATGTGGAAAGGAATTAATTTTCCTTCAGTTTATCCTGAAAGAATTGCAGTAAGACCTTGTTTTATTGTGTTTGATTAAGTGCTGGTGGTATAACATAATTTCCCCTAACCATTAAAACTGCTGGTGCTGTACTTCTGCATAAATGCCTCTAATGTGATGAGGCCATATTTAATATTTACTCTTCCAAAGTTAATACATTTAGGGGAGACATTTTGTGCCCTAAAAATAGTTCCTTGGTCTCAGATTTCCATGTAGGGCTGTGAAATGATGTGTCTGCTGTGATTGCAACAGATGAATAAGAAAAAAATCTCTAAAGAAATAAACAAACCTATGACTAACCCACAAAACAAGGGAAAAGTCCCACTGCAGCCAATGTCGACCCTGGCTGATTCAGAGGGTTTCACAAGTGCTGCCTCTGCCATCTTGCCCATCCCAAACTCTATCTGACAAACTCATTCCCTGTTCGTTTAATGCACAAGTGAAAAATAGACTTGTGGAGGGTCTAACCAGGCATTTTTTCATGGAGGGTTTAATCAGGTACGTTTTCCCATGGCAACTTAGCTTGGGGATAAGTTGGGACTGGTATTGGTTGCAGGCATCTCTTCCTTCTCCTGAGATGGCCAAATATACTGGAGATCCACCATTAAGTCATGGTGGAGAGGTGTTTAGCCCCTGGCCAAGTTTTGGGGGGACAGAGTGAGCCCACAGCTTTGCCCATATCATCCCTCATCCATGGGAGGGTGCTATGGGTACAGATCCTGGACCTTGTCTGCCATCGGGTAGAAATCATTCAAACAGCAGAGGTTATAGGGGAAATAGGAGGTAAGAGGAATGCAACTCCTTTCCAAAATCAGAAGTCAGGTGCTGGAGGTGTTGTTTGTGCTGTGGGTGCCCTGAGAAACGAGCCCTGGGGAGTCTGAGCTCTGCTGGTCTGTGCAGTGGTGGGATGGAGTTTCCCAAGGTGGTGGGATTTTGGCATTTCCTGAAGTGCTGGGATGGTGTTTCCCAGCTAAACCCACTCTGCTGAGTATCAGACACAGTGTTTTTCTTCAGGAGTAGCTGCTGTACATTCAGATGTAATAAAGATTAATGTAATTGACTGCCTGTGCTTATATTTTAAGTGGTACTTTATAATGCTGACACTGAGCATGAAGAGAAAATGCAGAGGTTAAAATACTGCTGTTACACCTGGTCATTAGCAGCCCTGCAATGAGCTCCAAATGGTCGGATCAATGAAATGGAATCTTTCCAAGGAAAAAAACGGCAGGTCAAGAAAGCAAAATAATACATCTGCAGCCATAATTCCTGGGAAGATTATTCTCAGGAGAGAGATGCTGAGGACACCAGCCATCCATGTGGGAATGGACCTGCCACGTGCTCTGCCTTCATCCAGACATCTCCCTGTGCAGGCTGGAATGCAGTACCCTGCAAGAGAGAAAATTCCCTGCAGAAAACAAGGTACCAAAACCCCTTCCAAGAATGCTCAGCTATAAATAGGTGTTTGTTGTATGGGATACCACAAATAACACTGACACTCCACGGAGCGACCGGCAGGCGGGGGATGAATTCCTGCCCTTAATAAGAAAGCAGGATAAATAAAGCATTTCTAAAAGAGGGAAATCAGCAATTTTTGAAGCTCCAGCTTTAAAATGAGTAAGTTTGGGGGATAAAGCACAGCAGCAGGGATGCCAGCCCTTGTGCCATGCATTCCCAAAGCCAGCTTGAGCCAGGTGCCATGCTGGGGGACAGAGGAGTCCTTGACACACAGAGAGACCAGCACACAGACCTGGCACAGTCCAGCCTCCCTCTGAAGGGATGTTCTGGAGAGCCATGGGGAATGAGCTGGTTCCAATCAGGTTTTTAAATCCTCCACACAGGGAGCAGCTCCAGAGCAGCACAGGGCCAAGCAGCATCACTGTATGGCCAGAGGCAAGTTAGGGACACACATCCCTGTGTCACCAGCATCACCTGCTTGGCACCAGCTCTCCTCTAGTAGCAAAAGGACCCATGGCTGATATTTTAGGCTGAATCACAAGGATGCCAAGGCACAGTCAGCCACAAGGCGCATTTATTGGCAGAGCAAGAGCCAGGTGTCTGCTGAGCTGTGAGGACTTAGGTCACTGCTCTGATCTGAAGCCTGTGAGCATCTCCCCAGTCCTCTGTGTGTGGTGCACAACAGGTCCAAAACTGGCTCATACAAACACACAAGGAGGAAGAAGGAGTATAAATAAAGGAGCATAAATAGCTGAGCTCCAGGGGCACAGGCTGAGAGCGGCGAGGGCATGGTGTGGCACTGACACAACCAGAGCTGAGAGTATGCTGAGAGTTGCCGTGCAGACCTCACTCCACCAGCAACCACAGCTCCCTCCCACCATCCCACTAGCCCCCCTGAGAGGGATCTGCAGTGTTTTCCATCCCAAGCATTAGAGGATATTCAGTGATGATGAAGTAACAGCCCCACCTGACACCAAGGGAGATGTCACTGCTGCCCCTGGCTCTCAGCTGCCTGTTGGAAAACATGACCTGAGATTTGAAACTCAGTATAACTCTCTGCTTCCTAATGGGGGAACATAGGATGCCATTACTGGCTTCTGAGACTGCTCACTGGTTTTTTTTTTATAGTTTCATAAAGTCTTTGGCTAAGGGTTCCCACCTCCTGACAATTAAGTGGACAACAGCTGCTTCAGCAAACAGAATCACCTTACACTAAGGCAGGGATGGCCAAGCTGAGGGCAGTGCTGCCTGATAGCCAGAGGAACCACACTGGGGCCCTCACAAAAATCACATTTCAGCTGATTTTCCAGTCTGAGGGTGGTGTTTGCTGGCTGCTGGAGAGCTGTGATGCTGGGGGCTGGCAGAATTGAAATTGTCATGCATATACAAACTCATTTTGCCTTTTGGTTTCTGTGAATGTGTCAATGAAAGAAGTTTGTTGGAAAGGAGGTATTTGGGGGAAAGGTTTGTGGACCTGAAGGGCTGTACTGATGGGGTAAATAAGGAAGGAATTGGCTCAGTGCTGAATGACTGGAAAGAACCAGGAGTCTGTTTGCTGCAGCAACTGAAACATCTTTCAGACTCAGCCGTAGGCTAAACCCAGCTGGAATGAGCATCTGCAGCCCTCAGAAGGGAAGCAGCAGGAGCAGGGGTTTTGTTGACAAAATATCCCCGTTCCCTTCTCTTCATTTTGTGCCTCTTTGTCTTTCCCAGAGGGTGGGGCTGTGACTGTGTCCCCCTGTAGGACATGACAGAGCAGGGCTGTCCCCCCTGAGGATGCTCCCGCGATCTGGTCCAAGTGGAAAGCCAGCCACAGGCAGCAATTTCAGTTACATTTTGCTCTGAGAGTTTGACTCACCCCAGACTGAAAGCCAGAACCCTGAACTCTTGGTGTGGGGGAACGAACGACACGCGAAACACCGAAAGCCGGGGAGGCTTGTACCCGCACCGGGAGCCGAAGGCAGTGGGCAGGCTGACACTGGTTCGCTGCCTGGCACCTCTGACTGTCAGACCTCGGCTTCCAAGCCTGGCCTCCCATGGGTGCTGCAGCCCCTTTTAGGGTGCTCTTAGCCCCGATAGGAGCAAGAGGACTGACAGGCTCAGATCCTCCACAGACGAATTTGTTTCACGATCAAACATAAACTGAAAGAAAAGCCTGGACTGAAACACCTCTGCCCCGGCCCAGCCCCAGCTCTTTTCCTCTCGTCACTGGCCCCCAGCTCATATGCTGGCTTTGATCCCACTCCCCGAGTGCCCCACACAGCTGAGCACTGGCGCAGCTCAGTGCAGCTCAGCAGCACTCGGGGATGCCCAGTTCCCACTCCAGCATGTGTAATTATGTCCCCAAAAACATACCTCCCTCCTAATTTCCTAATTTCTCCTGACTAAGAAGAAGAGGAGCTGTGGCGCTGCTGGTCCCATGCAGGGCTCAACCCCTGCTTTGCCATCCCCCATAGCCATCGTCTGCCCTCAGTGCAGTTTTCACAGAGTCACAGTTTGGACTGGGTTGGAAGGAACCTTAAAGTTCATTTACAACCTCCTGCCATGGGCAGGGACACCTTTCACTACCCCAGGTTGCTCCAAGCCCCATCCAAACTGGCCTTGAACACTTCCAGGGATGGGGAAGATAAAGCTTCTATGGGAAACCTGTGCCAGTGCCAGTGCCACCCTCACAGGGAAGAATTTCCTTTTAATATCTAATATAAATCTACCCTCCTTCAGCTTAAAGCCATTCCCATTTCTCCTGTCACTCCATGCCCTTGTAAAAAGTCCCTCTCCAGCATTCTTGCAGCCCTTTAGGTACTGGAAGGTTTTTGGCACCTTCACCTGGGGAGGGAAGGAAAGCGAAGGCATCACTCGGCGGCACCGAGAGCATCATCTTCGCTGCGAAACACATGAGTCATCTCCGCAGCAACAGCCGGTGTCAGCCTGAGCCGCAGGATCCCACAGGCTGCCGGGGAGAGCCGGCCAAACCCAGCGCATTTGGCTTCCCGGCAGCGCCCGGCCCCTTCTTCCTTCCTTCCTCCTCCCGCCGCCGCCTCACAGCCACCAGCTCTGCTCGAGACGATGCTGCTTTTCGGAACGCTGGGGGTTTTTTGCGGTCGATCTGGGCCAGCTGGCTTCAGGAAGACAAACCAGGGCTGATGTCCCCCTCCCTGACGCAGCTCTCCAAGCAGTTTGTGTTGGGTCTGCTGCAGTGGAGAGGGGCTTTGCTCCAGGAGAGCTTCCCCTCACTGCTGCACTGGCAGCACAGCCCTGCTGAGCACCTTCCCACCCCAGCAGCGGGGACAGGGACAGGGAGGGGAACAGGGACAGGGATAAGGACATGGACCCCGAGGCATGCCAGGATGTTCAGCACTACTGCAGCCTGAGGATCATCAGCTTCCTTATGCACTGTGTGCACTTAGTGATGTAAACAGTGAGAAGATGTAACCACAATAATTTTAAGACTTTTCAAGTCTATTTTGATGGCAAATTGGCACTCCAGCCCCATGGGCAGGTGACTATGCTGCAGAACACACCAGAGCCATCACTGCCCCTTCAAATGACACTGAGCTATCCCCGTGTGCCTGTCCTGGTGGCTCACCACCCAGCAAGCTGGTGGGTGGGAGCTAGGCTGGACCTGGCAAAATAAATCCATAAATAAATGAAAACTTCATAAAGGAGCAACACTCAGCCTGCTGCAGACAGGGTTTTCCCCAGCCCGCTCCAACTCTCCCAGAGCAGCCTCTGGAACAGGGAGCAGAGGTGACCCAGAGTTACACAGGGCTGTGCACAGAGGAGCAGCTTTTGTGGTAGCAGCACGTGGGAATTGCTCTTTTCTGCAGGAATATGAGGCCCCAACAAGGCCACTGCCAAAATCCTGATGATGAACACCCCAGTTGTGCATGCTCCAGTCTGGACACTGCTGACTGCGGGCAGGCATCCCAGTGCTGGGGAAAACACTTTTGGGAGCGCAGTGCCACTGGGCTGGTTTGAACTGCCACGTGGATCACACTGAGTGCCTGCAGAGTGATTTCATCCCCTGGGATAGCCTAGGAGCAGCTGAGGAAACTGTCCTACTGCCTGCAGTGGCACTTGCTGTGCCCATGGAAGGACAACTCTGCCACGGCTCCCAGCTTTGGCACTTTCAGTGAGCTCCCCATGAACCACTAGTGCAGCAAACATTGCAGCAAAGCCACAGGGGAAGGGTGGAGAGAAGCTGAAATTCGTGGGCTCTTGTCAGGTACAAACACTGCTTGGCTGTACACATGTGGTTAACGCAAAGAAATTGTGAAAATAAATAAAAGCTACATTTGCTTTTAGTGATGGACCAGAATCCACCTGATGGAGACAGAGCCCCCCCTTTCAGCTGCCCAGAAGCTGCTGCATCCCCAGCTCAGAATCAAAAAGCACTTGGAGATCCTTTTTGGATAAAGGCATGGACCATTTGAGCCAGAGGGAAATGGCTGGACTTCTTCTGGAATTGCAGGCCCTTGGTGTGTCAGAGCAACAGGACAGATGGAGGCTGGGAATATTAGATCAGAGCCCAGCCTGAGCAGGACGGGTTCCTATTGAGTGTGATGTTTAAACTGTAAATGTTCCCCACACATCTGCAATTTCTCTCTGGGTTTTCCCAAGGCAGAGGTGAACCCCAGCATGAAATGCCTTTAAAACACAAACATGGCCTAACACCTGTCCTAATATTTCGTACCCTGCTTGTGCTGAGAGAAGAACAACCAAACCAGGCTGAATGGCACCAGCAACCACCAAAGAGCAAATCTGTGCTGAAGCTGTTGGGTTAAAGAGCATCTCCTTACTCAGCCCCCACCCGGGGGCTCAGAAGCTACTCAGGCATTACAGCTGAGCAATCCACCAATGCCATCATCCACATTCGCCTGGAATTAAAAAGGTTTTTAGTCTTATAAATGTATATTACAGGCACATCTATAATGAATATGTTGAGATACCTATATACAAAAATCTATATAGATAGATAGCTATAGATAGATAGCTCTATAAATATAGTTTTTCTTCTACACATAGTCAAGGTACCTTGAATATCTATAGATGAAAAACTATATTCCTAGAATTTAAGGTTGAAAAATCCAATTCCACATGAGAAGAGAGAGAAGTGTTTGCTCATGTCCTGAGCTGTACTCGATGATACATGTGGGTCTCTTCCAACTCAGAATATTCTCTGATCCTGTGTTATTCTGTGTGGCACCAGCCACCACCAAGGCTCAGTCCTGGGGTGCTCACAGCACAGGGGGTTCCCTGCAGTCCTGTGGCAGGTGCTCATCCTAGATAGGATCCATCCTCTGAACTTTGCTTCCAAGGAAATATGATATTTGCAGCTACCAAGAAGCTGGTGTATACACTGGTGGTTTGAATAGTAGTTTTCTTGAAAATATTTTTCTTTTTTCTGGTGTTCCTGGGTACTGGGAGCATGGCAGATGGGTGCTCAGGACCAAGGGTGATACAGTCTGAGGGCTATGGGTGCTCAGGACCAGCAAGGGTGATACAGTCTGAGGGCTATGGGTGCTCAGGACCAGCAAGGGTGATACAGGCTGAGGGCTTGCCCCTTTCCCATCCCAGGCCAGGCACAGGACAGCCACTGCCTGTGTTATGCACAAACGTGCATTTTATACTACAGCAGACGAAGAACTGCTGTTCTCACAGCTGTCTGACACAGAAATCATTCTTTGGGAAGTTCCTGAAGCAGGGAAAATAAAAAGCCACCCAAATACAGGCAGAACACTGCAGAAGCCCAGTTTCCTGAGCAGCCTCCACTGCCCAGGCAGGACCCCTCTCCCTGACCCCCTTTTCCCCCCAGGATTTCAGCACCCACTCCCACCCCCACGCTACTGGTTTCTAACCAAAGGCCACTGCAAACTAGACCGAGATCACCAGATCATTTTATGTTAGACACTAAACAGACATGAGATGATCACTTCAACTTAATTATATCATAATTAAGCCTTCATATTCCTGTCATCTGGAACTGTCAATGGCAGCCTGAGCAGAGCTGCTGCTCCTCTCCAAGAGCCATCACTCAGTGCTTCTGAGAGGTGTCAAAATAGGGGTAATTTTGCCTGCAGAGCCAGCTCATGGCTGTAAACAAGCGGTCGTGCTTCTCTTCAGAGCTCTGCAGTGGAGCAGGGGCTGTGGGCATCCCCTTGCCAGTGGCGTGGGGTAATGATTGTCCAGGGAATGTGGCAGCCTCAGTCCCCACATCCCAGCACCGGTACCAGCATTGCACCCCCACATGAAATCACCTCCTTGCCTTGTGTGAGCCAGCTGTGTAAAACATGTATTTAATCATGTTATTGGGAAAAGTTAAGCTTAAGTCAGCATGTACTTTTCCCTACAGAATCAAAAAGTGAGGCTGAGGATAGAAATGTGGGGAAGATGCCTTTCCCTGAGGTTCAGCTGAGCAGAGTACCCACTCCAGCACGAGCAGAGAGCTGGATGGGCCCTGTCTCTGCTGGAGGAGGCAGCAAGGGAACCATGTCCCCTCCCAGCCCCTTTGCTCACCAGGCCTGATCCTACTCCCTCACAGTCCCAAGACATCCATCCACAAACCCAGGCTTTCTTCTTCCCCTTCGGATGCCTCCCCTCCAGGCCAAGTCACAGAGCTCCCTGTGCATAAAGGCACTACAGTAACTACCATTTTATTATTATTTAATCTTACAAGCACCATGTAAAGCTTGCAAGGTTTTATTTAGGATTGTCTGCCAAAATTCCTGTCACCTTTGTGGTTTCCAAGTGAGTCATTACCACTGTTCCAGCAACACCCCATCAGCTACTGGGCAGGTGGAAAAGAGTATCTCCTTCAATTAAAGCAGTGATTAATTTTTGCAGAAGCAGTCTTTTGCAGAAGACTTCTGTGGAGGGTTTCCCTCACCCTTGGCCAGTGCACCTGCTGATGAGCTTTTTTTCCTCCATGTTTTAACAACTTCCCAATTAATCACCCTGGGAGGTGGCCGTGACTCATTGCCTCCTCCAAGCAAGTTGTGCCTCATTCTGCCTCCCAAGGAGCCCTCTGACCTCCCAGCCCTGCCTCCAGCCCACACGGCTTTTGGCTGGTCCTTGTCAACATGAGCTGATGTGTTTGTGTAAGCCTGGCACGACACGCATGGAAATAAAAGGCAAACCACAGTCAGCTACTGGAGTGTGCTTGGCACGTGGCACCACGGTCCCCAGGGTGTGCTGAGCACAGGGACCCACAACCTAAAATTAATGTGAGTAGAGACAGTGATGCTGACCTTCTTCCTCCATCTGCTCCATCCTCAGAAGCGGCTGGGGTGCAGAGGCTGGAGGAGGGCTGGCTCACAGCACTGCCCAGCCCAGGGCAGCCAGTGAGATGCTGTGGCAGGTGGAGGCATCAGAGTGGAGACCCCAGGCCCTGGAGACCCTGAGCAGCCTTTGGAGCTGGAGTTAACATCACCATGGAGCTGATCATACTCCATGTGCTGCTGGAGCAGGAGCAGCCAGTCTGCCCCTTGCTGTCCCCGTGTCCCCAGCACGCAGAGCTGGCCCTGCCACCTGCAGCCGACCCAAACAGCAGTCAGGCAGCACCACAGTAGAGAGGAGAGATCCCCAGCTGCAGGCAGAGGCACACAGAAGCAAATTAGAGCAGAGCTGCTAAAATCCACATCACAGCTTTTTGCATCCACGTACTTTTGCAGGGGAAAGCTGTTAACCACATTATTCTTCCTGAGCTGCTGATCTGATGAAATTGCTGCCCTTTGCAAGGGTATGCTGGCCCCAAATAGGTGCCTGTTTGCCCCGTCTTGCTCCCGAGTTTGACTTTGTGCTGTTTGTCTTCACAATTCAGCAATTCAGCAAACAGCTGCAAAGGATGTTTCATTCCTTGAAAATAATCCGTTCCTCTTACACCAGCTCTGTGCACAGTAGCTCTGGAGATCGTTGCACAACTCCCTGAGCTCTTTAAAAACATCAGTGTTGAGAGGTTAAAGATTTTAAAGCCTGCTGCCACCTATGGATGGAAGGAGAGCAGTGAGAGCAGGAATCCTCCCGGGAGCACGCCTGACTGGAAGGAGAGCTGAGCTGTGGATTAAACCCTTGGCAGTGGGGAGATGCCAGCGGCCCAGAAAGACACGAGCTTTCTCCTTCTTCAGACAAACCCAACAAGGTGCATGACACAAAGGACTGAGGAAAGGTATTGGGAAATTTGCTACCCATCATGTGATACGTGTAATATGGAGGGGCAATAAGCTTGGTTTTTGGCTTGCTGGATAATCTGATGATGGTGTTTTCATTGACAGACTGTAGCTTGCCTTCCCCTTTACCTATTTTTTCTGTTGTAATTAAATCCTTAAAAAAATGTACATATTTGCATTCAGATTTCTAAGGTGATAATTTCTGCAATAATACTCTACAAAACACCTGAAATGGATTATTTGTGGGGCCATGAAAACTACAGAGCAGCATATTCCATCTTCACTGGAGGAAACAGGGATATATCTAATGTAGATAATGCTGTAGATAACAACACATCTATAATATAGATGCTATTTTTATAGCACTGTCCCTAGCAGAGCCCTTAGTTCATGAAGAGGCTCTTTGGTCCATGGCAGGGGATACCTCCCATCTTCCAGAGAATCCCACCAGACCTCACAGGGTCAATGCTGCCCTCTGCCCAGCAGGACAAACCTTTACCTCACACTAGGCAAAGAGGAGAGGGCAGGAAGTGTGGTGCAGACAAACGACCACAGTTCAGTGCTGTGTGAGATGTTGTTATACACATGATGCTCATACACATGGTATTCATTGTTCTTTGCTCTGGTTATCCCCATGCATGCTCTGGAAGTAGAAAATGAGCTGAAAGCAGATACAACCTGATCACCTGATCTCAGGCACCTACCACCTTACCCTTTAGAAACAGATACAGTACTTTCAGCACAGGGTTAAAGATGTCCCATTGTTTTACTATTTTTAATTTTTTTGTAATTTCATCAGCTTCTTGAAAAACCCGGTTTTCTTTTATCCTGAGTCATTTGACATGAAGAAACTATTGTTCTAAACTGTGACTCATCAGTTTGCATCACCACTTTCCAAACCCCTCAGGGGCATGTGGGCTTCAAAGCAGGGAATGGCAGTCAGCCTTTATTTACCAATAAATAGGCACTTCATTTCTGCATTGACTCATTGCTGGTTAAGCCTTCGTTTGTTCCTATTCCTCGGTGAACCTGGAGTGATCGTTCTGTTTGCTTTTGTAATCGTTTTTATGAGGAGCATTCACATGAACCACATCTCACTGACAAGCTGTCTACTGTTCAAATACAAATGCCTGCAAGGAGAGACAAGTATCTAAACGATAGAGCTGAAATACCTGGAAATATCAAGTTTCCAGAAACTGCCATGAGGTGGAAAACACAACTGTTGGTTAATGAGACACCTCTAATTACAAGAATTCATGGGGGAAAGGAGGCCGCCATCCAAATTATCCACTTCATTGAAGCTCTTACACAGATCCTGACTATATCTTCTTGAAATCTGAGTCAAAGGAGCTCTTTTGAAGCTAGAATTCCCCCTGTCACTCAGAGATACATCACTCCTGACCAGCAAATGCAGCACCAGCAGCATGCAAGGGATGAACAAATTTTGCATGAGCAAAACCAAGCCTTGAGAGTTTAAAGGTGCAAAATGAAAGGCTAGATCCTGCTTTTCCTATGCACCAAGACCTGAATCATTCTCCTCCTGTCCTTCTGTGACTGAATAAGTACCAATAAAGAAAAGAAACTAAGACTTTTGGCAGCATTTGTCCTTCTAACCCCATAGTTGTCAAGATCCAATTATATTCAGCACCTTATCCTAAATATCTGATGCTGCACTTCCCAGTGGGACATAAATCAAATCATGGCTCACACCTCCTGCAGCTGTAGTGTTGAGTGCTCCAGCAAACTCTTGCCATGGTCCAGTTGGGCTGGGATTCATCTCAAGGGCAGGACGAATGCACAGGGCACAGAGCAGCCTTTACATTAATACTTGTGTGAATAGTTGGACTTGACCTTTAGAGGGCTTTTCCAGCCTAAACAGTTCTGTGACTCTGTGTGTCCAAGGCAAAGAAAAGTACAAGAACTAACTTGAAAGCCAGTGGGAATAAAATGAATGTCCCAACTACGACTAGGATGATTTCTGCTAAGTACCCCAAAAGAGGGTTGCACACCATGATAAGCTTAAACTGGAGCATAAATTTCTGGTTTTCCCTAACAGCAAGTAGCCAGCTGACGTGAAATTTTAACACAGTATTTTTCTTGCCTTCCTGCTTTTCTATGCTGTCCTTTGTACACATTTAGAAAGCTCATAGGAAAACCATTTAAAAGTAATTTCTACTCAAAATTTCTGTAGTAATCACCAACACTTCACTGCTGGCAGAGCTGCCCAGTGAGGCAATATGGGGTATAACTGCATTTGCAGGGGGGAATGAGCTGAATTTGGGGATTTAGGGTTTTCTTTGGCTCTTGTAAAGCAGTAACATGCCAAACTGGGCTCCTCATTGAATCCTCCCCATCAGCTTTCCACTGAGGACCTTTCCAGTACTGTAGAAGGCTTGTGGGCTAGAAGGCTTGCTCTTTGCACTCCACCTGATTTTTCACTCTTAGCTCAAAAAACCCACAAACTTTCTAAAGGTCAGGGCTGGGAACAGATTATTCCCCAGGGAGATTCAGAAGCATAGGCCGCTGGGGTCAGATGCAGGGTTGCAACACATACCTTATAGGCTGCATTACACAGAAGGGAGATGAAGGCACATGCTGTTCCAGGAGTTTGGGGGATGTTGTGTGTGAATGGAGGGGCACCATCTGTTTCTAAAAGGACTGTGCTCAAGCATTTGCTGAAAATGAGGTGGGAGTTCGATTGCCTCTTCTGCAGAGTGAGAAAAATCAGAATTGAAGTAAATAAAAAGGACACAGATTTTTTGGAGCAAGTCCAGGGGAGGCCACAAAGATGCTCTGAGAGCTAGAGCATCTCTGCTCTGGAGACAGGCTGAGAGCTGGGGTTGTTCATTCTGGAGCGAAGAAGGCTCCAGGGAGAACTTACAGCCACTTCCAGTGCCTAAAGGGGTTCCAAGAGAGCTGGAGAGGGACTTTGGACAAGGAGTGACAGGATAAGGGGGAACGGCTTCACACTGACAGAGGGCAGGTATTAGGGAGAAATTCTTCCCTCTGAGGGTGGGGAAGCCCTGGCACAGGTTGCCCAGAGAAGCTCCGGCTGCCCTATCCCTGTTCAAGGCCAGGTTGGATGGGGTTCTGCTCTCCCTCCTTGCATGACTTTTTCACCCAGTTCCCAGGGCAGGCTTTGGGTCTCCTCCCACCTGCCAGGACTCCTGTGCCTGCACAGGCAGGCTGCTGCTTGTCCCAACAAGCTCCTGCCCAGTGCCACCCTCCCACTCACACCCCTGGCAATGGGCTGGATCCCAGAAGGCTCCAGCCAAGGATTCAAGGTAGGACCAGCTCCTTCCCCACCACAGCCTTGTACTGTGCAGGTCACCATCGGTACCATCTAATGAGTGTAAAAAGCAAAGTCTCCACGGCCCATTTCTCTCATGTCTTTTTTTCCTTCTTTTGCAATCTTGAGATTTGCACGTTTTTTATATTTTGCAGAAAGGATCCAAGTCTCAGCCACACATCTGTTTATTTCAGATGTGGAACGTACAAAAGAAAAAAAATTTTTTGGTGATTTTTTTCTAGATGCTGTCTTTGTGAAGTGCTCTTATGCCCACAAGGTGTCTAAGATATTATTACAGAAACTCACATCGTTTTCCCTCTTATCTGGTAACACACATGGTGGTTTCTTTGCTTTATTGCATGAACCTACTTCCCTTTCACTAAGTATCTTCCAGCAGAACAATGTTCTGCAGGAAGTTTAAATTTGCTTTGTACCCCCAGAGAGGTGCAAGTGGAATGAGAGTTGACCAGGTCAGCCAAGGACTTCACCAGCCCCATCTCCACAGTGTGCATTTCATAATTTCATGTTTACAGAGACATAAATAGACTCATCCCACAGTCACGTGTGAGGATCTGTTACACATTCTCCACTGCAGTCAGACTCGCAGCAGCTCTGTTAACTTCAACTAACCACAGAGACTGCAACTTTTTGGGTTTTCCTCATTTCTCACAAAATAATAATGGCAAACAACACGTATAAACATCATGCTGATTCTCTCTTGCATTCTGCCTGACAATGACTCTGAAAACACAAGCAGAATTTCTTCTTTGATAGAGGTCTCTTCACAAATTTCTTTCCCAGGATTTTTAAGCATTCAAGTGTTGGAAAAAAGCTCCCCCCCAAAACAGCCTGGGAGAAAAAGAATCATGCTGGTTTTTTTAAGTTGGGAGGCAATTTAAATTACAGATCAGGAAACAAAAGGCTATTACAGAAGTGGTAATAGCAGATAGGAGGACTAGAGGGAAACTCAAAAAATAAAAAATACTATAAATCAAAAAGAAGTTCTCTTTGCAAACAAATCTTCAGGTCCAAGTGTCAAATCATCATAACCTTCTTTTGGGGATGTTCATCAGAGCTCCCCAGAGACAGCTGTCACCGACAAGGCAGTGAGTTAGAGCGAGTGGATAGGACACACTTCCTAAAAACATGCTCGAGTAAACCTCTCATTTTGAAGGAACACCCATACTTCTTTATACCAATGCTAAAAGCTTCTCTGATGTCAGCAACAAAACATAAGCTCTGAAAATGGGAAAACTACATTGTAGCGCTGCCTAACCACTGTTTCTCCCGGCAGCACTCAGAGCTCCAGCTGCTCTCCCTACCATAGCTGCCCATCTCAATTTCTCCCACACTACCTCCTGTAATTATTTATTTGCCAGTAAAGCAAAAGCTCTTAATTTTCTCTCCTGCAGACTCCTGATTTTCTTTTACCCTTTAAGACCTACTATAAGTGCAAACTTGTAGTAAATGTCCTCTGCAACTTCATGCTAATGCATCTCAGTAAAAATATTTTGCACAGGTTTATATTAAATCTCTTGTGTGTGTATATATATGTATACATACATACATACTTATTATAGATATAATACATACAAAGCAAGGAGTTAAGTGGCATGTGCAGGGGTCTTCCTTTTACAGTTTCAATTTACTTGACCCTAAACCAAAGTCCTGCTCTAAGAGATCAGAGAGGACACGGCCTTTGGGTACTGGGGCTGGAACCCAGAGCCCGGGCTGAACTCAAAATCCCTCTCTGAGTGCCAATGGGCCATGAGAGGGTTTGATTTGCAGCTTGTGCTTTTATCTGGTCACAAGTTCAGTGCGTTAAACAAGTTAAACCTCAGCTTTATTTTTGGGGAACAGTGGCCCAAGAAGCAGCAGTTTTCAGTGACTTAGTAAACCCCAGCTTACTTGTAGGATACTGGATAGATTTTGAAATAACCTGACAAATGCTGTCACCACAGCATGCACAGACTGACTGAAATACAGCTCCTGTCACTCCCCTAAGTTCTCTCTCCCTTTTGCTTTCACAAGCACCAGCGTTTCCAAACACCTGCCCTGCGGTCAGCCCACACATGAGCTCTGGCGGGGCAGCATTTGGAGCCCGGTCCATAATTGCTCTCCCTCTTACCTCACTGGCAAAAGGACATTTTTCAACCCAACTAATTCTTCCCTTCCTCCATTGCACAGGGGGAACTTGGTCAAGTATTTCCTAGAGATGTTCACACGACCAGCCCCTACCCCACGCCCCCTTCACTGACCCCTCCTCCAGCCTGCTCAATGCCCACTAGCAAAGCTTTCAGCTTTCACCACAACTTGAACAAACTCGAACTTAAGTTCTGCCCTTCCTCTCAAGAGCCACATTGACATTGAAAACCAAATCCTTTTGCTCAGAATCCCCATGTGCTACAAAGGCTGAGCTACTCCAGAGCCTCTCGTCAGGGTAAGCTCTGGGTCTCCTCAGCTCAGCTTTACCAGAGGCTGCTGCAGCACCAGTCCCAGCCCAGCCCAGCCCAGCCCAGCCGCTTGTCACACCTCAGCCCTTGTCCCCAAAGCCGCTGTACCGCCCCTGGGTCGGGTACTCAAATATCACCAAGTGGCCAAGATCAGGTCTCCAACAGCTCATCCCTGCCCCAAGCTACTGCCAAGGGTTTGTTCCAGCAAGTGCTGCTCCTGGGAGTTCATCAAACTGCTCTGACAGTAAAGCACCACTTTGTGGGGGAAATACCTAACCAAACAATATAAACTCTTACTTGCCTGTGCCAAACCCAGGCATTGTACCCAATAGTGAAAGTATGCCTTTACGTTCTCCTTTTATGAGAACTTATTTAGATTCAGGAAGGAGAATCAGACATTTTAAGTAAATCCAAGCTTTGTAGTGTACACACTGCAAGTTTTTCTGACATTCTTTAACCCTGTTATCCACTGAATCTTGTTGGGTGCAACACAGGGAACAGCACACAGAGTGGCTGTTGTGCTGTGATTGTCGAGGATAGGACCCAAAATGCCACTAATTTTCACAAGGTTTGTGAAGCATCTCCAGCAGCTTCTATGTGAGAGAGGCTTCTGTCATCCTGCTAAGGACATGGGCAAACGGTGCCCACATTAAAGAGGCACCACTTTCTTCGAGGCTTCTCTGAGAGCTCTTCTTGTTCAGGCAGAGACCAAGCATGACCTAATCCCTCCAGCCCTTACCATCACCAGAGGTAAAACAAGGACAAGAGCCCTTCAACTCACAAGGATGTTGAGGCAGCATTAGCAGATTGAAAGCTCTGAGGCCCTGAAATGAAAGGCATCAAAGGCTCCAAAATACTACTGTAAGATTTCTTACTATGATGCAACATGTGCTGTAAGAAACAGGGTCACAAGAAAAACAAGGGATATCTTTTTTTAATTCTTATTTTACCATATCTGCTCACCAAATTTTAAATTCTAATTCAAAAGCAGACAAGTAAAAAATAAATTGAAAAATGTAAACCAAGAGGAACGTATGCTTAGGGTTGGAAAAAAATTCTCTAACAGTAGGTTAACACACTTCCCTGTGGGCTACACTCAGTTTGATAAGTTTGAACTCAGTGGCAATCTTCACTCCATAGTCCCACCAACAGGGCCAATCCTAGAGCATAGCTGGATTCTAAGGAAGCATCAGTCACCTGTAAGATCACATTCTTCCATCTTATTTTAGAATTGCAACAAAGGAAATACAATTTTTTCCATGTTCAAAGAGTTTTCCAGATAGAGGATTTTTTTCCATTCAACCATGAACAGAAGTTGAGCAAAAATGAGACAGAATTATTACTAACTTTACCCATCTGAAAAAACCCAAATTCACTCATAGACCATGTACTGAGCACACATTTTTCCTGATTTTGATAATTTGACAAGAACTACCTGTTTAAAACTTCTTTTCTTCAATTTTCAAGCAAAATTTTAATTTCTGTTCCCAATACTTGTATTTCCAACATGGGATGGGACAACATAATAACAAACACATTTACAACATGTCAAACACTTTCATCTTTAGCTTTTCTTCTGCAGTTTATTATATAAATTACGCTTTCAAACATTTAGAGCACTCACATTTCAGAACAGAAACACCAGTGCAAAGAGTGGTTTGTTCAAGTGCAAGGAAGTTACACGTCCCCACTGACTCCAGTGGATGAGGCTTAAATGTAACTCCTCAGTCCACAACTAACAATTGTGTGACCTAAATGTGAGCATGTTGTAGTCAACAGAAACACTGGACTTTGGTTGGTAAAAACCAAATACTTTGACAGGACAAAGAGAAGAACAGTTTGACCTCCAGCAGACCTGTGAATTCACTGGGATTGGAGACCACCTCCATCACTTTTCTGAACTGACATTATTATAAATAAGTGAATGCCAAATAGTCTATTTGATGCTCAAATTCAATTATCAAAACACAATAAAGCTTCCATGCATGCGGGTACTCCAGTGAATGCCACAGGTCACCTTTGGCACATCATAGACAGGACCTGAACACAGAAATAATCCTGATCTGGCAAGAGCATAAATGAGAAAGCTTGGAGAGCTTTCCCATCTCCAATGCTAGTAATTGTTGCTGAAAAATTTATTAAACCAAGACTGAAATACAGCAATCACCTCTCAGTTATACAATACATACTAGACCCCAATTTTAATTACATCCAAGCAAAATAAATCTTATTCAACCCAGAGATGCTAGCAACTGGGGTCACTGCCGTGAAATGCAGGCCACTGTCAGTAGTAGTTATTAGGATCTTAGAAATCTGCATTCATTTCTCTTAAGGAACTGTTGCAATGTAAAAGCAAAATGACACAATTCATAAACAACATCTTTATTAATGAGTTTTCTTTTTCACATTCTTTAAAGTGATGTTCAATTGAAATCTGCATAGTCAAGAGTGCAAAAAAAAAAAAAAAAATTCATGTAAGTCAGACCCAAATGTGAACACTGCTTTTTTAAAAGCAAGACTGGACATAGTCATAGGAATAAAATAGAAATAAATGGCCAGGGAGGTACGGAGGGGGTGGGGATGAGAACCACGAGGAAAATCCTCGTCAGTATATTTGTCTATTAATGAAGTCTTCACACAAAGACACACAACACTCATTCACACTCGTGCACAACAGAATGTAAACTACAGAAGAAAGGTCCTTCCTCTGCTGAATGAAATGAAACAGAGCAAGATTATTCTTGTATTTCACTGAGCACTGATCAGCTATTCCAACATACCCAGGTGGATAACACAAGGTCCAGTTTCTTCATGCCCTTATTACAATCACATTGCAGCCACCATCCCACAGCAGGAACCAGGAAATCAGGAGTGGTTCCATAACACTGAGAATTATTCTTAACACACACTTTTAAGCACCATCACCTCCCTTCCTTTTTAATTTTTAATAGGATTACCCCCTTCTTTACTGCTGTTGTTCACGGTTGGTTGGAAGAGCAGGTGAAGAGGACCCCTCCATGCCCATGCAATGGCTCAGCCTGTGGAAGTGCAGCAGAACATCTCCACCTCCAGCTTCATTTCCATAAGCACAGGCAATACAGTGCCAAATCTCTCACATCAACACCACAATGTGACTCTGCAAGTAGTACTTTTAATATTTACACCATCTAGTGATTTAGCCGTGGTTCTCTGCATTATAAACATCATCAGGAAAAGCTAGAGGAAAAAAACAAGAGGCATATCCCCTACATAATGGCTGTAGGTAGTAAAGATACACACTGTCCACACGCTGGTGAGAGGCCACTTCTTGCCTCCAGTTTGGATTTATGCAGCAGAGACACCACTCTACAGCTGAGCACGAGTTTAAATGCAGAAAAGCCATCCAATACCATCATACTGAACTTCACCACACACGAACTGGGCTTAATGTTTTGCATGTGATTCTACAGTAATAAACTTCATTTACAATTTATATTAGGTTCTGAATTATTCAGATGCACAATCTAGGACTGTGGGGAACTGATCATCAATATTCAATCATACCAGTTCAGGTTCAGGCAAGGAATAGGTCTCATTTATTTGCTTTGTGCCTACAGCCTTTAAATCAACCCCAGAGGTCAAGAGAAAGTTATTTGTGAAATCAAACCAGTCAGAAATCCATTTGCTGCCATGGATATTGGAAACATAAGGCCTAAAGTATTTTGGAGAAGATGTACAACAGGATGTAGAAGGGATTCAGTACAACTTGCTGCAGTTTGTAGTTGTACAAGGAGAAAACAAACTACACAGTGAAACTCAAACCCATCATAGTGAAATGGTGACTCCAAAGCTGAAACCCCACCTTCATTTGGCAAATTAGGAGTAAAACATGCCCAGCACATGGAAACACCAACCACAGCTCCCAGCCAGCATCAATAAAATCTGCTGGGGAAAAAGAAACTAAAAAAAAAACTAAAAAAACAAACAAAAAAAAAATCTTTCTTCAAAGATTATCTGCTTTCTCCTTGGGGAACTAACACTCAAAAGCAGGGAAAAGCAGTCAGAAACTGGAAAGAGGGACCGAATTTTACCCCAGAAATAAGTCCCCTGGGCAGCCAGCAGCTGCCACACTAGCCAGGTTTCAAGGCAAAACCACATAAAAGAATCCATCTTGTCCCAGCTCAAAATACCAAAAATAAAACTGGCCGAAGGGTGCGAGCTGGTAAATTTTCAAAAGCAGCAATGGCAACCCATTTTCTTCCTGGAAATTTCAGTGGCACGTCTTCTGGCAGACCCAAAAACTAAAGAAATTGGAAACAGGATGTTTAATGAAGCGGTATTCTTAATTTCTTCAGAAAGAAACTGTAATTCTTGTGTCACATCAGGGGTTTAATTCAAGAGACCAGTAGATTAAGACCACTTTTGTCATTAGCTCAAGATTTACTTTGGCACAGCTAATTTACACTACTTGTATTTGTGGTAACTACAAGGGGATCACATTAGATTTTTCCTTTACTATGCAAAATCCTAAAATAAATACAATTTAGTAGTCTGAAAAAACCCACCTTACTCTAACCTACAATGAAACTACTTTGTGGCCTGCTTGTGTTTCAGGAAAATATCCCACATATTCAGATCAGCCTCACTAGTTAAGACACATTAAAACGAAGCATTTCCCATTAAAGTTGCCAAAAAATTGGATTTAAATTTATTGCATGACGTTGCATAAGAAAGTGTATTATTGAAAACTGTAAGGCATCATGCAATTATCCATCAGCTAATTATTTATTATTCCTTGAAAGATGGTTATATACTCTAAAGTTATAAAACCAGTTTCAAAAAAGTACATAAAAAATTTAACATAAGCATTAAATATTTTTCACATGTTCATCGTTTTCAGCTGTTAAAAAGTGCATTCAAACATACTGTACTGGAAAGTTGCTCTGACCAAAAATGGTGCTGGAGACTCATTAAATTAAAAGCTGCAAAAGGATGTTGCATGGGATTAGAAAGCTCACAGGTTGTGGTATTTAAACTTACAAACTTGCTTGAAATAATTTTGCAATCCTCACACTTACAATTTAGCATCAATGATATAATTAGCTAAAAATGTGTATTTTTAAAATTGAACAGTCAAATGAATTCAAGTTACGTACACTGAGTGATCAAATAAGGAGCAGACAACATTGAGACCCGGGCCAGGATGTGCCGTGATTTTGGCAGGGATCAGTTGATGTACTGGGCCATCCAGCGGAACCCCTCCCCGTAGCCTTGTCTCTTTAGCACACTGCACATGAACACCTCCAGGGGCCTGGCATTCAGGTCCTTCAGTGGTGTGCTGCCCTGCAGAGAGACACAAACATTCCCTTACAGTTCCCTTATAAACAACATCTATTCTATATGGACATCTGCGTATATGGAATGCCCTTATTTAACTTGTGTTTGATATTGTAATTTTAGAAAATAAATTAATCTAAAATCACAGAATGGTTTGGGCTGGAAGGGACCTTAAAGCTAATCTCATTCCAAACCCCTGCCATGGGCAGGGACACCTTCCACTAGACCAGGTTGCTCCAAGCAAACACTTCCAGGAATGGGGCATCCCCAGCTTCTCTGGGCCTGACACCTCCACAGAGAGACCAGAACATGTGACCTTAATCTCAGTAACTTGTATACAAGAAATACACTATGTGCGTTTTCACATGCATCCACACTGGAGAGGGGGAAGTATGTGAAACCAGAATGGAACAGCAAACATGCAAAGAGAATTTCAGAGCTTATATTTGGTGTTCAGTCACAGTTCCCTGCTCTGTTTGCAACAGTTTTCCAACCAGATAAAAAAAGCATTTGCTACAAATTTTAGGACTGACCGAAGCAAGAGCGCAAGGTGCTTGCTTGCCAAGATCAGCACAGTGCAATAAAGCTGCTGTTCAAACGGAGATTCACAGTGGTGTTCATACTTCATCAAATACATGCGGTGTAAAAACCAGAAAACAAGAGGGTAAAATGCATCAAACAAGGAACTAAAGATTTGTTCCTGCCTGACCTAAACTTTGACTGACACTGAACTTTAAAGAAGGCACCTAAGAGTGAATAAGCAAAGAAGAATTGCAAGGCAGGTGCCCTCAGCAGAGCTGGTCAGCTAATGGGAGCTGGGATGGAAGCCACAGTGGAACAACTCTGTCAGCTGCAGGGAGGTGTCTTTCCAAGGGCCAAGGACATCGGAGCACCCTCTTTCTGATGCTCACAAGAAGAGCACTGTATTAACTCTACTTTAAGAAGAGTTGAAGTATCACAAAGATCCGTACTAAAATTCTGCCTTGTTGCTACTGATGCCAGTAGGAGCTTTTTCTTTCTCACAACCTACAAACTTAGACTTCTACAATGGTGTAAATCTATCTTAAGCTTTAGATATATTAAGTGGAAAATTATTAAAGCTTGTACTTGAAATGAGAAAAGTCACTTACTGAAATACTCTATTCAGTTTTCTCTTATAATTCACTCTGTAACTATCGCCTCTGAAAACTGTTTAAAAATAGTGCATAAGAATGTTGAAGCACTAAAAATTATTCTAGATAGAAATACATTTTCTCTGAAAAAATGTGGCATTAAATATGATGTAAGAAGTTGTAGTAGGGATACATCTAACACACAAAAAGAGACCCCAGGATTCATTCTATATACTGTTACTATATACTAAGTACTTTATAAATTAGAAAAACATTTATTTTTTATAGCTGGAGCAAACCAGAGTCAACACACAAATAAGGCAACCAAACTCCCTAAGCAAAAAACCTCACCAAAGAAAAAACCCACCAGAAAAAAAAAGAAAAAGAAGAAGAAAAGGAGCAATACCTTTCCCGTTGTCTGGCCATATAGACCAAACGTCTCTCGTAACCTCTCTTCACTGATGGCTTCAGGTCTGTCAATCTTGTTCCCAAGAATTAGGATAGGCACATTAGCAATAGTTTCATCTGTCATTAGTGACTGCAAAAGAATGGAGAAAGGAGGACTGATTAATTTAGAATACAGAAGGTCAAATCACTACTACTCATTTGCAGGTGACAGCAGAGGTCTGTTGGGTATTTGAGCTTAGTTCTTAGAAGTTCAAACTTTCAAAAGCTTATTTAAACTTACATCAAGTTCTTCTTTTGATTCAAGCAATCTTTCATGATCTGCACAGTCCACCAAGAACACAACGCCATTAATTGCAGGCAGGTAGTTTTTCCACACTCTGCGAGCTACAGGGAAAATAAGAATTAAAAATAAAAGGAAATGATGCCCAAATACAGAGCAATGCACACTGGTAACTAAGAAGCAACAGATGTGGGTGGGTTTGTTAATTTGATTTTCATTCTTAGCCTACGTTGCCAGTCTTTGGGATGCAATGTCATGTTTTACAAAGCTTGAAATAACAGACCAAAATCATCATTCTCTCTAATGTTATCACTGTTCTATCCTACATGAATGCTGATGTATGGAAATGGTTTTTGTTTCCCCAAGAATTATGTCAACAAAGGTAAGTTTGAAGCACAAAGCTTAAAGGTAAATACAAGGAATTCAAAATACAGAACTCCTCTTCATATTATTAGTCAAAAGTTTCTGCTCTACTGCAGCTCTTGCCAAATCATATTTGGGATTTGTGATAAATGGTGGAGACGGGCAAAAGAACAGCCAATGTCTTTTATGCTGCCACAGAAGAGTGTGGGAAGTCACTCTCTGCAGCAGGGCCGTATTTCTGATTGGACACAAACTCCAGCCCAGTTCAGTGAGCTTAAGTGAGTCAACACACACTCTTACCTTGAGCATGTCCACCCAGGTCGAAGGTAGTGAAAGTCATCCCAGCAATTGTCAGCTCTTCTGAAGCTGGAAATACACAGAATTATGTTCCAGGTGAAGATTACGCAGTGCTTTGGAGAAGTCTGGCCTTCTAGCACATAGATTTTACTTTCTTTTGGTTCTTTACAGTATTTTGTTATTCAAGAAGAAAATGAGAGTAATACATTCTCTCAGAATCAATGGCACATTCACGTATCACCAAAATGTTATTAGCCATTAAAGCATGTGTGAAATATCTACAATACAGCAGAGTATTCCTACATTATTTATCCCTACATATTACAAAAACAACAGTTGGCTCTGGCATCTGGTTTGCCAAAAAGATTTGCATTTGGCATTTTGTTTTCAATGCTGTTCAAGGTTTCTCCTCTTCACATCCTTTCCCAATTTCTCACCTCCTTACTGGACTTCCCCAATCCACATTTTCAACCTGTGTTGAACTTTTTGTCCTGCAAGGTTACCAGGATAACAATTGCACAGCAACCTCTGAGACATAAACATTAATTTTCCAATTATACAGAGAAGCTGTTCCCAAAAATTGCAAGCCTCTATTTCTCACAGCTTCTATAGTATAAACTCTCCGCTTCATTGTTCTGCTTGTTATTCACCTCTTAATTTTAAATATAACACATTGAACTATCCTACACACATTTTTTTTTAAGATTACTTGAACTGTCCATGGATTGCAATCCCAAAAATCCCTTTGTTTCTCCCCAGTTAGATTGGTGGTCTTATGATGTATAATCAGATCCTGCTTTTCTTACAATCCTTCAAATGCTTTCTAGCTAAGGAACAGCACTATTAACTTACTGGGGTGTAATGTGGGGACGTGTTGTCCCAGTCTGTCATCTTTGAGCATGTGCAGTAGTGTAGTTTTTCCAGCATTGTCCAGTCCAAGAAACACTAGTTTGCCTGATTTCTTGTACAGTCCTAAAACAAAGAAGGACCTAGTGAATAATCAGTTCAACCAGCAGGAGTACTAGAGATGATTTTGCTCCCCAGAACAAAGTGTTACAGTCACGGTACAAAATACAGACCAGGCAAACTCCACCACACCTTTATCAGTGCCCTTTATCAATGTCCTCCTACTTGTACAAACTACATTCCCACTTACCACAAGCCTGCTGCACCAGGTAACATGCAGCTTACAGGATGCTTGGCAGGAGCAGCAGAGGCACACAGCTGGTGTGAATGTGTCAATCATGGAAATGCGTTTGGATTATCTTAGAAAAAGTATGGCAGAACAG
Organism: Corvus kubaryi; assembly: GCF_017639235.1. Classification (NCBI taxonomy): domain Eukaryota; kingdom Metazoa; phylum Chordata; class Aves; order Passeriformes; family Corvidae; genus Corvus; species Corvus kubaryi. The sequence continues at coordinate 5,699,762 of NW_024582082.1, read as the reverse complement.
GACTAAATGCTAACAGTGTAGTTTACTCTGCCCCAGCAAAAGGACAGTTCTGCTCACAGGTGGTGGAGAGGTGGGTGCGGACCCAGCACTAACAGGAGGCTCTGGACCATGGACCATCCCGAACCTGAACTCTGTTCAGCTACCTCCAATTACAGCAAAACACTTGTCTGAGGCAAAAAGAAAATTCAGACCTCAATGAGAATAATATGGAGAAATTGGATTCAACATCAGTAATAATAATTTGTGTATGAATTCTTTAATACTGGTTAATATATCATCTGGACAAAAAGTAACTTCCACCCATATCCCCAGGAAAACTGTTGGCTACATCCTGAATGGCATTGTCAGGGCACTTCTGACACACTGGTTCCCATGCGACAATGCTCTCCTAACAGGAATAAGAAATTTTATTTTCATTGATTGTCATCTTTATAAAAATACCTTCTGCCCTTCTTCTCCCCCTCCACTTGTAACCCCAGAAATGCAACAGTTGCTGTGAAGGAGAGGAAAGAAGTTTAAAACACAAACACCGTATTTTCTTAAGTTGGAGATTATCAAAGGGCAATTCTCTTACAACTTGTCAACACTGTATCCTCTGCCAGAATTAGTTTTCATTGCTTCAAACTCCTTGATATTCAAAGTAAAAGATTAAGATAAATTAAATTTAAAAACAAGAAATCAATCCTGTTCTGTACTGAAAAAACCTATCTTCTCTAATGTGCTATCCTCATGTGTGTTGGGATGTTCAGCCAGCCCCGCTGATGCCACAGCATTCCAGGGCCAGAAGTACCTCTGCCCAGCAGACCTTTACACCACTGCTGTTTGCTCACCTCTCCCTCCGCCTTTAAGCCAATCTAAGGGATCACATTCCAGCTGGACATGTTTTGTAACTTGCAGGAATGAATATTCTCTCCTATTCCTCATCTTGTTTCATTAATGATCTTTATTACTCCAGGTCCTGTAGAGTGTCTTCACAGTTCTTTCAAATACAACAACTCTTACTTCCCAAACTCACCTTCCCACATGCCCATATACATATATTAACTATTAAACTACAGAGTGGAGGAGAAAGTGTTAATGTTTACAGAGAAAGAAGAAGCGGACAAACATTTTCCTATAGTAACTTACATCACAGGACTAACTCCAGTTCACATTCACCTTATGAGTTAAACAAAACTCTATTAACCTATAGGAAAACAATAACATTTTTGCCACTCTCAGCCTGCACATCCAGGAGTCTTTGCTTCCCAGACAGATGTTGCTGGCTTCTCCAAAACATTTCAAGCTCCCAACTGTCTTTCAGAGAAACACAAGACTAACAAGCAGCCATACTTCAGCTATTGGCTACACTACACCAAGACCAGAGATTTTATATATACATATAAATTAAAAAATGTTTTTGTGCATTCCAAAAGTATACTTGTGCCAAGATGCTCGTCCTAAAGTGAACCCATCAGCCTATTGACAGGACAGCACAGGGAACTGTGGGGCGCCTCCCAAATGCTATGATCTGCCTTCTTCAACTGTAAGTATAACTGAGAATGCAAAGAGAAAGTGCTTCTCTTAGAAAAAGAGGGACATAAAAGGGAGCTACTTCAAGCTCCTCTGTCTTTCAGCAGAATTAGCCTTTGCTTGCACAGAAATGGAAGAGCAGGCCAGTGTGCAGTAATCACTGTGCAGCTAAGGAAGAGGAGATAAGAAAGATTAGTCAATTTAGTTAAAATTTCACTGGCTAACATTTTGATAGCAGGCCAAGGGTCTGACATTCAGTGCAAAACTTTAAACTTTCAACTGATTAAAGGTAGGTGGCACAGCTTGCTATGACTTCTTAGCCTCAAATGCTTTTTGACCACTTCAATAAAATCCTTTGAACTTGAAAATTGTGCTTTTTACCTATGTGATCTGCAAATTCTGATCCTTTTTTTAGTATCCTAACATTAATTTTCCTCCTGGTTGTGGGTTTTTTTTCACCTTGAACTGATATGGATTGCAGACTTTTTTGTCCGGGGAATAACTTTCTGAGGCTCTTGAGCAGACGCCAGTGAAGTTTCACACTAATTTCTGTGACACAGAACAGAAAGTCACAGAATAGAAAGTCACAGAACAGAAAGTCACAGAACAATGCACTGCTGAACACGAGAAAGGGCTTCAATATCTGGCACTAATTTTTTGTAGACAGCCCCTCCTATTTGGATTCTGAAATTATATCCTCATGTGCGAAAGAACTGAATTAAAATAACTGAGTTCAGTTCTTTACAGCAGAGAAAAATCAGGAGAAGATCCATAAAAGCCAATTGAATGGCACCAGCTTAAATGCAGTATGATTAGTAAAGTCCAACCAATTATGATCATGAAAGAAAATGTAATTTTTTTTCAAGAAGTTAAGGATTAATGTAAGATGGAGTGGAAGTGAAACTTTTGTTTGAATGTAACTGAATATACACCAAACCAAATATTATTATTTACCCAGCAGCCTTATTTGAAGATAAGAGAGATGAACAGATATTTTACACAAGAATAGCAGAAAGGAAAAGCCTCAAACAATAACGACTTACCTAAAAACTGCAATACGCTACTGAAACCACTGTAAATCCAATCAAATAGGAACATATCTGAATCTTATAGTCTGAAATAAAGAGAAAACATAATGCATTTAAGTTCTGTCAGAACAGTACATTAAGCATTGTAAAGTATTTATAGGTAACAAAAGTAATTCAAAATCCTGGGTTAAAAATAAAAAACCAATTTAGTTTCAATAAACTGTATCATAGACCAATTAAGTGACAACAGCAAAGATTTTCCCCTCCCTTGGGAAAACACTACATGGACTGAAGTCTTTGCAAGAAATAAAAATAATTTTATTCAAAGTACAATTTGTTGAAAGTGTGTGATGATCCACTGAAGATTTTAAACAGGATCTTCACTTTTCAACTGGGAAAAAGTGGCACTTCAAAGAGGGCACTAGAGGGATATCAGTGCAGAGTCAGTGTTCCAGCCACCCCTGGGAGCTGCTGGGGTTCAAAGCAGAGGCAGTAAGAGGTGAAAAAGTTTTGCAGAGTTGAATCTACAGAAGTTTGATACCAAATAAATCCCTGTTGTCCACACAGAACCTGTCTGTTTGGCTTGTTATGGAAAACAACTATCTAGCACAAAGCACTGGAATTACCCTTCAAAGACAGGGACCTCCTGTATTGTCCTGCACAGGCTGCCACAATTCAAACCTTAAATGCAAAATTTTTGTTTAAAAAAAACCCACCAGACCCCCATATTTCCCACTGAATTCCTTCAGCTTAGATTCAAGAACAGCAGGCTGAGCTGAGAGCCAGTACTAGGCTCATTGTGTAGCCATGAGCAATTAATTTCCTAGCTTTCATCTTAATTTCCTCATTATCTAAAGTGAGGATAGTCATAGAATCATTGAGGTTAAAAAAGACCTTTAAGATCATTGAGTCCAACTGTTAGCCCAGCATCACCAAGTTCAACACTTAAACCAAGTCCCCAAGGGCCACAACCACAGGACTTTTGAGCGCTTCCAGGGATGGTGATTCCATCACTGCCCTGGGCAGCCTGTGCCAGGGCTTGGCCACCCTTTCAGTGAAGAAATTTCTCCTAATAGCTAATCTGAATCTTCCCTGCCACAACTTGAAGCTGTTTCCTCTTGTCTTGTCACCTGAGAGAAAACACCAACCCTGACCTGGCTACAACCTGTGAGGGAGCTGTAGAGAGGGATGAGGTTTCCCCATGAGCCTCCTTTGTCAAGGCTGAGCCTCCCCAGCTCCCTCAGCTGCTCCTCATCAAACTTGTGCTCTAAATCACAATGAAAGCTCCAGTTTGACATAGTGAACTGTGAGTATTTCAGTTCTCTTGAAAGACTAAAGGGCAACATCCTTAGAAGCCTTTAGCCAGCTAATTCCTACTGGAATGCATAAGCTCTGCAGACACTGGAGTCTGACTGCCCTGGAAAAACTGGACTGCACTGCTAAGCACAGCTGGCAGAGGCATCCACACTGCTACAGGTTCTCACCACATTTGTTTAGAAGCTGCAGGGCTGCCTTGGGGCATCACAAGAGCACTTCAGGGCAGCTCTGAGCCTGGAGCACAGCACACAGGAGTCAAAACACAGGTCTGAACCAGCCTAAAATCCAGGCATCTGTCGTAGCAACTGCACTCATGACAAAGAGTTTCTTTGCTATGCAACAACAGGTACATCATACAGAGGTAACGTGGAAAGAGGAGGAGCGAATATTTAAATGACATTTGCTTGTACTGGAACAAAATCTGTTCAGATGACGAAGCACCAGGTGTCTTGGTTTCGCCACAACTAACCCTGAAACCTTTAACCACATCTACATTACTCTGAACAACACAGCAGCTGCAACAGGCACAAATTTTAAGAATACAAATCAAATATGCTTGTCAATGCATAAACACCCAGTTACACAATGTCATGACTGAAACTGTCCTTTGCACGGCTAAAAAGCAAAGGTCAAGAATAAGCAAACATGGCAGAACACACACGTCAGCAGATTTATTTATTGCTTGAGCAAAATACCAATCGAGAAAAACCTCTGTGGGGCTTAGGAAAATGATCGACTCAAATAACCTGCAAATCAGGGCAAACAGCATGATGTAAGAGAAGTGCTCAGATTACTGAGGTGAGAATAACTTCAGTGTTCAGCTGTATTAGCCTGTTCCATCTATTACACTTAGATTTACAAAAAACATCAACCAAAACAATCTTCATGCATCACAGAAAAAACTTCAAGGGGTGAGAATCAAATGATTAACTTGAGAACAGGATTACTCTACAAACATAGCTGAAGTGGCATTAATACTGCTTCAATTTCCATCACCATAAGAAAAGTGGTGTTGGAAACAGAGCTATCCAAATCCTCCCAGAATAACCTTCATATCAGCTGGCAGCAGTTAAAGGAAAACACATCCAAAATGGGAAAAAAATGGACAGCTAATTGTAAAGGCACACAGGTAATATTTGAACAGAGATATTACATCTACCCTTATCACACAGGAAAAGTAACTACATAATTCAGAGCTGTGTCAATTCAAAGCATTACAAAGTCAGAATGGCTCTGCTCTGGTTTCCAGAGTTGTTATGCTGAGAGCAAATTTAGGGAAGAGCTAAGGCTGTTGAATATACACGGACTCAAACACTCAGGCTCATGTTAAAAGCACTATAAAAGCAGAACAATGAAGACTCAGCAATCACTGTTCACAAGCCACGATGAAGATACTATTTTAATGTTATTTCAAGGGTTGATTTGAAAATAATCCACTAGAAGCAGACGAAAGCTTTGAATGAAAAATTGTGCTGGACCAAGACAGTCCTTTGATACCAACTACTTTTACAGACATCGCCAACTCACTGCGTCTCCACTACAAAGTTACTGAAGTTAACTTTCTAGTATCACTTCAGTGACACATGTCTACCACTGAAGAATGTCCCCATCAACCCTGGTCAATGTTATTTTATCAGAAAAGCATCACCCAGTAACTCCCGTGGAGCCAGGTCCACCACTCCATAGACAAAGGACATGGGTTCACTTCCTGGAGACTGTGGGGAATTCCTGCACAGTGGCTCTGGTAACACCGAGCCAGCCTCCTTAAAGGAAAGCTGCTGACAGCATGGACTAGCAAGCAAACTCACTCACATGTCTTTTATCTTCTGAAAACTAGGAAATTTTTTCCTCCTACACTCCACTTGCTTTTTTCTAGCTAAAAATTCATCATTTCACTTCCAAACCTTAGGACAGCACTCACTTCCAAAGCTTCACAAAGTTCAGGTAGGAGACAATATCAGGCTTTTAAAGAGAGTTTTAAATGCCTTTACAGAACAATTAGGAAATAGCAACCAGTGACACCCAAGCTGAACAGCTCTTGCATGAACTGGGAACACACTGTGCTACACCTGTGTGGGGACTGTCAGTAAGAGCCAGGGAAGAAATCTCAGTCCAGCCTGACTGCACCAAACCTGCACCTCAGACACAGTTCAGTCGGCAACCACAACCTGTCAGCAACAGCTTAAAGCCCACTGCTAAGGGTGTATTTTTAGTTTTTCAGTTAGAATGTAAACATGATCACCACAACATTATAAACTATTACCACAGGCAACAAAAGTCAAAATCCCGAGGAAACTCAGTGGACAAACTAAGATTCTACAACACAGTTTATTCTTCGATTTGAAACTGCACTCAGAGTTGTATTTTAAAAGCTAAGGAAAGGCACAGAATTCAAAAATGAGGTAATGGCATAGACTTTCTTTAGTATTTTAAAATATTTTTGACAGCAACTCATCTTCGAGACAGCAGAGTTTACCGGTGAAGACAGCACCACAACACACGAGTTCCTAAGGGCACCTGATGCAGAGGTTTAGCCAGCCCTGGCTCACAAAGCCCAGCTGTCAGAGCACATCCTCACTGCAGGGCTGCTGCAGCCATTCACTGACTTATGAACAAAACCCTTAAAAGCAGTAACTTCTGAAGAAATAACAATACTTCAAGCAAGTATTGCCAGGTCGATACAACGTGGCAGATGGCTGCCCAGAGAGGCTGCAGGGCATCTGTGGGTTATGGGGTTACTTAACGCACCTCACCATCTCAGACCCACTGAAGCAGCGTTGCTCGGGACCTGCGAGCACCGTGACAGCCTCACGGACCGGACGGTGCTCCCAGCGGCCCGAGCAGCCCCCAGGGCTGAGCCGGGGGGAGAAAAAGAGGGAGGTGATAGAAGGGATAGGAGGGAAGGGAGGGGAGCGCCCGCCCCCAACCCCCTCGCGGCGCGCTGCCCGTGGCCCCGCGCAGGCCGCGGCTTCTCGGGGAGCGCAGGGACCCCCGGCCAGGCCCAGCCGCGGCACGGAGGCCGCTCTCAGCAGGACACGGGGACGGCCCGACGCCCTGCGGGGCTCGCCCGGCTTTCCCATCGGCCGGGACGGACAGACCCCTTACCGCCCGCCCCACTCACCCACCGCCGAGCCTCAGGTGCTCCGGGACTCAGGCAGCACAGACACAGACACCGACACCGACACTCACCCGCGGCTGCGCCCGCTCCGCCCCCCGCGGCTCCTTCCGGCACCGGCGCCCGCGGCGCACACACTCGGCTGGGCTCGGCTGTGTTCGGATGGACTCGGCTATGTTCGGATGGACTCGGCTGTGTTCGGATGCGCGGGCGTCGTCTCGGCTGGGTCGTCTTCGGCTGGGTTCGTCTAGATTCGACTCCGCTCGGTGCGAGTCGGTCGTGTTCGTCAGGGTTCGGTTCCGCTCCGCTCGGGTCCGCCTCCCCTCTTGCCCGGCCAGCCCCGCCCATGGCCCCGCCCCTAAGCCGCAGAGCCGCTCCCGGAAGTGCCACGTGTCCGCAGTGCGGCTGCGCGCGCCGCCCGGCAGTTCCGGTGGGTCCATCCCCCCCGCCCGGGCCGGTGCCGCCACACGGGCGGCTCCGAGCGCACCCGGCAGAGTCATGGCCCAGCCCGCCGGGGCCCCCGCCGGCCAGCAGCCCTACAGCAACGGTGAGTGCGGGGCAGGGCCGCGGGGCTCGACGCGGGACAGGGCCTGGCAGGGACGGCTCCCGCCCCGCGGCGCTTCCCCCGGCCCCAGGCCGCTCTGCGCCCCTTCGCCCTGGGGCAGCGAGGGCAGGGGACCGGTGCCCGCGAGCAGAGCGCGGGTAGTGGGTTCCGGGGACGGTCCGTTCGCTGCCCGGGTCGTTGGGTTACACCCGGCTGAGCTCGGTGGTGCCCTCCTGCAGCCCGGACACCCGCGGCCCGGGGCGAAACACAGCTGAATTAGGGAGGAAAGCAGGAAAGGAGCGGCAGCGATGCCGAGCTCCTTGTGTGACCCCGGGAGTAGGGGTGAGGTGCTATCGGACCGGGCCCTGCCCGAAGTGTCACTGAGGAAAACACAGAGCGGCTCATTAGGCAAAATAAATCTTCGTTGTGATTTATTTTCGTGGCAGAAGCATCCCCGAGTAGATTTTTCTGTCGGTATAAACGACGGCGCCTTTCAGAGAGCCCGTGTCTGTGCTGCTGGGGTAGCACGCACGGCTCGAGCTGCCCCGGACCGCCCCTTGGCCCGGGTGGGCCCCTGTCGGTGACACAGCCGAGGTTTCACCCTTTGGAACGGAGCTGTACGTGTGGCACTGTGGTTATCGCTGAGCTCAGCCTGCGGTGCAGCGGGGCTTTCTTATCTTGTCATTCTCGTAAAGCCGACATTATCTGGTTCTTTGTGCTGCAAACTGGGAGAGTCTTGATTACTTTCTTCCCCTCAAAATGCATCTCTTTAAGACGAGATATTGAAGGTGAAACTGAACTTACTAGCCAGCGTTTTAAGACAGGAATAAGAAATTCAAGGCCAGCCTTGTCTCTGTGTCTGTTTTTGTTGCATGAGTGCAAATCTGTGCTGATGGAAGTGTCTCCTGATTTCACATACACAGACTGCATCCTCTGCACTTGCTTCCTTAATTATACACTTATGTGTTTCAGTAGCTGTGCTGCATCATAAGCAATTCAGTTATAATGAGATCTTTTGATTTTTCTTCCCCCTCCTCCTGCACAGTATGTTTATTGCTTTTCTTCAAAGTCATCAGCAAAACGACAATTTGCAATTAACTGTGTAGTTGCTTCTATGGTCAAGACAGTGGGAAGAGTATGAATGTCGTGTGGAGAGAGGCTCTGTTCTGGAGAGCTTATGATCTGAGCAGAGACTGTACAAAGAGAGTGTTTGCTAATGGAGTAACTGAGTGGGTTGATTTACAGACTGGCATTACTTTATTTATTTATTTACTTTGCTGATTTCCCTAGTGTCAGATTAAGCACATAATGGAAGTTATGGAGAGGCAGTTGAGAAAGAGGAATTTCAGGCTACTCAGCCGTCAGGTGTATGAAAAATAAAGAACTGAATTGTAGAGTTATGCAAATACTAGGTAATAAAATTAAACAATTGTTATAGTATGTTAGAAATAAGGTTTGGCTTGCTGGCCTTTGAAATAAATCAAATTGTTCAAGCATAGACTGCTCATAGCATTGCTTAAAATATATGTTGTGAAGGTGCTGTGATCCTTGACCTTTATACTAATCCCAAAGCTTTATAGAATAGTTTTAGGGATACTTAGTGCTGTAGTGGTGCTTACAGTGGTCTGTGAGGCAAGAAAACTGTCAGCAGGATGATAAATTGTTCTATAGCTGTCAGCCCTTCCTCGCAACTTGTTGCTTGCTGAAGTGTTAGCAGGTAACTCCCCGAGCTTGCGTGTCCACCAAGGCAGTGAATTGTCACAGCAGCACCGTGTGCTGCCCGGGAAATTGTTTATCACAGAGCATTGTGTTGCTTAGCAACAACCTTCCTCTCCTTCATTTCTGTTTGTCTTTTAATAGGACCAGTATTCTGTACTCATTAAATGCAGGTGTCTAATTTGCTTTCCAGTTGATAGATCTGAAGTGCAAACATGAAAGAGAAACAATTCTTTTAGAACTGTTTTGCTCTTCTCATGTGATACCTTAACACAGTACTTTGAGGTCATGAGATGCTTTAGGAGCTGTTGGATTTGGAGTCCAGTGGGTCAGAGTCAGCCTAAGTGGACACTGGTGGTGACTGGTCCCATGGCATCTGTTGGGATGTAACTTTTCAGAGTGTTTATCTTTGCATCTCCCTGGAGCTTGGAGAGCCTGAGGCTGGACAAAGTGATGTGCTGAGTAACTGGCTTGGAGTAGGGGACAGTAAAATTCTGTGTGGTGGAAAATATTACTTGGATCCTGGCCTTCCATGTTAGTACTTTGGCCATTTTATAAAACCATCAAGCAACCTTCATATATATTCTGGTGCTATTCCTGATCTCTGAGAAATATTAAATGGCCTTGTGTTGCTGTAGAGGAGACTTTTGTTGTTAAATAGGTGGCCTTTCTTCTATTACTAATTAATTTCTGTGGTCTTCAAGTGTTGGCTGTTTTGCTGCTGTGTAGGTGAAGTAGCTCTTCAGTCCACACAGAATTCCTTGTTTGTTTTTGGCTCCACAGAAAACCAGCAGCATTTGGGGAAAGCTGAATAGCGTAGATACTCTTTGATGGGTCTCAGTAAAGAGGTCAGGTCAAGATGGGTATCTGGCAGCAACCAAACAGCAAGTCCTGAAAAGTTTTTTGTGCACTGTGAAACTCTCTGTAAAGGGGTTTTGCCCCTTAGTGCTATTTCTGTAGCTTTTTTGGCAGCTTTATGCACACTTGTCTTGGAAACATTAACTACTACATGAGGGTATCAAGACTCTTCATTGTGCTTCTGGCTTTAAAAATAAAAATTGAAATTGGAACATTGTTCTGTGGTGAATTTGATTTTTATTTTTGCATAAGGTGCCATAGAAAATATCATGTACGTCAGTTTTTGATATCACCTCACTTCCACTGATTTATCCTCAAGCAGGGAAAATAGTGCATAAGAGAGCAATCCAAGTACTCTGATTTCTGCCTGGGATAGTCAGTCATGCCCTAAGATGAAAAGTCAAGTTATGAAATTAATTTGTATTTGTTCTGTATTTTTCTTACGGTTTATAGTGATGATGTTATATCAGTGTTTGTGCAGATGCAGTCAGAAGATTTGATAAGAATTCATAATTTTTAAAGTTAGCAAGTTCAATTGCCAATGGGGTTTGTAAATCCATTGTTGGAAACCCATCTGATACACTGCAGGGTAGTTTTTGAACATTACTCATAACTGTAAGCATTTTCATCTTTCTGAGCTTTTTATTTAAACACCCTTGATTTTAGAGAATTTTTAATTGCAAATATTTATGAGCAGCATTGTAAGGACCGCAGAGTATAACTGGATTTCCTAACTGAATGATAAATTGCATTTTGAAATTAATGGTTGGAGAATAATATGGTGTGTACCTTTTATGCACAAATAAGAAGCAGCGAGGATGAGATCACTGGCACTGTAGTAGTTATATGGACCTGTGCAATAGTCAGTGAATTAACAGCTGTGTGTGACCCAGAGCCTAAGTTTTTCTAGGGAATGAGGAGCTGAATGATCAGTGCAGTGTTTGTCCCAATTAAGAATTTCAATGTATTCTGCATTTAGCTTAATTTATTGTCAGAAATGTGTGAGTTGCTTTAATTTGAAAATGTGAACTTGCTCACCTTTCAGAATTTAGCCATTATGTTTCTATAGGAAACGAGCCTTCTTTGTTTTAATGTGTAACTGTGTGTGTGTAATGTCTCCAGTATCTAAGCTGTGTTTTTAGGGGATGAGGAGAGCCACAATGTGACTGGCTGAACTGAATGATACAACACTGGAAAGTGTTTTGGTAGTGTGAAGGAGTCATGGCTGGCTGTGGCCTGCAGTATTTAGTGTGTTCTGCTCAGAAGGGTTTCACTTGAAAATTGATAGTCTCTTTTCAGGAGGTCCATTTTGTGGCAATGGTATGAACAACCTGTGGTAGTATCTTTCTTGATGGAGCTCTTACTGCACTGGAAATCCCATGGGATTCTGTCAACCTGTTCCTCTGTAAAGCAGGAATCTGATCGTGGTCTTGCCAATGTTGTTTACTGTTTGGAGAGTTATTAGCCTTTTTTTCAACTTTTTTTCTTCAAATGAGTAAAACTTAGTTCACTTATACCAACCAACAAATGCACAAAGAGCATCATTAATCTGTCAAGTTTTATTTTCCTGACTGGTGAATTATTTTATGATAACCTTATCCTTCATTCTGTGTTGGTGACCAGTTAGCCACTCACATGAGCAGTGTGTGTATGAATAATTCTCTTACTAAATTAACTGCAGAAACTTTCATAGATTAACTCTGTCACTTGAGAAGTAGTGCAGTGACCTATGCTGGCACTTGGCTGGCGGTGAGTTGTGGTAAGCTGTGGTGTCAGCCGTCATGTGAAATGGAGTTCTTACGCAATGGATCTTCCGCTTTCGGTCTGCTCATGTGTGCTACTGCCAGCGGTGTGGAACAGTGCTCCTCTGTGGGCAGCTTGCTTTTGGGGGTTTCTGAAGACTGGAATGGGATCCTGTGTGAGTTTCAATCCAGGAGCATGGATGGTACTGGAATGCTTAGTGATTGCAAGGTCACTGTAAAACAAAACAAAGATCTAAGTGTTGATAGCAAAATACTGCCAAATTCATGTCCCTTGCTGTAGTACTTCTGTTACACCTAATGGTTTGAATTAAAAATGGCTTGGACTCTAATAAAATCCTAAGGAAAGACATTCACAGGAACATCTTTTATTTTCAGAAGTGATACACAGCACTGGCTTCCTAAAGAGTGTGGGTTTTTTTTCCTTCCAGGCCCCATTCAAAATCAGCTGATGCATTCCCCAGATGGCCAGGGATACAGCCCTGCGGTTCCAGGATCATACTCCCATCAGATGCCAGCAAAGGTTACTCCACATCAGTCTTCTGGACAGTATAGCTATAGTGGCTCTCAGAATGTTTCTCAGTTAAACAATTACCAAGGACCTGGCCAGACTCTCAATAGACCACCAGTGGCAGCTTTCTCCGGGTCACCAGTACAACAACCAGGTCCTGTTCCACAAGTGCTGCCGCCTGCATTACAGAACTCAGCAGCTGTATCATCTGCTGGAAGCTTTCCTCCTGGAGCCAGTCCACCAGTGCTTTCAAACTGGCAGTACAGCCCGACTCCTGTGAGTCAGCCACTTGGGGCTCAAACAAGCCATTTGGCTCATGTGCCTGGGACAGGGTCAGCTCAGCCACCGTCATCGTTATCAGGAAGTACAAATCCTCCAGGGAGTTATCAATATGCTGCTTCTCCGGGGGGTCCTTCACTGCAGAACAGCTACATGAAGCCAGGTAACCAGAACTTTTTTATATCTTACCAATGTCCATTTTTCAATGACTTTTTTTAAAATAATGAATACAGAATTGATTCTGCAGTGACGTTTTGCTTGTGGAAGATTGTCAAAGCAGATACACCCATCAGAAATACATGGATGCTTTCTTTGGGTTAGAAATGGAAGTTCTGTGCACAGGTTGGGTTTTTCAGCTGGCTGGAGCAGATAACTCCTGAATAGTGTCTCATTGTTTTGGGATGCTGTCTGTGGGTGATGCTGTTTCTGTGACCTTCACCATTTCCTGGGGTGGCTGTTGGAGCACTAGCATGTTTCAGTTCAGGACTTCACCCTTGAAAACTAGTTCTGTTTAGTGAGCATGGTCATATTGTTGGATTTTCTGTAAGCACTTGATTCAGGTAGTTTTCTGAACAGCCTTAGTCAGGTTGATGCAAATAACTGGAGCACAGCCTGAAAAGAAAACTGAGAAGCATTCTGTGCTGTTGAAATAGAGGTCAGTTCAATGGAAAGCTTCCTTCCCCCAAACTTGTAATTTTCACATTTAATGATAATTGTCAGTCTTCAGAAAGTACTCTAAAAGTAGGAGACTTTGTTCCTGCTGCTTGACTGCTGGTATATGCAGAGGTAAAAGCTTTTCTAACACTAAATAGCTCTATTGTGCAACTTGTGATTATTATGGAAACACAGTTAATACTCAAGTTTCTCTTTGCCAAACTGCTGTCTGTTGTTACACAGCTTTTTTCTGACTGAGCATGCAAACAGGACTTAGGTAGAGAAATATTTTCCATGTAAAAGCAAATAATATTTCTTGTGAAGTGCTTTTAGCCTCATTAGAGATTTTTAGATGCTAGGTTTTTTTGTTATATGCCTGCCTAATTTTGTTACGATATTCAAAATGTCTTAAGCTCACAGAATTTATGAAACTATTTCTGGCACTTAATTGGAATAAACAGTTATTACTTTGAAATTAGTGAGGAAAATGCAGAGAAATTTTGGAAGGTGGCATATGAAATGAGAGCAAGTGTTTGGAATAAGTAATTTTTATATCCATTCAATCCTCCTGAGCAATTTCCCTGATATTTTTTTGTATAACAATGATCACTTTTAAAAATAAGTTAGCTTATTTGGTGATCACTCCAGACTTAGTTATAAAGTTGGGATGTTTTCAGTACATCTTGACATTCTTGCCAGCAATAGCAACAAAAAGCTGAAAGAAATCAGTAGCTACAGGAATCCAGAATGAGAAAAGCATGAAAGAAACAACCTGCAGTTGAGACCCTCTACCCACATATTAGATTTATGTATCTTATGCTGTTCATCGTCTGAATAACAGGAATATTTAGAATTCAATCTGTGTGTTTTTGTAACAAAATTTCTGTGACTTTTTTCAGCTGGGTTAAACTTCTCCTAAAAGTTAATCTCTTTATAGGAACTGCACCTCCACCAGTGACTCAGCCTTTAACTCCGCTCCACCCTCCAAGGCCACCTTTAGGACCTCCACCAGTTGGTGGTCCACCTAGGCCATCAGCAGCGATAGCAGGACCACCTAGTGCACAGTCTCTGCTAAAATCAGCTGCAAACCAAGAAGGTAAGAAACAATTTGCTCTTTATGTTGAATTCAAACATGGCAACTTGCTGTAATATACAACCTTCAAAGTCGAACACATTGTTCTATTAGAGACTCAAATTGTAAAATTGATACTAATACAATACTAATAATTTAATCTGAAAAGAGCAGGTAAGGACCTGGAAAGAGGAAAAATTCTTCTTGCAGACAGACATTGATAAAATTTAAGAAATTAACACTTAAAAATAAATTTCCAAGTGCTGTTTTACATGGCCACGTCTCTTGTAGTTGGCATTGCGTTTTCCTTTTTTGTGGTATAAAGCGATAGTGAAATTCTCATTTCTCTGCATCTCTGACTGCTGTGAGGACAGAAATCAATGTATGACTCCCTGTATTGTTCATTCTACAGCAAGAGCTAAAATGTGGACCTTGCATTTCTTTGCTGTTTATGTAGCTGTACCTTATTCTTCTCTGTGTGAAATCACTGAAGCAGTACATCTTGCATTTGTTGGTTTTCTGAAGGAAGTTACTAGAGGCTGTGAAGTGTCAGCTGTTGTAGAGAGATACCTGACTTTGTGTCTCCTGTGGGCCCTGCACAAATATGTCATTGTTTAAGAGCTCCTCAGGGCTCTGTATCAGACAGACTCCAGTTGTTTGGCATTTAGTGCCCATGCTAGATGGGGCCACGTGCGAGTCGGCAGCTTTATTTTTACATACATAGTTCTGTCAAAGCTGTTGGTTCCTTGCATGTTCACATGGACAGTTTATTGTGTGTGGTAGCTCAATATACTAGTAATAGTATATTGAGATTTAGCTTAGTTTGGAATGTATGAAATGCATTAGAAACAGCTTTTGCTTAGAAAATATTTTCTTCTTAATGAAGAGAAACATTTTCAGAGTCCTGGAGAGATAAGTATGTTTAGTCTATGAAGCAGGTTGGCTGCTGCTAGCAAGATTCAGTGTGTAATGTAAGTTCCTTTTACTGGGTCATCTTTGAAGATTTTAATAAAAAATTGTAATAAAAATAGAGTACCTACTTCTCCTTCGCAATATATAGTTGTGTTAGTATATTTAGACATAGTTGACTTACCAAGAACTGTTCTTTGGGAGCACTCTCTGAGTTTCAAGGTTTTTCCTGTCTTAGATTGAATTTCTATCTTGACTGGTATGTAACTGTGTCAGAGCTGTTGCTGTTTGGTGAGCAGTAGTGGACTAAGTGCATAAGCGTAGGAATTTGGTGTTTTTGTGAATTATCAGTAGAAAAGGTTCTTCAGGGTACTTGGAAAACTGCAGCTAGCCTAAAGAGACTTCCTCTGCTGAGGAGGGAGTGTCCCCATACCCTTTACTGCATGTCGGCTTGGAAGCTGTGGCAAATCCCTAATCTAAAGGAATCGTAAAAGATTATTCAACCAGAAGTGTAGGGACTTTTGTTTTCCTTAAAAAAAAAGACTGTGATGTTTTATGAATGTCCGTTGTTGAGGTAACCTCTGCAGGGGATGTGTGTGTGAGAAAGAGGCCAAAGTGTATATTTAATTTAGTTTCATCCTGGGTCAAAACCAAAGTAGATTCAAACTATGCTTGTCTTAATATTCATCCAGCAAGTAGGATTTTTTTTTGCAATTACCTCATTGAAACTTATTCATAACTTGTGCAAATTTTTCCTGTGGTTGTTTTTCTTAAAAGGTGATGCCAGATCTGCTGCCACTGATGGGTCTGTAGTGCAAAACAGCTACGATGCAATTGAAGGTGGTGGTCTCATGGGTAAGGCTTTGGGAGTAAAAATGGTTGTTATTATTATGGAACTTCTAAGAGTCTGGGAAAGATGGAAGTTTAATCATTTGTGTAGAAACATATGTACTTGGTTCAATGCCTGTCTTGAAGCTAAATACAAAATTTGAAGCACTGACAATTAGCATGTCTTTGCCTGTAGTATGTAAAGCGGGTGAGAAAACCTTTGCAAAGTTGACAGGAGCTGTATTTTTTACTCTTAGAAACTAAACAGGCAGCTCTCCTGTTGCACTAATGCCTCAAGTAAGACACAGTTCTTCAGCAATTAAGTATGTCTACTCTGCTTCCAGCAACTCCACATCATTCTCCTGCAGCCCCGAATCTTAAAATGAATAGAAGTGTTGGGTATTCCTACCCTGCCTTACCTCCAGGCTACCAACATACTTCTCCACCTGGAGCACCAGGAATGAATGCATCTACTTTGCAATACCCAGATGGATCAAAACATTTCCACCAGGTAAAGATTGTCTGGTTTTTATCTCAGTACTACCTCTGGTGGGGGGGTGTGGGTAAAGAAAAGTGATGGTTGGTGTGTGTTGTGCATCCCTGGGGTGCTTCTTCTTTTGTTCCCTGTTTGGGCACCATTTGTTCAAGAGGACAGACATAGCCCAGAATGAATGCTTTTGCCTGTGACTTGGTACCAGTTTGGAAAAGCCATGTCCCAGCTCTTTGTGAATTGTTTCACCCTCGTATCTGTTCAGGATGTTTCTTTTGAAACTTTCAGCTGCTTTTGGCATGTTTCTCTTCCCTGGCATTGTTATTATTAGCTGAAGTATTTGGGTTTTTTTCCCCTGAACTTTCAAAGTGAACTGACCAACACTTTCATCAGCTGAGCCTCTGTATTTCAAGAGCTTTATAGCCATGTTATGCTACTTTTTTCCCTCTATTATGTTACATGCATAAGTCAAGTTCATGTGACAATATATGCGTGCAATGGCAGTTAGTACATGAGCAAAACAAACTGAAATGGACTTTTAAATGGACTGTGGGTTTCATCCAAATAATTGGTGCTAATTTTTGAAATATTATTTGACTCTAGCCTGCCCTGGGCCCTAATCACTTAACTGCATCTATGGGTGGCCTGAGTCTACAGCAGGAAGGGTTAAGACCTGTGAATCTTCTTCAAGAAAGAAATATTCTTCCCACAACCCTCTTGAAGGCTCCTGTCCCCAACTTGCATGAAGACATCCAGAAGCTCAACTGCAACCCTGAGTAAGATTATGCATTTGCTATAACTCATCAAAATAGATAGAAGTATAAATTCCTACTTATAAACATAATTTCACAAAATATTTTCTTAATTTTATGAGAAGAAAATATTGAAAATGGGATTCATTGTGTTAAGATGAAGGCAGTAAGTGGGTTTAACTTTGAAGAGGGAAAAATCATCTGTGTAGAAAGTATGAGGAAAAGTTTGCTTGCAGAGCAGCTATAGATAGGTACAGTACAAAAATTTTATGCCTGGCAGTGGGTACGGATGAGAAGATATAAAATGAGAGTTAATTCAGCCAGGGGAGGTACACCAAAAAGATTGTGCATGAAGAAACATGGGTGACCTCTGTATTGAAAGTAACCATTTAAAACAATGGAGCAAATGAAATTTCAAAGAAGAGGCTGGCAGTTGGTTAATCGACTATCCTCTCTGAGGAGACCAACCAAAGTGCGTATAGCCAGGGACTCCTGCTTTGCAAATATTTTTATGGTAGATAAAGGAAATAACAGTGCCTTTGTGACGTTGTTCATGCAAACAAGCTGGACAGGATTTGCAAAACTGCCACATACATGTGCACTTTGTGGAAGCTGCTGAGTGCTCAAGACTCAGGAAATGATTGTGGGGTTGTTTATAGTTACTAAGTTTTTAAAACCGCTTTTTAAACTTTGCCAGTTCTGATTTATTCCAAAATAGCATTTAGTATATAAAGATTTGGTGCAACTTTGAGTATTGTTAGGCTTAACTTTGACTTGAGTGACTAAAATGACACTCAGTTCTGTGTAAAGAGTATTTGTATAAAATAAGAACTCAAAGTATGTACTGTGGGTCAAGCTCAGACAGAAACAAAATTATTTGACAGAGATGGAGAAGATCTTTTATCTGGAAATGGAAATTCACCATCAACAGCTCTAGAAAAATATACTGTACTACTGAAATCATAATTTATTTGAAAGCCTCTGAAAATAACCCTTTGTCCTCCATGTAGGTTGTTCCGCTGTACCCTGACTAACATTCCTCAAACTCAGGCCTTATTGAATAAAGCCAAACTTCCTTTGGGGCTCCTGCTTCATCCTTTCAAAGACTTATCGGTATGAGAAATATTCAAAACTTTACATGCTGAAATATCAACTATGCCTTTACTAGAGTCCAGACAATGGACAATGAATTATAAAACAAGGGCAGGTATCTTGGCCCAGAAGAACTACCATAGTAACTGATGTTTCCTTCTTCCATACAGATCACTGCAATTTTTTTGAATTATTTGTCCCTACCATTTTTAAACCTTCAGGTCTCACTTCTTAATAAAAAAGAAACCCTCCCAAACCTCAAAAAACAAAAAGCTTGAAGGCAGCACAGAATTTGGACTATGATAGAAGGCAACACATCAGAATTCCAGGTTGTCATGTATCAGTTGTAGTTACTCATTTCAGATCTAGTACTAAACTCAAGACTTGACAAAACTGAAGGGATTTGGATGTTATGAGATAGCCAGGAGACTTTGAATTTAGCAGTGTCTCTCTTAAACACTGGGGTTTTTTCCCAGTTTAATTAATTTTTCAAAGATGTGGGCTTTTTTTCCCCTGCTTTTTGATCTGTATTGGGTGCAGGACTTAGGCTTAAACCATCAGTGTAAAATTCAAGAGTTTAGAGGCTTGAAAAGGGAATGTATGCAGTCAAATATGTTAGAGCTCAGTTCCTACCTGTTGTATTAAGGAATTGTAGGGATGTTGTGAGGATACAGAAGTACTCCTTTCAACAAGGATGCTTTGACTCACTAGCCAGGACACTGTAGGTGGTGGTGTTACCACAAGTGAACAGCTGCAGGGTGAGGGTGCTTTAAAACAGGAAGCTTTTCTTTTCCAGCAATTGCCAGTGGTCACTTCCAGTATTATTGTGAGATGCCGTTCCTGCCGGACGTACATTAACCCTTTTGTCAGCTTCCTAGACCAAAGGAGATGGAAATGCAATTTGTGCTATAGAGTGAATGATGGTAAGTTTTAAATGGGCTTTGAAGTGTTGCAATTAACCTTTTCCACCTTGGCCTTTGAGACTGGAGTGTTGTTGGCCACATCAGTAGGGGGATTGTTGTCAGTCACTCTGGGAGTCATGAGAAATGTTTCCCAGCGATAGTGGCGTCCCTAACAAAACACAATAAGCCCAAGTGGTCCCTCAGGGTACCCTTGAAGGTGACAAGTGTAAGTGAATTATACTGCCTAGTGTAGTTCTCCACGTGTTGCCCAACAGCCACAAAAGAGTTGATATATTTGTTTTAAAATGCAGCACAGCTAATACTACTGTGAAATACTAATATATAAACGTATCTGCATAGTTCCTGAAGAATTCCTGTATAATCCTGTGACAAGAGTTTATGGAGAACCTCATAAAAGACCTGAAGTCCAGAATGCTACTATTGAGTTTATGGCTCCATCTGAATACATGGTAAGGCTTTATTTACTTATTCTTTCTTTTTGTTTTATTTTCAGAGGGAAGTCAGAGAAAGCTTTGTTTCAGAGCATGCTTTCCAGTTCAGTAGAACAGCTGTTGCCTTAAGGAGTGTATCCAAGAACTCATGGGGAGAACTTCAGAGAGTTCACTTCTAAACGTTTATGTCAAAGTTGTTCTGTATTTAGAATATGTAGGTCTCTTCTGAAGAAAACTAGAATTCTGATATTACCAAATAAGAGGCAAATGCATTCAGAAATTTTAGCTATCATCTACGTGCTGTTTTAACAGTTTATACTTGCATTGGAAGGAATAAACCCAATCTAACAAATGCTATTTGAAAATTAAAGGTAGTCTTTTCTTTGCTCAGCTGCGTCCACCTCAGCCGCCCGTGTACCTCTTTGTGTTTGATGTCTCTCACAATGCAATAGAGACAGGATACTTGAATACAGTCTGCCAGACCTTGTTAGACAATCTTGACTCGTAAGTACTTTTTTCTTAAAATCTCCAATTTTCATTCCTCTTAAGAAACTTGTGATAGATACCAACATGCCAGTCCTTTCTGTCTGGAAGACAAATTTCCTGGTGTGGGTTAGCAATGGCCAGTGTTGTGTTAAAATGTACCATAAAGCTGTAGTCTTTTTCCCATCACAGCTACACCAGTGTAAAGGGTAATTTTGAGGCTTGATTTTCAGTCTGACTCTTTCCTACATGCTTCACCAATCCCCAAAAGAATATAAGCATCATGTTTATGATATATTTTGAACTGTATTTTTTAAAACCTGAGATTTAGATAAGTATTTGCTGAAAAGAGTCATACATCTAATAAACTTTTCATAAAATGCATACTGTTTGAACTTATATAAACACTAGTTGGTATTTTGCAGTTTATTTCTTCCTTTTCTTCTACTGCTGATTACCCTCTTAAAAGGTTTTCACATACCTGCTAGGTGACTCTACCATGAGTTCCTTTTCTGTTGTGGCTTTTGTTCTGTCCAAAATCACTTAGTGAAGTTCTTGCAGTCTAGCTGTTAAGCTAACTGCTTGGTAAGAACCATGGAGAGGTGCAGTGGATGTTAAAAAAAAAAAGCCCTGCAGAAACGAAATTTCATCTCTTTGAATACCATATGTCTCATTTTCAGGCTTCCTGGGAACACTAGAACAAAAATAGGCTTCATAACGTTTGACAGCACAATCCATTTCTACAGTCTTCAGGAAGGTCTTTCTCAGCCTCAGATGCTTATAGTTTCAGATACTGAAGGTATGCAGAAATGAATTTTGTCATCAGTACCTATTAATGACTTCTGGTAATGACAGCCTTTAAAAATATGTATCTGGTGGGAGTTTCTAGATCACACCATTAATCTCTCTAGTAATGACTTCAGAAGTACCATATGTGTGAGTTTATGAAGATATATCCCTGATGTCTGAGCAATGCTGTGGCTGCTCATGACTTCAAACATGAAGACAGCCTTCCTAACTTCTAGTTTAATTTGTACAATTCTCTAGATTCCTCTTGAAATCCCAAATACTGATGCTGGATACATTTCTATAGATTTTCTGGTGGCTGGTGCTTAGTGCTTGTCCTTCTGCCTTTTGTTTCAAGTCACCTTTCACCGGATGTTATTGGGCAGGGTAGAATGAACACTGGAAATATTCGCTATGTGATTTTATTTAATAATCTTGATTATCCTTCAGCCCGGTTATTGCTACTCTAACATGGGATTCTAGCCACAGGAATGCTTATGAGAAAAAAAAGAAATCCACATAATTATGTTTACATGGGTTAATACACTGATACTGTGTATTTTTTCCAGTAAGTATGATGGTTGGCAAATAAAGTCAGGGAAAGTTTGATGTGTTTTTAAAAGATAACTCAAGTAATTTTTTTTCCCTTTCAGATGTATTTATACCAATGCCGGAAAACTTATTAGTAAATTTAAATGAAAATAAAGAGGTAAGAAGCAAGGACTTTCTTACATAACTAGTGACATTTACATAGATGGGGATATGTTTGGTAATTTTTTGATTAATTAATGCTCACTAACACCTGCTGTTCAAATGCCAGGTGTGAGGCAAAAAAAAAGAGGTCTTTCATCTCTGTCACTGTAAATTCTTGCCAACCTGAAACAAGACAGTACTTCAATTTTTCTAGGACTTTCTCTTTACTACCTTAATATTAGAAGTGTTAATACTTGGTTATGTTCAGCAGTCAACTCTAAATAAGGTAGAAAACCATGAAAACTCATAGGCCTAATACTGTTTTCTCACTTGCAGCTAATTCAAGATCTGTTGAAGACATTGCCACAGATGTTTACTAAGTCCCTGGAAACTCAGAGTGCTCTGGGGCCTGCATTACAGGCTGCCTTTAAACTGATGTCCCCTACTGGAGGTAGAATCACTGTCTTCCAGACACAGCTCCCATCTGTGGGAATGGGAGCACTAAAGTCACGAGAAGAGCCAAACCAAAGAGCAACAGCAAAGGTTCGGAAAGCAAAAAGATTGAGAGTACTAACAACCCTGTTCTGTGCATGTAGGTGGTTCTGGGATTGCCTCTTCTGGGTTAATTTTGTGCTTGTCTTGATCCTTTGTTAAAGTAGTAGAAAAAACAAAAGAAAAACCAAGCAATATAAGCACAAATTAATTACCTGATATTTTAAAATAAGATATTTTTAATCAATGATGTAGAATTGATTATTAGTGTCCCTGAAAACAGGCAATAGATGTATGAATCAATCTGAATTTGCTTTGTATTTTGTAATACTCCACTGTGTTAACAGGACATACATCTGACACCATCGACTGATTTTTACAAGAAGTTGGCCTTGGACTGCTCAGGGCAACAGGTTGCAGTGGATTTATTTCTTCTTAGTGGGCAATATTCTGACTTGGCTTCTCTAGGTAAGTCGTATCAACCTGTTTTGGGGCATGTAACTCTTGTATTTTGAGCAAATGCTACATTAGAATCTGCATTCATATTTAGTAGATGAACCTGACTTGAACTAATCTAGTGTGTCAAGATGCAAACTTATCCTTGCTGAGCAGTGACAGTGAATAGAATGTAATCATTCAGTCCTGATTTAACCTACTTAGTCTCGTGTCCTCCCTTAGTGAGTCAGGATTCTTGTGCTACTGATATAAGTAGCTGAAATACTTTCTTTCTTTTTATGCCTTTTAGCCACCAGTGTAATTTTCTTTAGAGCAAGTTTTATTAGCATTTTAAATATTTTTCTCTATTTAACCAAACTTTCAAGTGACAGCAATTTCAGGTCAATAGAAAATTATTTCACACCCGAAACTATCACATACTAGGAGATACAGTTACATCTGTGTCTGTAGGCAGGTCTGTAACTGTGTATCTGAGCGATTTGCAGGTGTGAACAATTTAATAATTTAAAGACTGCAGCAGCAACTGTCTGCACTCTACAATGTATGCTGGTTTTGTTTCAGGTTGCATATCAAGGTATTCTGCAGGTAGTGTCTACTACTACCAGTCTTACCATCATAAACACAACCCTGTCCAGGTGGAGAAATTGCAAAAAGAACTGAAGCGATATTTAACTAGAAAAATTGGGTTTGAAGCTGTCATGAGGATAAGATGCACCAAAGGTCTGAATTCACCTTCTTAGATTTTGGAGGGATGGAGAAGAGGGAAGTGGGTGTTTGCATCTGTTTGAGAACGTTTTCATTGGTATTCTAGCTATTTTGTAATCTTAAATGATTAAAAAGGCAAAGATTAGAAAAGTAAAATTCAGTACCAGGGATAAGACAGTTTTTTAAAGATTGTATTTGCAGTGTGTTTTCTGGCATCCAAGTTCCATTTTATAATGGTCAAAACTGGAAATTTTGCTGGACTGCTATTTCAGCAAGGGACTGTTTTTATAATCTAGATACTTTCTACTACTGTGCATTGATTTGCCTTGCTAATTCCCACCTTCTGCTAGGCTTTATGGATTCTTTGGATCAGTAGTCAGTTTGCGGTATTTACCTTTTCTGAAGATAATGTATTTCACTGAGAGGGAACATTTCAATACAGAGTCATCTACATTGATGGCAGATCTGTGTATGGTACCTGTACTTCACAGCTATAAAATCCAAACTGATTCATTATTATCTTGTAGGTCTCTCCATTCATACTTTCCATGGGAACTTCTTTGTACGATCTACAGACTTGTTGTCATTACCCAATGTAAACCCAGACGCAGGATATGCTGTGCAAATGTCAGTGGAAGAGAGTCTTACTGATATGCAAGTTGTTTCTTTTCAGTCAGCTCTCCTGTACACCTCCAGCAAAGGTAAGGTTAGACTGAGCCAACAGTGGCATTTGTAGTGTTGTTCCATAAAACAAGTATGGAGGCTACAGTTTTCTTTTCTTGCAGGTGAAAGACGAATTCGTGTCCACACCATGTGCTTACCTGTTGTCACAACACTGAGTGATGTGTACCTAGGAGCAGATGTGCAGGCCATCACAGGGCTCTTAGCCAACATGGGTGAGTGTGCTAAGAGCTTGTTTGAATATGCGTGGATTGTATCCTTAAAGCTCTGAGCAATAATCCTCTGGGATGTGGCATTAGAAGAAAAGGTTCTCCCTTGTTCTAAGAGTGCTTTCTAAGTTGCAAACCTAAGAGAGTTTTGGTTTTAATGCTTGGCTTAGGTGGAGGATCAGTAGAGCTGTGTATGGTCACCTGGACTTAGGCTTAGCCTGGTGCATCATCATGAGCCCCCAGCTTTTTTCTGAAGCACGTGACTTACCCTAGAATGTAGTAAAAGCTTAAGATACATCAACATATATGATAAAATGAGAGAAGTTAATGTATGTGGCTGTATTCCTGCCAAGGGAGGAAACCCCTCTTATGTGAGCCTTGTACTCTGTGTTTAGCTGTGGACCGCTCCGTTTCTGCTACGCTGAGCGATGCTCGGGATGCCTTGGTCAATGCAGTGATAGATTCTTTAGCTGCTTATCGCTCATCCGTGCTGAGCATCCAACAGCCTGGGCTCACAGCTCCACACTCGCTGCGGCTCTTCCCACTTTATATACTGGCACTCTTAAAACAGGTAAGAGGGGAAAGGAAGCCAGGCAAGAGGATGATTCTGTTTGGCAGGTCAGCCTGAAGTAAAAGGACAATTCTTTGATGGAGAATGATTTAGTTTAAAAGTGGGAATTCAGAAGTGTGTGTAAAACCAAAAGTACAAATGTTTTAAGCACTGGAAGAGCAAAGTAATAGACACTGACTGGTGAAGAGAATGTGTCAGGGTAGTGATGATAGTGTTTTCTCAGGAATCTCATTTTTGTGCATTTCTGGAAATGTAGATCCACACAGCAGTTCAGTGCAGATTAGAAGAGAGTTGGGTGGGTGGCAGAGAGGGAGTTGGCTGGCTGTTCTTGCAGTAGGTTTAAAGCATTTCACAGTATTTGCTCAATGGAAGTATTTTTAAATTTAATTTCCCTGAACTGATACTTTAAGTCATTTAAGTGTTGGATGAACTGGTTTTCTGTTTCAAAGAGAAGTTTAGGATTCATACATCTTGATTAGGAATTAACCAGCATGTTCATACTGAGCTTTTTTATGTGAAAGGCTTGATAAGCATTTGACCCAGTCAAGTGGGAGGAGTGAGCCCTCCTTTGATTTATAGCTGTATTTTTGGTCCCAACAAGCCAGCAGTATTTCTTTCCTTTAAATACAGACCTAGGATTCTGTACATTGAAGCCAGTTGTAAACTGCTCCAATAGTTATTTTAAATTTCATCAGGTAGCATTTTTGAGGTGCGTGTTAGAGAGATATATTTCAGGGTGCTTTCATCTCAGCTGTAGTGCTCTCTAGAAAGGATTGATGGTGCCAGGTCGAGCTTAATTCTAAAATCCAGAAATGGGAATAATGAGACTTCTATGATTTATATGTGAAACACTTGAAGAGAACTATGGAGAAGTAAAATAGCAGAAGTAAAAGACCATGAGAAAACACTTAGGGCACATCTCTAAAACTTAAGTAAGTTAGAAATAAGCAGTAGGTGATGTGTGAAATTCAGTTTATCTTGCTTTGCTTTAATGGTTAAACTAAATGGCTGATTTTTTGCAGAAAGCATTTCAAACTGGGACAAACACACGTTTGGATGAACGCATCTTTACCATGTGTCAGGTGAAAAACCAGCCCCTTGTTTACCTCATGCTCATGACGCATCCCAGTCTGTACAGAGTTGATAATCTCACAGATGAGGTGAGTCTTTGCCTTGCTACATAACCAGTTTGATCCCAAAGATTTGTGTGATGTGAAAGTAAATGTTAAAAATCTCCCAAGTTTTCCATATTAAAGCTGCACAGCTAAAATACAATGTTTCATATTCTCCCACTTGTTGCATTTATGAATTTGTTATTTGGAACTGGATTGATGAATTCTGGAGAGAAGCTGTGCTTTGCTATGGATGGATGGGGAAGGTTTTTTCTAACTTATTTCATCTTTGCCTTGTGTCATTATCTTGTGCTATAAATCCCATATACATTAAGATATCATAATGTGTTTTTTGTCCCTTTGTAGCTTCCTTTATTTTAAAATGTCAAGAAGTTTTGAAAGCAGGGAATGTTTATGTAAAACCCTGAACAATTTTAGAAATCACATATTTGGTACACAACAAATGGGATATTCCAGTTCTAGAACTAATTAACTAAGATACATTTGATGAAATTCATCCTCTCTAAATAAAACTTTAGGATGTATTAGCAAATTATGCACTTTGACTTTAGTTAAACTGAGAAAAACATTCCAGCTCCAGTATTCAGTGTAATAGATCCTACTCTTATTTAACATTCTCTTCTGTTTCTTTGCAACAAGATGTGAACCATTGTTTTTCTTCTTCCTTCTTTTAGGGGGCTCTTAACATAAATGACAGAACTATACCTCAGCCACCCCTTCTCCAGCTGTCAGTGGAGAAGCTGAGTAGGGATGGTGCTTATCTTATGGATGCTGGCTCTGTAAGTTGTGTGGTGGTGGGGATTTTAAAAAGCATCCAAATTTACTTGGTGTGTTCTTTTTGAGAACCCAAAATATGTACAAGACTGCTGAGGCGTGTTTTGGGTTGGATTAATGTTGTTATTGATGGGTGTCTTTCAGGTGATGTTTCTGTGGATCGGAAAGAACTGTGGGCAGGGCTTTATCAGCCAAGTCCTTGGAGTTCCAAATTATGGCTCAATACCACAGAATATGGTACGTGCTTGCTCTGCTGTACATCAGTCATACAGTGCTGCCAAAATATCATCTGCATGAGAATTAAAATACCACTACTCAGATATTAGCCCTCTAGTGGTATAGATCCAGATTCAAGGAAAGAAATAATTTCTGTTACCTCTTGGAGTTTCTCCCTATGAAAACACAGTAGGAAGAGGCTGACAATGATTTTCTCGGACCTGTGGGAGTGGACTAAGAACCCTTGCAAACAGTGAGGACAGTGGGTTAGTGGGAAATCCTTTAGTTTCTGCAACAAAACAGGAATCAATCACAGTTCAGTCATTACCATTCTGACAGCTGATAGCAGTTTAGTGCTCTTGACTGTTTCAAGCCCTTTTGAAGAAGACAAGACTGAAACTATACATCACAAAATGTATCTGTCTGGGTTTTCTTTATGCCTAATGAGTTGGGCTAGGTCAAGTGTTCCTTTTACTGTTTTTCTGAAAAACACCCTGTTTGTATTAATGAAACCCTTTGCCTTTCAGACACATCTCCCAGAACTTGAAACTGCAGAATCCATCAGAACACGAGCTTTCATTTCTTGGCTGAGAGAACAGAGACCTTTCTTTCCTATACTATATATAATAAAGTAAGCGGTTTTTAACAGTCTTCTTGCTTCTTCAGCAACCTGTTAACAATACATACTTGGATATCATATACTGAACTTTCTTAATGGAATTCTTAATGATAGTGTGTGCTGTGCTGACAGATTTGACTGTATGACTTATGAGTTATCTCAAATTAGAATGTCAAAAGACTAAATGTCACAGGAGAATGTTTAGTTAATGTCAGATAAGTGAAGTAAATGCTGGTAAGAGCACTTATTAGGATTAATCGCTACTAAGGGCTATTTGACATCCTCTTTTCATATGTTCTTAAGCTCTTGAAATGTCTTGCCACTTGACCTGTAACTTTATTAATGCACAGTAGCCCTTGGCAAATGTTTTTTTCACTCAAGCACTTTCGTTTTTGTTTTTAAGGGATGAGAGTCCATTGAAATCAAGTTTTCTGCAAAATATGATTGAAGACAGAACAGAATCAGCCTTATCATACTATGAATTTCTCCTTCATATACAGCAGCAAGTGAATAAATGAAACACTAGCCTTTGGCTCACTTCTTTAAGGAAAGATTTTGCAGTAAAGAATGATTGTGCTTGTAATATCTTCATTAAATCTGTGGCCTGAGGCAGTTGTTGAGAAGTTCTCACTGTGATTTCAACGAACTAAAGCAAATAAAGGACCACATCTGAGAATCAAATGTGCAACTACATAATATTGTACCTTAAAAGAAAATCAAACTGTTGGAACTGGTTGAGCACCTTTAATTTGCTGCAAATTGTGTTTTTACTATAAGTAGTTGCAGCATGAAGTACATTTACAAAGGCAATACTGCAAAGGTGAAATACATTTTGTAAAATAAAGAGTTCTTTGTTGTTCAAAATGTATATTTCTGTAACTTTCTGCCTTTTTTTTTTTTTTTTTTCTTTCTGCTAGATATAAAACCTCACAATACTGATCATGATTTGCAGGGAAATTCTTTCTAAGTGCATCCAGTGATTACAGGCACAGCATCTCAATGTTCATCTTAATGCTTAAAGTAGCAATGAAAGAAGTGTTCATTGTGAAATGAACAAATGCTTATGAAGTGTAGAATCCAGTGCTTGGATTGGATTATGGCTAATAGGACTAAAGGTAAGCTTAACCTGGATAAGGTGGATGAATTTGTTGAAGCTATTAATAAGTCAGTATTCTAATTTTAAAAACGATGGGGAAGAGTGGGCCCTACATGAGACAGATTTTAAAAAGCTGTTGGCTGAGTTGGCAGCAAAAGTAGACTTAGATGGTAAGCTTTGCTTTTCTTCAGTAGAAGGAATAGTTTTAATTTTAATTTTATGAATGGTGTGGGAGGGGAAGGGCAAGAAAGGTTATCTCAGATTTTGTTTGGTTTATGTTCAGTAGACTTTTGGCTCTTGTTGACATTAGGAATGTTGAGCCCCTCAGATCTGGTGTGTTTCTGAAGCAAGTTTGTTGGTAGCACTTCAGACCAAATGTTGGTCTGTGACATTGAATATTCTGACAAGAAAATTGGAAATTATTTTTCCAAGAATAAAGTTATCATATTGCATTTGAAGATTTGTATGTGGTTGCAGAAATGCCTGAAGTTTTTGAAAAAAAGGGGGTTTTGCTGCAGCTGTGTAATGAGCCCAGGTCTAAGGCCAGTGTGCACCAAATAAAAGCTTTAACTATACTCTCAGATCCTGCCAGAGCTACAGATTGAAGCTGACATCAGACTTGAAGTGAAAATTTATATACAAAAAATATTTAAATAATTTTATAGAAGTGTATTGATAGTTTTTCTGTTTTGAAGATTAAGCTATCATTGATAGCTACCAATGTAAAGAGTATATAAGTTACTGTATCCCAATGCCCATGGAAGTGTTGCATATGGAAAAATCTTGGCTTGCTTTTTTTATTTAATAGTGGTAAACTTAAAGGTCTCGCAAAACTTTCTGGGGCAAGTAACTTGAAGAGGTAAAATACTTGCGAGTGGTCAAATGTACTGTGCTTAGGACATTTGGAGATAAAAATGTCAGTAGGGTCAACATTTGGGTAAACATTTGCTCCCATTTCAAGCTATAGCTGCACATGATTGTCAGGAGTTGCCTTACTTTAGGGGAGGAGGAGTTCCTTGGGAGAAATTGTTCTTGTTCCTTGAGCACAAGAAGCTAAAGTTCAGAACAATGCTAAAACAGAATGAAAACATTATTATAGAACCAATTTAAGCTTCCCTGTCTGCTGCTTCTGTAGCAAACAGGAATATATTTACTTGAACTGCTTTTCAGAGAATTGCACAGTTTCTAGTCATAGTGAAGAGGTTTCTTTTAAGTTTTGACAGTATGTTTTTTTTTCCAGGGAGGGGAAAAGGGGTCTCTTCATTTAAATCATAAATGGAACCTCTGCACTTGCATAGGTTCTGCCCAAAACCTTGTGTTTTGGGTATATTATCACTCAGATGTTGAACTGAAAACCATCCTTGCATCAAATAGCCCACCCAAATTCTGTTTCTTACTGTGACTGTATTTTGCTACTATATCCCTTTTTTTAAGAAACATAAATACTCGAGATGGCCTCGTTGCTTTATGTACACCAGACTAATGGTTGAAGATGCCAGTCTTTGTGGCAGTTAACAAGCTTGAATTTGAGTCCCTAAATTTTACAGAGCAAAACATGATAAATGAGTCAGATGAACCCCCTCAGAGTTCTCTTCACTTTGGAAGAAATTCTGTATTGAACTTTGTTAGTTTATCCCCTTGCAGTGGGGAAGGCCTGCTGGTTCACTTGTACTGCTGTAATGGCAATACAGGAAACATTCACACACACACTACCTGTGATTCCTCATTTTTACATACAATTGAAAAATGAGGACACTGAAGATGGACTGCAAAAGTAGGCAAGAGTGGCTCTGGTACTTAGATCTCAGCACGACAACTCTACCATTGTAAATGTGTGGTAGAGGTGTGTCTATTTTTGTAGTTGGACACTTTTTAAAAACTGTTTCTGTATTTGACACATTAGTGTTCAGCCAACATTGTTACCATCCATTTTACTTTGCTTTCATTATTGTTTTAAATTTAATATATTTGAGTCTTAAGTCCACACAGACTGTGTTGCAATAAGTAGAATGATTCACTTTTATTTAGAATTAATTTCTTAACAGAATTTAATCAAAGATGCAGAATGGCTGTTAAGGGACCAGTAAATGTGATTTTAAGGTTCTGTTTACTATTATGGATGTAATCCTTATAGTAAGTTTAATTTTGTAAAGTAGTGTATAATATTGTAATATTAAATCTTTGTTCTCTGAACTCAAACATTTGATCTTCAGTATGAAGTTATAAATCTTCCCCATTCTGAATTTGAGACAGGATTTACTTGTCCTCCTTTTTACAGTTTGTAATTTTCACTGTTTTATTCCTGTAAAAAGTCATTTGTAACACATGCAAATGCTTATTTTATCTGTGCTAATTTATCAGATTTGGCTACTCAATAAAATTAATTGAAAGAACTCATGCAAGTCCATCACTCCTTTCTTGTAAATAAAAATAGAACAATGTATTTAATCAATTGAGATAAATACCATGTTGGTCACAGGAGCCAGCTGACAGTGATGGTTGAAATTTAGCCTTCAGCAGCATTCCAAGGTGATGACCAATTTTATTTTAGGTAATCTTGTATCATCATTTAACATCCCATTCTTTCGGCAGCTTTTTTGTAAAAGCCATTCCATCTTAATGCTTGCCAATTTTTTGAGATTTTGTCACTGCTGCTTGTGGCCCATCATAGATGAGTTAATGCATGAGCTTGGTACTCTGACTTCTGTATTTAACTGGTTTTGAATACAGAGTTTTCTCTTTCAATATTGTAGAAATATTCATTGGACTTGTCAGGTCTGTTTTTTTGCCCAATACACATCACACTGTCCTGCTGCTAAACTCCACCACTACGGTTGTGGGTCGGGGATCAGCCAGCACCTGTCCTGGGACTGGGTTTTGGAATTCCAAGTACGGGATCTCGAGGTGAGTCCTGTTCCTAATGCAAGTGCCAGTGAATTAAGGAGTGAAGTTGTTCGGTGCCAGGGCCGTGAAAGGCAATGAAGTGCTGATGGGAACTCTCCATGGCATTTGGTTTGGCTGTGCTTCGCCATGGGGCTGCTCAGGTAAGGGAAGAGTTTTATCACCTGGCAGACAAGGAGAGGTGTAATGGACTTTTAGTGTACATAAAGATCAATATTATGCCAACTGTATCTTACTGGAAAGAAGCAAATACGCTCCCTGCTTTTAATGGCCGTAGCTCTGGCGTCCTCGAGAGGTGCTTGTCTGTTGGTGTTTCCTCAGTGTGCACCGTCACTCCCGCAGCGGTGCAGTGACAGGGTTGAAAGCTGTCCTGTGTGTGCAGCGGGGACAGCCTCCGCCCTGGCTCGGGGTGTCAGCATCACCCAGGTCGCCTCACCGCCGCCATCGCCCCTTCCCGCCCTCACGCCACTGCCTGCCTCTCGCGCCGTGACGTCACTTCCGAGGCCGGGGCGGCCATCTTGAGTGTGGGCGCCGCGCCGCCAGAGAGGGGGCGCGGAGCGCTCTCCCGGCGGGCCCCGCCCTTCTCCTGCCCTTTCGCAAAATGGCGGCGGCCGCTTCAGCGGCTGAGGCGGGCGGTGCTGGCGCCTGCGCGTTGGGCGGGGTGGGCCCGTGGTGCCGGGCCTGCGGTGCCGGGGATGGCGGACGGCGGCGCGGGAGCAGCGCCCACACCCCCGGGGCCTCCCGCGGGGCTCTCGGCGTCCCAGCGCCGCGCCGAGCTGCGCCGCAGAAAGCTGCTGATGAACTCGGAGGAGCGGATCAACCGCATCATGGGCTTCCACCGGCCCGCGGCGGGCAAGGGTGAGCCCCGTGGCGGGTGCGGCGGGGCTGTGTGAGGGCTCCGGGGGTGCGCTGACGCCTCAGCCTCTCCTGCCGTGACCGCTGCCCGCGGTCTTCTGGTGAGCCGGAGCGGCTGGCTCCCCGCAGGGACAGGGCTGGCTGGCTTCCCCGTCCCTCAGTGCCGCCTTCCTTCGCAGGGATGCTTCAAAGCAGCACCACCTGCCCTGTTCCGCGAGGGACCCGCCCATAAAATCCCTGTGCCGTCAGAAGGTCGGGACTTGGGCCCGGCACTGTCCTTAGCGAGCAGATAAGCTGTCATTTCACTGCAACTAGTTTTTTTTAGTTGAAGGAAGGATGAGCCTCCCCCATGTTTTTAGTCAGTAGCTGCTGGCTTTCATAGCTGGCTTTTTATAGAAAAGTTATCTCACATTCGGATAGTGACATAGATGTTTGTGGTTGGCATGCAGAATTTTCTTGCAGAACCATATCCTAGGTAGGTCAGTTATATTTCTGTACATTCTTCAAACAGGCTGTTTTGTCAGGAAAGAGTTCTCAGATTTCGGTTTACAGGGATGCCTATGAGCCATGAATCAGTCTGACTTAACATTTGAAAAGTACTCCTGAAGTGTTGGTTCTTGCTCTCTGGTAGGACCAGACCCATTCTTGATTTGGCTTTTGTTTTCTGCTATCGCCTCCCTCACTGTAAGATGGGTCTTCAGTTTTGATACAGAGCAGGTTAACGCTGCCCTGCCTCTGACAGTAGACAGCAAGCCAAAGTGCACTTCTCTTGTCTGCTTATTTGTCAGGTGTTAATGCTCTTCTGGTTGATTCACTTTATGCAAATCTTTGTCTTTTTTTTATGTTGATCCATGTATTTGGATCTTTCTGCTTGTGCATGCAGTGCCGTTGCTTAAGGAAGTTCAGTGTTTTAATTTCTCTGTTGCTGACTGACATCTTCAACTTCCGACCTGCGTTGCACAGCTTTCTGTCTTGTGTCTGCTCCATGAAGAGTGCCCTCTTTAATCGTAAATCTGTCTTTTCTCTTGGGAAGCAGAGACCCAGGATCCTGATCCAGTATAGCTAAAGTGTTGTTCCACATACCCAGTGTGCATAACTGTGTTTTTATTTCTCTTCCTTAGATGATGAAAGTCACACAGAATCAAAGCTTCAGCATGAGCAAGATAAATCAAACTCCCTTCCCATTCCTTCAGTTTCCAAGCGGATTGTGCTTGGTGACTCTGTGTGTAATGTGACAGGCTCGACTGACCATGCAGGCAGCATGGCAGAGCTCAGAGGGGACAAGGACTTGTTTGGTAAAGCCCCAGAGCTGGTCACTGACGGGACAGGTGAGCTCCGTCACCGTCACAGGGGAGACCTGCCCTCTGAGGCTGCACCACGGCCACCGAGACACGGCTTGGAGCAGTACCTGTCCAGATTTGATGAAGCTCTGAAGCTGAGGAACCAGCTGATGAGTGAGAAGCCAAGCCAAGAGAATGGGAATGCGGCAGAGGAGTTTGACTCTTTCCGCATTTTCAGATTGGTGGGATGTGCTCTGCTTGCCATCGTGGTCAGGGCTTTTGTGTGCAAGTACCTGGTGAGTTCAGGGATACAGTCCTGCTGGGGTTTGCTGGCTGGTGCAAATTATTGGGAGCTGTCTGGGGCTGACATCTGTCAGTAATGACTAAGTTGGGAACTTCAGGCACTCTTTACATTTCCAACAATTGTATGAAACCTAAAAAAATTGCTGAATTCAATGAGATCCATCTGCTACCAGCGCAGCCACTGTGTAACCACTGAGAGTAGCATGTTTGGTCTGTTGTGCTTCAGGAGCAGATGCACTGGAATAGTTGCTGCAGCTTAAGTCCCCTGCAAGTTTATTCCCATCTTCATGAGCATATGAGTCAGCTGCTCCTCTAGTTCGGGGTCTACAAAAGAATAATAGAGTAAGAATAAAGTTCCCATCTGTGGAAGTGTCCAAGGCCAGATTGGATGGAGCTTGAAGCAACCTGGTCTAGTGGAAAGTATCCCTGCCCATGGAAGGGGTTTGGAATGAGATGGCTTTTAAGGTCACTTTCAACCCAAACCATTCTGTGATTCTAAGAGTATTGTTGTCCCAAGATCAGTAGATCCTACTCATTTATCAACCTGGGAAAAGTAGTTCCCCTGCAGTGCCTTGCAGAACAGCGTGGAGGTGTGAGGCAGGTACAGCCTACCAGCTCCTGGATCCCTGGGCTCAGTTTTACACTCTGCTATTCTCTTCTGTCATTTCAGTTCTTTAGGCTCAAAGAAAATAGGGCAGAACCTTATCTTTGACATGAAACTTGTGTACTTATGTTTGTAGTATTCAAGAATGATGTTGCTCTGTTCCACAAATTAATTTTTACGTACTAACTTTCTTTTATGACTTAGGAAGCATTAAATCTGTGTGTTTCTTAGCTATTCTGACCAAGTTAATTTTTATATATTCTTTTCTGTTCCTTCAGTCAATATTTGCACCATTTCTTACTCTACAACTTGCTTACATGGGACTGTCCAAGTACTTTCCAAAGGTAAAATACTTTTTTCAGAATTAGATTAACTTGAAGTGTTTTCAATATAAACTTGTGTTTAGATTGTATTGCTTTAGGACCAATGCATGTGAAGTATTCTTCCCTTGTTTTAAACTGTAGAGTTGAATGACCAATGCTGATAGTTTATACTAGTTTTTAATCTTTCCAGATTTAGTCCAGATCTTTTTTAAAATTGAAGTGAAAACATGGACCTGCAGCTTGTTTAGCTGTAGCCTAATTAAAAGCATCTGACCCAGAAATCCAGGTAGTTCTTTCATGTCTTCAGGAAACTTGCTTTTCTATAGACCATGCTCTTCTCTGATTATTATTTGTTTTGCTAAGTAGCTGTTCTGCATGTAATATCTGGATGAAATTTGGGAGAGTGTTTGCTAAAAAATGAGGCAGAACATTGGGTTTTAAGGACTCTGCATTCTACTGCTGGTATTGTTTAAATGGCAGCTTGAAATGAGACATTTATTTGTGTGTGAAACTTGCTGCTTATTAGCAAGATTTGCTATACCCCTTGCTTTATTTATTTACAACAGG
Organism: Corvus kubaryi; assembly: GCF_017639235.1. Classification (NCBI taxonomy): domain Eukaryota; kingdom Metazoa; phylum Chordata; class Aves; order Passeriformes; family Corvidae; genus Corvus; species Corvus kubaryi. The sequence goes on along the minus strand of NW_024582082.1, from coordinate 5,664,224 downwards.
TAATTGTGCTGAAGCATTTGTTAGGTTGATGATTTTGTCAGGTCTGCGGTGCAGAGTGGGACTGAATGATGTTAGATCCATTGTTAAAAGGGAAAATTTGCATTTTAAAAGGAATAATAGATTACTTGTAGAAAATCAGAATAAATCAGCAGTTGTTTTGTAGTTAAGTATATCATAATAGTCATTCTAAGCTGATGTGTCACAACACAAAACAGGAGAATTAGCCTTAGATTTGCACCAGCTCATCTGCTACATCTTGATCTTGTTTCTTGTGTACTTAAAATCAGCTCTTCAGTTTCAGAATTCAAATAGGTGTTTCCTTTCCACAACTTGCTTTTACTGCAGTTAGACCTGGGTGAGGTCAATCCCTTTGTTATCCTTCATCTTTCTCCCATGAAATACAGAAATATTCTTGAAAGCTTAATTTATATTGGATTAAATTATCCAGCAAGTATCATCAAATTATTAGAATTTTCAGCCACTATCACCTTTTCCTGCCTGTCAGACTTGCATCCTTGGGATTCCTCATCTTAAGGATGGAACAGCTTTCAAAAGGTTTCGGAGCATTTCTGAGTTCAGAGGATAAAACTGCAAAATTAAGTTGTTCTGAAACAGAAACAGTTGGTTTTCAATTCTAAATAATTTTTCTGTTAGAAAACTTAACAGTATTTATGGGGTTTTGAGCAACCCCATCTAGTGGAAGGTGTCTCTGACCATAGCAGGGGGTTGGAACGAGATGAGCTTTAAGGTGCCTTCTAACTCAAACCATTCTGGGATTCTGTGTTTTGGCAAATAGTGTGATGAGATTAATCCAGTTCTGCCAGTGGAGATGCCAGGCTTGGCTTCTTACACCTACATTTCCCTTGTCTGGGAATGTTCCCACTCATGCAGGAGCAGCTGCCCAGCCTCACTTCTCAGCCTGCTGGGAGCAGTAGTGTGAAGGAAGCAGAATATCCGGGATGAATTTTATCTGCTGTTAACCAGCCTCTCGCTCGCCTCTGGTGGGTCCATCACAGCAGGAACCTGTGTCTAGGATAAGTGCTGTGAATCCTGGGGCATGTCTGGAGAGAATCAATCCAAACCTGCTACTCCTACCAACCAATTTGGAATGTGTGAAATTGGCACAACATTGGGGACATGTAAAGCAGAATTGGATTAGAGGAACTAACGTCACTGGTTTTTCTTTCCCTTTTAGTGTGAGAAGAAGGTGAAAACGACAGTACTGACTGCTGCTCTTCTCCTGTCTGGAATCCCTGCAGAAGTGATCAGTCGCTCCATGGACACCTACAGCAAAATGGGAGATGTTTTCACAGACCTTTGTGTCTATTTCTTTACTTTTATCTTTTGCCATGAACTTACTTTGGTTTTTGGCTCTGAAGCACCATGATGGCTGTAGAATTCCACACAGTAGCTACACTAAAGCTTTCTGGACTGTGTTCCTTTAACATCTGACTTTGCAGGCAGGTCTAAACCGTCATTAAAATTCTTACCTGTTGGAATGCTTGAAAGGAGCCTTAAATCCAGTCATTTTGGGAAAGGGAGAGCAGTTTCCCAGACTGCCGGTCGTGTTGGTTCAGTTTATTTAAATACTGTGTCTGCGTATTACAAATGTGAAGGCTAGGATGCAAGTGTCAGTGGATGATTTATTTGCTTTAGTTAGAAGATGCCCTTCTCAGCCTCCTTCATAAACATTTACAAAGCTGCCTTTGTTCTTTTCAGTGAGAACAAGAAGAGAGTTCCCTTCAGCAGAACCATATATATGTGTATATCCTCTATGACTATAGCTAACAAGACCTGCTCATTTTGTGGTGGTCCCATTTTTTAAAGAAAGCTCTAAAGAAAATCCCTGTATTTTCTTCAAATGTTCAAGTTCAGAATGTTGAACCAAGTAGCTGCTTCTGGAGAATGTTGGTGAAATTTGCCACTTTGTTGTCCTGATCCTTGCCTTGCTGTACATTACTTGTGATTGTAATTAATTTAATTTGATGAGTATTGTGGAAAAGAGCTAAGCAAAACCAACAAGAAAGTCCTGGTGCTTACAAAGGTCATTAATCAAAAAGTAAGAAGAAACAAAACTAACCTCATCTGTTCATGAGTTTCCAGCAACCTAATCCTAGCGCAGCTCACATCTGTGCTTTCTGACACTTTTTTTAATGTTAATGGTTCATCTCATAGGGAGAAGTTGTGTATATTGGCACCCAACCTGCCGTATCAAATCTTTGCTCTAGTGTTTGTAAAACTTACAAGGGAAACTGTTTTGTTTTCAGTCTCTTATGAATTTCGCACAGTGAGAGGAAGGAAGTGCCATTCCAAATTGTCCACTTAAATGCTGATAATCTTCGAAAATCTCTTATTGAAGCTAAGTTTGGTAGTGTTTTCAGCTTGTAGTTTTCTTTTTAGAATCTGGACTTTCAGGTAATGTAGGCCGATGTATATTTTTAGCATGGTAAACCACATATTTAACTTGGTATTTGCCTGCAGAGGTTTTTTTAGGGAGCAGATTGTGTTTGATTCTACCGCTCTAAAGTAAATGGCTCAGCTTTCAGCTGATTATTCTCTGTTAAAGCTTCCTTCTGTAATTTTAGTGATGCATTTCTGACTTTTAAATTAGATAACGTTTGTGGCGTGAATACAAGAACCGTGTGTTTTGATTTGACCATCTTCATGGGTTTTTTTAACGGATTATGTTACAGTGAGTATTACATTACAGGTGTACAGGGCTGGGCTGCAGAAAATTCTGACTTAGGTCTATTAGCACAGATATTGATTCAGCAGCTTTAAATTTATTTGTATTAGATAATAATTTTAGCAAATTGAAATTATAGTCATTTAAATTAAGGTTGAAATATGTAAATAATGAGTTTGCTCAAAAGTTACTTGTTCTGATTCTCTATTTATATGCCCAAACGTACAAATAAAGACTTTTAACACTAATCAGGTAAATACTCTTGCATGGGCAGAGCACCAGGAGGGGCTTGTGCTTGATCAAGAAATCTCGATGAAGAAATGGTGATCAAGAAACAACCTTTGACCAAGAAACCAATCTCTTTTATTCCGTTTTTACCTTACCTCTGTTGGTGTACATAATTCTGTTTAATGTTTACTGCCAAAGCGATTGTTTTCTATTAAAAGCCTATTTGCTACCCGCTTCCTTGGTGCTGTGTGCGGCTGGGCCGGGGCGGGGTCGGGTCGGTTCCCGTGCCCCCGTCCGTGTGCCCGGGGCGGCGCTGCGCCCTCCGCCCGCCGGGGGGCGCCGGCGCGGGGCGCGGGCCGGAAGGGGCGGCGTTCCCCGCCGGGCTCTGGCCGTGCGGGCGCGGAATGGCCGCCGCCGTGTAGCGGGAGCGCCGCCGCCATGGGCCGCGAGTCCAGGTGAGGGAGCGGCGCCGCCGCCCCGCGCGCCCGGGGCTCGCGGCGCGCTCGGGGCTCGCGGCTCGCTCGAGGATCGCGGCGCAGTGAGGCGGCCGTAAGGGGGACAAAGGGTGGCGTGGGCTCTCCCGGTCGGCGGGCGCGCTGAGGCCGCCGCGGCAGGGCCCGGGCCTGGAGCCGGCCCTGAGGGCAGGGCCGGGGCCGCGGGTGCCAGCGCTAGGTGCGTCCGAGGTGCCGGGGCTCACCGGCACCGACCCCGTGGCTCCTGGAACTCCTCCGGCCTTCGCCGGCGTGTTCCAAAATGCCATAATTAGCCACGTAAGGGGGTTAATCTGCTTTAGATGTTTTTGCTTGTGCCTTTTGTACTTATGCAGGATCGCGTATCTTTTGCTCTCTCGCAGCTGATATAAAGACCCAGTTAGTGTTGTAACCAGCTCGGCAGTAATGGCCTCCTGTGCTGCGTGTGTCTCGGGCCAAGCCTGTGCTCCAGATGGTATGGAGCTGCTCACACCTATCAGGCTTTAAACCGATGCCACAGTTTGCAAGTGCTGTCGGGTATATGCCTCTGTTTCCTAGTTTAGTTAGATTTTAATACTAAAGCTGAGACGACAGGCCACACATGCGGTCGTACTACACTGTAACAGCTTCCAGGTCTATAACGGAGATTTACACCAAGAGAGGCAGATGACTTGAAATTTTAACAACAACCTTAGGCTCAAGTTAGTGATCTAGTGCAGAGCTGGGCACTCCCACAGATCTACCTAAATTAGCTCCAAATGAGCTGGGGCAGCAGTGGGCGGTACAGGACACCCGTTAGAGCCACCTGAATTGAAAGCCAAGCTCTGGCACTCCATCCAGCAGGACTCCCTTGCTTGTCACAGCATAGCTTCTCTGCTGCAAATGACAAGGTTTTTCTGTTTGGGCTAAAAGGAATGTTAAAAGTGGGTTTAAACTTGTATTACTTTTCTATTTTAACGTACGAAAAGTTTTAGAAGTGAAGAAATGGTAAGTGGGTGAGAGCGAATGGTGAGTGGACATGGGTGGGGGCTGCCTGTGCTGGGGTTGGTGTGAAGAAATGTTCCATGCACTGGGGCTTCTGCAACCTGAAATCATCTTTTTGGCTTTATTGCACAGTGTAGAGGAAAAAAACTTAAAAACAAAATTATTTCTCTAAAACTAAAATATTAGAAAGAGAAGAAGTATAGAGCAAATCCCATGGAAGTTTGTGATGGAGACGGGAAAGAAATTTAAAATCTCAATGCTGACAGATATTCTTGGCACTCAGTTATCCTACTGATAGGCAGGATGTGCTACTGTATGAACTCCGAATGCATGTGGTATCTAAATATACCACATAACATAGACTTAAGTATAAATATACTGTTATTTTTAATGCTGACCTATTTTAATACTACGATAGAAGTGAAACAAGCAGTTGGGGGGCTTAGAGTCTTGCCTTCTCTGCTTTTTCCTGCTTCTCTAGCATGACTACTGGGCTCGTTAGGAGAACGGGTCTGTGAGTCCTGAGCCACTGGAGAGTGAACAAGGGAATTATTCTGGCATGGTGACCAAAAATCTGGAATTGGAGGAAGAGGAAATGGTCACAGTAAACATCCCTCTGTGACTTGTACACTCAGATGAAGAGTTTCCTAGAAAATTCCTAGCCCTGCTATGCCCCACAGTGTGGTTGGGATAAGAGCATTAATGAGGGGAGGAAAGGAGACACCCATCTCCATCACACACCCCTCAAGTCTTGCTGACTTTTGTCAACTTCTGTTGGGAGGTTTGATATTATGGAATTTCTATTGATGTCAGCATGGTAAAGGTATTGACCACAGCTGTATCGCATCCTCAGGGGTTTATGTTTCTTTAATTCCAGTGTGGCAGCTTTCCTGTTGAGCAAAGGTATAGTTTACCTACTTTGCATGAGTAAACACGTATTGTATAAAAAGCAACAAAGAGCAGTATTTTTGCTTGACAGATTTTGGGATAGCTTCAAAGAGCCTTCAGCTTTTCCTATATATGAAACAGATATCAGTGGATTTCTGAAAAGGAAATTGTTCTTGATGCTCTGGTGTTCTCATGATGTGCTTGTAGTAGTAATCTAAAACTGAAACAAAATTGTGACCAAATAATCCTTCTAATTTCAGCATCATTAGGAGTGTATATGCATATTATGTATATAATACATATATATATTAATCACTTTGGCAAGATGATTACAAAAGTTTAGACATTTAAAAAGTCCAAGAAATTAAGATAATATTTTTTGCTTGCTTGACCACCTCACAAACACATTTAACTGCGCGTGGTTCTGATGCTCACGCTGTGTGAATGTGCCACACAGGCATTATCGGAAGCGCTCTGCATCCCGGGGGCGCTCCGGGAGCCGTTCCAGGAGTCGCTCCCCATCGGACAAGAGGAAACGTGAGGACAGGCGCTCCAGGAGCAGGGATCGGGATCGAAGACGGGAGAGGTCACGCAGCAGGGACAAGAGAAGGTCTCGCTCGCGGGACAGAAAGCGTCAAAGGTAAGACATCGGCTCCAGTCAAAGCATCAGCCTGTCCACTGAATATTGATGTTCTCCCACTCCAGTTAGTTACTCTGCTGATGTCCGCCGGAGATTTCACTGTGCTTAAGGCTTTTTGCTTATTAAATGCTTTCTGGCTTGCTGGTGCTGGAGTTTATAAGTTCTTAGTGGTCTTGATGATTGGTGGGTTCCTTTTATAACCTGTTCCTCAACAGAAGGCTAAAGTTGTAGTAAAGACAATTTTGTTGCGTGTCAGACGTTCAAGGAGTAGAGAAAGGGAACGGAGCCGAGAGAGAAGACGATCCCGGAGCCGAGAGAGGAGGCGCTCGAGGAGCAGGAGTAGAGGGAGACGGTCTCGATCCTCCAGTCCAAGCAAGAATAGGAAAACAGAAAACAGGTATTCTTGTGTTCTTGGCTTTAGAAATGTGTGAAAGCTTACTGAAGGTCATTGTCTTTTAAATATATCTTGATAGGGTTTTCAGATATAATTGCAAACAGACTATAATCAGGCTCTGCTGTAAAATGAGTGGGAAGTCCATAAATGGTAGCAACAGTCTGTATACAGAAAAAGCATTGATGACACTCAAGAAATCATCACAAGCTGGAATCACAAAGGCTTTGGGAATAAGTGTATGTTTTGTATTAGAATAGCCCAAAGAAAAAAGCTTAATGAGATTCAATTAGCTAAAGTGAATTTTATATTTATTGTTGTAAGTTAGCACAAATTTAGTTTAGGTGCATTCTTTTTTTTTAAATTGGATGCAAGCAAGGACAGTAAAACCTGTGATAAATGGGTTTTGAATTCAGAGCAAGTGTTACATTTGCACCACATGAGTAGCTTTTCCCGGGGAGAAGGGCTTTTGTCTGTCAGCCAGGATGGTGTCTTTAGGGGGATGCTCACATTTCCCTGGCAATATGCTAGATCACTTTACCTTTCTCTAGAAATTCCACAAACAGGAAATTTTTTCTATGTCTTTTCTAAATGCTGACTTCAAGGAGGTGTAAAATAAAGTGCAGAACAACTGGAGTATCAATTGTAAGAGCTCTGAAATGAAGTCTGCAAAGAAATGAGAAAGGCACATGACAGTGAATTGGGTTAGCATCGACATTTCTGGTAGTTAGAGGAAATAATTCCATGACATGGAAAGATTGTCTGGGAAGCAGTGTGTTTTGTAAGGTGTTTGAAAACATAACAGGGTAATCATAGTTCTGTTTCTGTCCAGCATATATGTATCGTCCCCCTGAGAAAAGCCGTAATGTTCTAAGAAACCTTTGATCTTACCTTTCAGATCAAGATCTAAAGAAAAGACAGAAGGTGTGGAAGTTTCCAAAGAAAAGAAAAAAGACAAAGACGACAAAGAGGAAGAGAAGGATAAAGATGCTACCACAAATGCCGTGGCTACTGAGGTAGAGACTTTTAGCACTTGTAAATTTACAAGATAAGTTTGTGGATGTCCAGTCTTCTGCAGCATGCTTACTCAATGGTTATGTTTGTTTAAATAAGCATAGGCTAAAGCCAGCAGCTATTAATTTTCATTGTTTGGTTGGTTTTTATGATAGAATTTTGATCAGAACAAACTAGAAGAAGAAATGAGAAAACGAAAAGAAAGAGTGGAGAAATGGAGGGAAGAACAACGCAAGAAGGCAATGGAAAACATAGGAGAGCTAAAAAAAGAAATTGAAGAGATGAAACAGGGGAAAAAATGGAGTTTAGAAGATGATGATGGTATTTAACCTCTTTATATATAACAGAATACTTTTGTTCCTAGTAATATTTTTATTACAATATCTTAAAGCATCTAATTACTCTTCAGAATATGAACCATAGAATGATAAAGCCTAAATCTGGTCATGGTGTCAAATGGTTTAAGATACATTTTTGATAAACCAACTGGAGAGATTTGTATTAGGAAAAATTATATAGTAACAACACTGGGCTGTAATTATTTGGATAGACAATAATTTGACACATACAAGGACTTACATCTTTCCCTGTCTTTTATCCCTATCTTTTTTGCTGTTGTTAGATGATGAAGAGGAAACTGCAGAAGGAGAAAAAGAAGGCAATGAGGTTGAAGATGAGGAGTTAGATCCTTTAGATGCTTATATGGAAGAAGTAAAAGAAGAGGTCAAGAAGTTCAATATGAGAAGTGTGAAAGGTGGAGGTGGGAGTGAAAAGGTAAAATCACCTGTTAAAGATTACTTATTTTTAAAAGGCAAAGATAACTTTGTGTTTTAGTAGCAAAATGGCTTGGAAAAAAATGGGGGAAATGCAAAAAAGCAAGAATTTAGATGCACTTAATGCATGTTTGCTTTCACTTTCATTTCCTGGTGTTTTTATGCAACTGTTTTAGCAAGCATTTTTCTTACAACATTTCACTGAGGGAAGTGGGGAAAAAATGCTCAGCATAATGCATCCAGAAGTACAAATATTCTGTATGTTTTTTACAGGATGGGTTTTGTTTTATACAGTAGTGCATTAATTTTTTTAAACTGTTCTTATAGAAAACTGGACCAACTGTTACCAAGGTGGTAACCGTGGTGACAACCAAAAAGGCAGCTGCTGAGTCAGAAAAGAAGAAAGGGGAGCTCATGGAGAATGACCAAGATGCAATGGAGGTAATGGAAATATTTTTCATTTCTCCTGTGAAAAGGCAAAGTGCCTCTTCTTGCTTCCTGTGGTTGTGTGTGTGTTTGGCCTGAAGAGCTGTGAAGGGTGTGGGTATTTTGCTGCTCGGGAGGCTGTGGAGGGACAGCCTTGCCTGAGTCACAGACTCAATAACCTGCAGGCCCTGGAGCTCAGCCACGTCAGGCCATGCTTTGTGGCTGCGGTTCCAGTGCTATTGGTGCTCCTTCAAAGCTGAGGTGGGGACATCTGTCAGATCTGTGACTGCAGTGGGACACTAGTCTGCTGGTTGGCTGCTTTTTCTTACTGTTTCTTTTGTATGGCAGTGATTATTTCTGAATGTCAGGCCTGGTAGCTGGCATTGGTAAAGTTGTGAAAGTGATACAGAACATGGTGAGAGTTAAGGTTTGGGAGAAACATGAAAGAATTAGGGGAAGGAACAACTGGGCCTCTTAAGCTGAGAGCAGCTCTTCAGTTTCATGTCTAATACAGTAAGAAGTACTTGTTTCTTCTGAATAGTTTCGCTATAAATGAAAAAGGAAATACCATCATAATTCATTAATCCTAATATACACACAAATTGTGATCTCTACAGTATTCCTCAGAAGAGGAGGAAGTTGATCTTCAGACTGCCCTGACTGGCTATCAGACCAAGCAGAGAAAGCTGCTAGAACCAGTGGATCATGGAAAGATAGAATATGAACCTTTCAGGAAAAACTTCTATGTTGAAGTACCAGAACTAGCTAAAATGACTCAAGAAGGTAAAGACAAATACAACCAGAACACCTTGTGCACTATTAAAGAAAAGAATGGTGGATTTCAGTGTGCTGTGGAACAGCAAATGCTTTCGGAATATAAAAAGCATTTGGAGCAGCTTGCTATAAAAAAGTGTTAAATCAGGTGCATCACTATTGTTGATAACGTACCATAATTATATATGAGTCTTTGGTTGGAAAATTAATCTGAGTCCTTTCAGCCTAACTCCTGTGTTCACGTGTAACAAGCAAAAAGCTGTTTTTCTGGTAGTGATAAAATTAGTATTTCATGTTAAGGGACAAAGTAAGAGTTTTTTGATCAAGGTAGTAGAGAAGTGTCAAGTTTGACTCTGTTATAATGTAAACTCTATTGCAGAGGTAAATGTGTACAGGCTGGAGCTGGAAGGAATTACAGTCAAGGGAAAAGGCTGTCCCAAACCAATAAAAACCTGGGTACAATGTGGTATTTCCATGAAGATTCTCACTGCCCTCAAAAAGTAAGCAAGCACTTAATGAACTGTATCATCCTTGATTTTGCTCACTGTGTTCTGTGGCATGTCCATGAGAAGGACCTTTTACTTTGTTGCATAATGCCACATGCCCATGTCTGCAAGTGTTACATAGTCATCAGAGTGTTTGTCACTCAGTGTTCAATTACTGTTATTAACTAGTCTCTGCCGTTTGTATCATGTTTTTGCTGCTCATTTTGAACTGTACTTTTTGAATTGCACTGGTATGTATATATAAATATGAATATGCAAAAAAATTTAGCATGACATCATGATTCACATCTGTCAAATTCTATTTTGTTCTTAAAAATTTTTTTTTTCCTTCTTTAAGACATGGGTATGAAAAGCCCACTCCCATTCAAACCCAGGCTATTCCAGCAATTATGAATGGACGGGATTTGATTGGCATTGCTAAAACAGGAAGTGGAAAGACTATTGCATTTCTTTTGCCCATGTTCAGACACATTATGGATCAGAGAGCATTAGAAGAAGGAGAAGGTCCCATAGGTAAAAAGATTTTATTTTCAAAGTTACTATTTAAATAAATATAACCTCAAGTATATGCTTTAGATGGGATTTCAGTTCTTCTCTTGGTCATAGGGAGAAGTGCTTACTAATATCCATTGATAAGTGGCTTTTTTTTTAGTTAATGATCACCATGCTCTTTAATGTTGTTTTATGATCACAGTGCTATTTAATGTTGTTTCAATAGCACTCCCATGTCCACATATCTGGGAGACCTTGCTCCTTTGATTTTTAGATTTAGACCAGATTTCCACTCCTTCCTCATAGTGTCAATTATCTTTTCCTTGAAATTGCATTCTTAAAAATAGGAAGTAAATTGCTGTAAACATCATTACAAAAGATTAATTTCTATTGTGTAAATTATAAGATCTCTTATATTGCAATGTATGATGAAAATGTTTTGCTTTTCAGCTGTCATTATGACACCTACACGTGAGTTGGCTTTGCAGATTACCAAGGAGTGCAAGAAATTCTCAAAGACACTTGGGCTTCGAGTTGTCTGTGTTTATGGAGGAACAGGAATCAGTGAACAGGTATGCAAAACACATGCCTGTCTTGTCAAAGAATGCTTGGGCTTTATTAGTTAATGTTACTTTTGCAGCAAAATTAGTTGATTTTCCTTTTCCATGATTCCAGTACATTTGCAGTCTTCATTATTGATCTGCTCAGTGGGAATGGTAATAATGCAAAAAGCTTTGCATGTAACTTAGCCTTAAACATACAGATTTTGGAAAGTCTCAAATACAATCCTTAAATGTTTCAGACTGTTTCTCTTTATGTATGTACTGACCATTAAATTAAAATTGAATTATTAGTGGGATATAATAATTTGAAAGTTACTAAGAAGCTGTATTTTTCTGAGAGTTCCCCTTAAGATAAAAAAAGCCAGAAAATGATAACACTGGTTTATTGCATTATCAAATATTGCATCTTGAAGTAACTTAGAGATTAATTTCAAGGGTTTCCACACCCCCATCCCACCCATTTATGGAAACAACAGGAGTGATCATCTGTGATGGAACATGGTGTGTCTGCTATCACTTGTCCCTGATGTAACACTGATATTTCTTACAGGCTCTTAACTGCATTGAAGAAATATCCTCATTAAAACTACTTCAGCTGGGGGTAACTCAGGCTGTCAGGGATTACTCTTTTTGGAAGCAAAGTTTTCTGAAGACTTAAAGAAATTGCTAATGAAAAATCTTTACCTAATTCACATTAGTAGAACAGCTGTATTACAATGTAGGTGGTTTTCTTTTTTGCAAGGTGATATATGTTTTAAAAAACCTGAAAGAAATCACAAAGCAAAAACTAATAGATTGTTTACTGTGTTTTGAAATCAGATAGCTGAACTCAAAAGAGGTGCTGAAATTATTGTTTGCACACCTGGACGTATGATTGACATGTTAGCAGCTAACAATGGTGAGTAGAAAACCTTTTCCTTTGGAGAATTTTTTACATTTGTTGTGTAATTCTAACAAATTCAGAAGATCATGTATTTTGCTAAATGGTCTTATGGAATTTTCTTATGTCTCTTCAGGCTGCACTATCTAGCTTTTGAGAATATATAGCACTAATAACAGGTTTAAGCATATATTGGTTTGACTTTTTTTGGGAGGACAGGAAATACTACATTCTTGAAGCATTTTTGAGAATGTTTATCATTGCTAAACTTGAGATGTGCTGGTCCAAATTTTTTAACTTCAAGTCATTTAGATAAAGGTTATGTAACAGTTGCTTATTTTGTCTGCCCGTTGATCTGTTATTCATGTTAGAGTAGCTCAGCAGTTCCCCACTTTACAAGAGCATCTGACTCTGCCTTTATCTGTTTGCTCTAAAAAATAGATAAAGAAGCCCTCCCTAAATACCTGCTCAAAAGTAAAAGAACTGACCTTATATCAGATATTCAGTTTGATTAAACCAAGCCACTGCAGCTTTAAGAGGTTTTGTCCTAGTGTAACCATTGCATGCTTATTAGATAAAGTTTTATTATTAAATTATTCCACATCAAAACCTCTACTAAACTGTTGACATTATTTAACTTCTGTGAAAAAAGTACCTTCAAGACATATAGAACTGGGCTTCCAAGACTTAAATCGTCAAAGGTAGGTACATTAATGCTGTTCCCAAGTAATTTTACGAAGTTACTATTTGGGGATGAAAGTGTTAAGATGTTAAATAGATATGTAGATATTAAGAAATACTTACTTTGTTCCTTAAGTATGAATTCCATATGTTAAAAAATGCAGCGCGTAATGTCCTAAGTAATTTGAGGATTCAGCTACAATTTGCTAAAGCTGAGAGGACCAAATTCTTCTGTAGGTTGATAGGCACAAGTCTGAGTGATAGTTGTAGAAAATGTAACAAATCTTTTCCATTCTGAGAGCATTTGGCAGTGTCACTCCACAGTTTTGTGGAACTGAATGCATTTATATTGTTTGACAGTACGATTCTAAAATCCTTGAGTTAAGTCCTTCTCATGAAAGGGAGTCTCTTTGCTGTTTGTTTGGGAAGGGTGCTAATTATCCTGTCCATGATAATTTCAAAATGTTCACAGAAACACAACTTGCTTATTTTATTTCAACCTGTCCCAGAATTTGGGGTGGTTCTTGATTTTAAATTCAGGAGTGTTACTGGGTAGGTTTTAATCTTTATATAGTCATTTTGAAAAGACTTGCTTACTCTGTTTTATGCCTATTATTAGCAGTGATCTAGAACTAGTATGATTATCCTCAAATAGTTATTCTTAGCTCCAAGGAAGCATTACAGATTGTGTATAAAGGAATTTTCTGAGGCAGCAGTTAGCACTGGGCTTTGCCTTCCACACATGCGCTGTAATCTCTAATATGTTCTTTTCTAGGTGCCGCTGTCAGATACTGGCTGATGTGGCTCCTTGCTTCAGCTCAGTCTTAGTTTTATGATGTGTTTTGGCGAGGGCAGTTTTCTGAATTTTTCAGGTTCTTCTGGCCCTATGATGGTATGCAAGAGAAGAGTTTGACAAACTAAAAGGGCCTTGTGCATACTTACACATTTCCCAGAATGTATGTGTGATTAAAGTGTGAACATTAAAATTCACATCTAGTGAATTTTTTAAAATATTAATTAATGTCTTTATTAGAAGATAGTGAGACTATATAACATTTAAAAAAATATTCCTAAGGGAAACTAGATTTCCATTTGGTTTTGTTTCCCATGTGTTTTTTCCTCTCCTTTCACAGGTCGGGTGACAAATCTCCGTAGAGTCACGTACGTTGTACTTGATGAAGCTGACAGAATGTTTGACATGGGGTTTGAGCCTCAGGTAATTCATGACATGAGGGATGGTGCCAAAAGATGCTATTTTCCACATCAAGGATTTTGCAATGCTACATTATTACTACACTGTCAGTGGGTGTTCAAAAGGGTGTGCTGCATATGGACAGCAGTTTAAGCTGACTCTAGTATTTCTATTATTTTCACATCTATTGTCACATTATTATAACATCACGTTATCCTCACGTCTAGTGGAAGGTATCCCTCCCTGCCCATGGCAAGGGGTTGGAACTAGAAGATCTTTAAGGTTTGTTCCAACCCAAACCATTCAGGATTCTATGTTTTACTTTCAATAAATTCCTATATAGCTTAGATTTTTCTGTAATACACAGGGTGTTTTACACACTCATTTTGAATACTTGTGGCCATGTTGTATCCCTGTGTAATCCCTTGATACAGGTGTTGTATTAGTAGTTGTAATGTGTTTATCAAGTCTTTGATGCCTCTTGGCAAGAGATAGGAGCAAAATGTTGGAAGTGCTGCTGAGTAATTACTTGCTGAGAACTTTGGACACCCAGGGCTCTTTCAGTTGTCATGGGCTATACTGTTCTCCAAAACTAGGAAAATTCCTTTTATTTATTTCTTGAGCTGTAGGGTTTCTGCTTCATTTCCTATGATTTTTGCTGAGATGCTGCCAGATTGCATATTGCCATGCAACTTAGTTTTCAATCCAGCAAGTTTTGCCTGTCTTCCAATGCTGGCAGCTTGGTGCCAAGAGGAAATCCATAAAGAATGTTTTGTAGTCTGTGAGGTGCAGATACTACCTGACTTTAAAGATGACAGCTTTGTATGTGTGCGAAATTGAGTTACAGCACTTGGATATTAACAGGGAATGTTCTCGTACCACAGGTTATGCGCATTGTAGACAACGTCAGGCCTGACCGTCAGACTGTCATGTTCTCTGCTACTTTTCCCAGAGCTATGGAGGCCCTGGCTCGCAGGATCCTCAGTAAACCTATAGAAGTGCAGGTTGGAGGCAGAAGTGTTGTCTGTTCTGATGTGGAGCAACATGTGGTCAGTATCACACATCTGCCTTGCTTATTTTCTCATTTGCTGGCAAAAGGTTGTTCCCAGCAATGTTGAATATAAACCAGTATACCCACAGAGTTTTTATTTTTAGAAGTTTAGTGGCCTTATTAAACATGAACTCAAAATAAATCAACACCCTAATCTGCAAATGCAGTGTAATTTTTAAAGTTGGTTTGTAGCACTAAGATGAACAGCAGTTTTACCACTAGGTATGGGAACAGCCTGAAAAAGTCATCTCCTGTTCTTGATTTTTACTTTTATAAACTCTGAATTCGTTTAATGACTCAAGATACAAATTATACTCTTTCTACTTTGCTTTTGTATGTCTTTTTCCAGATTGTCATAGAGGAGGAGAACAAGTTTCTGAAGTTACTGGAGCTACTGGGACACTATCAGGAGAAAGGATCTGTTATTATATTTGTAGATAAACAAGAACACGCCGATGGGTTGTTGAAAGATTTAATGAGGGCCTCTTATCCTTGCTTGTCTCTTCATGGAGGTAATCTGCAAATTTAAGGATTTATATTAACTACTCCCAACTAGAATGTTGGTATCCAGTAGTTAAAAATCACTTTATTCCTGTATAGTACCAGTTATTATTTCTTCATAAGCAGGTTTTGCTTTGTAATTGGGTAAGATAATTGTTCTTAATTTGAAGTAGACATTATAGTTTTGTGTAATTATTCTTCATTGTTCCCTTTGAGATGTCATCAGATGCCAAATCTTGTGTCTGTGCAAGAGGACTGTTACTGAGAGTTAACACCTCTCAGGGAATATTGCTAACTACTTGTTATTGTAGAGTAGTGAGTGCCATTGGGCAGTATCACATGATATTTTTATTTGAGATTCCACAATAACAGCAGTTGTCGCTTTACTTTCCTTCTATCAACTAATGGTAATATAATGGAATTACCAAGAGGAGAAAAATTTCTTTACAATACTGTCCATCCCAGTATATTTTAAAACTTACATTATTTTTCTAGAGCATTTTATATAAAACCAGTAAGTACAAAATCACTTTCCAGCAGGAATGCAGTAATGAAAAGGGGAAAAATATTCTTGTTATTCTGAGATTTCTGTTGCCTTTAGAGAACAGACAAAACCTCCAGATGAGGTTACAGCTGAAGTAGAAAATTGAAAATAATATATAAAAGGCTTTTGAAGGTCTTGGTATGGGGAAAACGTCTTTTGATAGTTGAAAAATTAAAAGTTATTCTAAATAATAGAGGTTATTTTGGCTAGTGTACTTTGCCTTTGAAAGTGTGAATGTATTGAAGTTTTATTTGCTTGTGATTTTGGTTGTTTGAAGTTGGAGGGTGTTTTGACCTGGGTACAAATCCTCATGGCTTGAAGCAGAGCTTTATAATTAACTGATTTGTCTTGCAGGTATTGATCAGTATGACAGGGACAGCATTATTAATGACTTCAAGAATGGAACCTGCAAACTTCTGGTGGCCACGTCTGTAGCAGCGAGGGGCTTGGATGTGAAGCAGCTGATGTTGGTGGTCAATTACAGCTGTCCCAACCATTATGAGGACTATGTGCACCGAGCAGGCCGCACTGGGCGAGCTGGCAATAAAGTATGTACACTCAGTTGTCTGGTTTGGTTAGTACTGGCATTTTCCCCTTCTTTCTTGCTTGATGAAGTTGTTCCAAGGGATAGTTACAGAGGGAGTAGTTTGTGTTGTTGGTGTGAAGAGTGTTTTTAAAATATTCTGAACTTCAGCACTCTGAAATTTGGAACTTACATGTTCTTCTGATGTATGAGTGTTCTTTTAAATCCCATTTGTGGCTGAAAGTTTGGGTGTTTTTTAGTGTTGGAAATGTGCCCTACTAAATTGATAAGATTTTAATTTTTCAAGCTTTCAACCATGACAAGATTGGTTGGAAGGAAAGACTTCTGTGTTTACCATCTTTGGATGATTACCAAAATTATCAGCTTCCTGGGAAATCACATTATTCATTCTATACTTCCACTAAAAAAACGTTATTGCATGACTGTTGTGGTTAGTTTCATTGACCAGAAATCAGCATCTGTGCAAGGGTGCTTCAATAAATTTAGAGATGGAGTGTCTTGAGAGCTTTTTCCTAATTGTCTCTTAAATTAATTTTGACCAGGGGTATGCATATACATTCATTACTGAGGATCAGGCACGTTATGCTGGTGATATCATTAAGGCTTTGGAATTGTCTGGGAATCCAATTCCTACTGATTTGGAGAAGCTCTGGGCTGACTTCAAAGACCAACAGAAGGCTGTAAGTAATTCTTTCTTCTCTAGAGGGCTTGGTCCAGGTTTAATGCCTGTGTATGCATGTGGGTCCAGTTGTCCAGTGTACACACAGGGGTCACCTCACTGGGAACAAGTGTGTGCTTAGCTAAGTGTGTCAGGGACCTCAAGATTGGGATCTTGAATGTCATTTAAAGAACTGTTCTTGAGAATTTAAATATTGTCACCTGTTATGTTATAAATACCTATGGTATAAGGGGCATTTCAGCTTTTAACAAGATTCACATACAAGATAATGAAGTTCTTTCACAGAATTTGTATGATTATTTCTAGAGCTCTCGCCATCAGAGGATCTCGCTCATGCTGAGAACGGTGACTTTGGAGTTCTTCTGATACTAAAAAATGGAGGGTTTTTTTTACTGCATTTGAAAAGCATTTAAAATGTATACTTACGGGAAATCCCAATAGGCTATTGTCTCTGCTGAATTAACAGAGGTTTTTTTATTACATTTCATTGTGAAATGCAGCTTTTAAGTTTGAAGAGCTTTATGAATGTGCTAGGATTTGCTTTTTGAAGAACTTC
This sequence comes from Corvus kubaryi, assembly GCF_017639235.1. NCBI lineage: Eukaryota > Metazoa > Chordata > Aves > Passeriformes > Corvidae > Corvus > Corvus kubaryi. The sequence goes on along the minus strand of NW_024582082.1, from coordinate 5,646,761 downwards.
AAAATTATTTGTATAATCTTACAGTTATTTTATGACTATCAGAACTAGAATTTGAAACTCCTAAGTATGATAATACATGTTTTTGTTCTCAGGAGGGAAAGTTGATTAAGAAAAGCAGTGGATTCTCTGGCAAAGGTTTTAAGTTTGATGAAACAGAACAGGCTTTGGCTAATGAAAGAAAGAAGCTACAAAAAGCAGCTCTTGGCTTGCAAGATTCAGATGATGAAGATACAGCTGTTGATGTAAGCATCTGGGAATAGGATTTAAGTTGCTTATGGATTTTCTCAATTCATTTGATTTTCTTCCTCAGTAGGTTACATCACACGCTGCAGAGTGCATGGATTTCAGTTACTCTGTGACCTTTGTTACTGACCATATGTATTCTTCAAATGTAGAGATACAGCTATGAAGATCAAGATCTAGGAAGATCTTCAGTGTCTCTTTCTGACTTACTGGTGTTTTATACTTAATGTGTGTAGTTATGTAAATGTCACATAAATTATTTGTGATAATAATCTTGCGTAAGTGAAATAGAACGATTGTCCTCAATTGCAAACATATTTTTATTTGCATTGCTTTAAAGACATTCATAGTAGCATTTCCTATTTCTAAATCTTACTAGATTCCTTTCTTAATGTTTGATAGACTCCTTTTTGTGACTTGCAAGTAAACACTGTGTTCAGACATTTTCCTGATTAGATCATCTTTTTGTTGAGCTGTAGTTCTGGGCAGGCTTCTGCCATTTCTACAAGATTAATTTCTTTAAAAGCATGTAAACTAAATGCCCCTTAGTGTTTCTTTCTCCATGATGATAAGATTATATAGTGGTAAATGCAGTGATCATATAATTGTTGTTTTCTTTAGATTGATGAACAAATTGAAAGCATGTTCAATTCAAAGAAAAGAGTAAAAGACATGGCAGCACCAGGAACATCAAATGCTCCTACACCATCAGCCGGGAATGCAGAAAAATTGGAAATTGCTAAAAGATTGGCTTTGAGAATCAATGCCCAGAAGAATCTTGGAGCAGAGGCACAAGTCATGGTCCCCTTCCACTTTAAGGTCAGGCTCTTTACAGACCAATGTTATTCTTTTTTAATAAAGGTTGTTCAGTTCTTTGTTCTGTGTCTGCCATTTGATTTAGTGTTTCTGCACACTAGTGACATACTGCATTGTTTATCTCATTTGGGCTGGGCTAACTACTTATATAGGATTTGTAAGTGAGCTGATACGTTTATAAGACTTACTACAGAACCATAAATGCTTTGCCTTGGCAAAGAGTCAGTTCTTTACTGATAACATTGCACAATTAGTTTTGTCAGCTTTGGCAGAGTTGCAGAACATCTTTCTCTGCTGAAGCATGAGATGTACATGTGATGTACAATGTGTTTAGATTGAGGTTAATTGTTCTGGAATGTCCAAAGATATTTTAAGCTGAAAATATGAAAGACCAGTAAGTTATTTGGAGGTGTGAAGGGAGTTGTTGAGAGGAAGAAAGGAAGAGCAGAAGTCTGGAGAGTGTATTTGTTATGTAGACAATTACATTACATAGAGAACTTTAATGAAACCCTTATTGGTTTATATAGGACTTTTTTTGGCTACCTTGTTCTCAGTATGGACTTCTGCTTTTACAGGATGTGATGCAGCAGGCTACAAATGCTATCCTGAGAGGAGGCACAATTCAAGCTCCTACTGTGTCTGCCAAGACCATTGCAGAGCAACTGGCTGAAAAAATCAATGCCAAGCTCAATTATGTACCCATAGAGAAGCAGGAGGAAGAGAAACAGGATGGAGGACAGAATGAGTCCTTTAAGAGATATGAAGAAGAATTAGAGATCAATGACTTCCCACAGGCAAGTAACTGTTTTGCTGTAATCAAGTGTAAATGATCATTATTTAACAAAACCTCTCTTCATACTTACACCAATAAAATATTATGTCTCTATTTCTGATGATACCTAATTGAAATTACTACATTATCTGTGATTACTTCTCAGGTTATATAAATGCAATGCTTTGGACTTACTCCAGAGAGTATCAGAAAAACAAGTATTCATTATCAGACAAAAATCTCTTCACCCTCTACTCACTTCTCTAATACCCAAATCTCTGACACTGTCTGGTGTTTTTTGCAAAGGCTTTACTGCCATGACTGCTACAGCTCTTTGTCCTTTTTTTAGTACCTGAGTATTTCTGCCGTTCAGAATATTGCTGCTCTGATCTACCTCCTCTGTTATTTTGAGGATTTATATTTCACAGTATCAAGTACAAATTCCCTGTATTTATATTTGAGGTTCTGCCCACGTTGGCAGAACTAATGTATTGCTATTTTGTGTGGTGCCTTTCTCCTTGTTGATCCTCCCATATCCTTCACCCTGCAGACTGCCAGATGGAAAGTTACCTCCAAAGAAGCACTGCAGAGAATCAGTGAATATTCTGAAGCTGCCATTACAATCAGGGGAACTTACTTCCCTCCAGGCAAAGAACCCAAGGAAGGAGAAAGAAAGATTTATTTGGCTATAGAAAGTATGTATTCTTTTTATAAATGTTTCTGTTACAGCTCTGAGTCTAGTTTTGTAATTAGACATGGAATTTCTGTAGCCAGTGTTCAGACACTTGAGTTACAGACTCACTGTAGTTACTGAAAAACACTTGTTTATCTTAATACACTTCATCAAATGATCCATGGGGATCACAGAGAGGCTTCTCCTCACCTGTGACAGAACAACAGCTAATCTATGAAATCAGTTTGGAAGAGAGGAAAAGAAAAGAGGAAAAAGAATAAGCACAAAGAGGTCTATGCCAGTGTAAAATAAGGGAAAAAATAGAATTCTCTTTAGGCTGTTAAAGGTATAAGAAATTGCATCAACTACTACAACAAAAACTTTGCAAATGTCATGATGGTTGACTTTTTATCAAGAAACCTCTAATCCTACATATTTCTGAACAGTATCATTTATGACTGTTTGGAGTATCTTTCTTAAAAGAGAACTCAGTCAACCTGTGGCATTCTGTGCAATAGAGTGTTCTTCAAGTAGCTGAGGATATTCAGCAAGTTTTACTATGCTTCTGAAAGTAGGCAGCAATGTTTATTCTGTAAGCTTCATAAACACTTTCTGTGTAAGATTATAATACATATTTTTATCTTCAGGTGCCAATGAACTGGCTGTACAGAAAGCAAAGGCAGAAATCACACGACTTATAAAAGAGGAGCTTATCAGATTGGTGAGTACAATATCCAGAATGCAGAGGGAAAGTGTCTTAATGTATGCTTTATGAGATTGACTTCTGCAAATGTTGACGCTCTGGCATAAGGTTTTACTAATATCAGGGACTGGGACCTACAGATCTCAAAACCACTGTTCTATTGAACAGCCTAAAAATCCATTACACTGGTTAATCAGCCAGAACACGGCTGCTATCCAGCCAGCAGATGGAGATAACACATTGACAGAGATTTTTGAATGAAGACCCCTCAAAGAGTTTGGTCCCAGTAAATTTCCTAATTTCAACACCATCAGGCAGGGGAGAGGAGAATGATTCCCCTCATTTTAATATTTTATATGTGTTGAGAGATCTGGTTTGCTGTAGCTTTACAACATACCCAGCTAATAACCTAGTGGGGTTTTATTGCAATTCATTTGTCCTTCTTCACTTTTAACTGTGATTATCCTCTTTTTTATTTGCAGCAAAATTCTTACCAACCAACCAACAAAGGAAGATACAAAGTTTTATGAGCATTTGGAGTTACCTGTCTGCCAGCAGCTGGTGCGTGAAACTTTGTGGCTTCTGTTGTTTTTGCTGTTTACACTGCTTATTGTAAATTAAGGAATTTTTTTATTTCGTCTTGCGGACATTTTTTAACAGAAAATTGATACTTGCTGAAGCATCTTAATTCTCTCCACTAAAGTTATCAGTCTTAAAGCAGACCAGTTTTGGCGGAACATGATTTAATTTAAAAGTGCAGTTTATATACTTTTCATCATAAAGAATGTGAAATAAACAGATTTTAATTTTTTTGACGGACAGTATACTGTTAAGTAAATTAAAGTGTTGGGATTTGTGTTGGAAATTGTTAGAATGTACCTGCTTCGTATTGTTGAGATGGTTCACACATCAATTTATACTGGAAAAATGATAAAACACCAAAATAAAGGTAGGATTTTTCTCCTGATCCATAGCATCTCTCTGGCTGGTTCCACATATATTTGTTCCCTGTACAAATGTCCCCCTAAGGTCAGAGAGTCTTGCATTGATCAGAATAGAGAATTTTATCCAAAAATACTCAAGGTCTCAAAATGTTTTAAGATCTTATCCTTCTCATGTCCCATTTTTTCTTTATCATCCAGATAATAGATAACTCTTTGGGGTTGTTGTAAAGTGAAATGTTTTGTAGTATGACCATAGTTTTCCTGTTTTTTCCTAAACATCAGAATTTTAGGATTTGATTTTTCTTTCCCATTTGGTGACATAAGAATGAAAGCCTGTTTTAGTTTAAAAAGGAATTAGCAGAAAAAAAAAAGAGAAACCTCTTTTGTAATGAAATATAACTTTGTCACTCTTTTATAGTGTTCTTATATATACATTTAATGTGATTATTCCCCCAGGATTGTTGTCTTTATTACTGTTAGGACATGGCTTTAAGTACAAATGTATAGTGATATTTATGAATGAATGCCACAAATGCTATCATTGCAGTCAGTCAGCTCCTGGGACAGGCAAGACCGATGTTTTTGAGGTCTCATCCCCATAACCATTAGGATTCATGATGGACACTATTCCTAAGCATTTAACTCCTGTCTGCTTGTCTGGAGCCAAAGCTGTAGCAATTTGAATTGTCTCATTCTAGCAGCTGCGAGACTTTGAAGATGATGACTTTCAAAAGGACTTTCATAGAAAGCTTTACTTACCTGACACATTGAGAAGAAATGTGTCATTTTAAACCAGCTGTGTATATACTGCTTTAACCCTGGTGAAGACAAATCATACAATCTGCATCATGGCTGTATAAATTCACAACTTTTCTTTCCAAACTTCAGGTAATTTAAATGACTCTCTGTGTTTGCATACAACTGTCTGTTACCCTGTCAGTGTACCTTATTTGCAGTACGGGGAAGATGCAAAGGAATGATTACACCAGCTTAAGAGTCTACATTTAGGATAAGAACACCCCTAATGTGGTACTTGCCAGTATTAATACATGGAGTAGAACAGAGAAGCAGCACATACAGTAACATTTCTCCAAACCTAAAACAGAAATCTCAAACTAAAGCTCTCTGATTACCTTTAAATACATCTAAGTTTTCCTTCCCATAAGAACTGGGGTTTGATGTCTTTCCTAGAAATTCTTTGTTGAATTGTCTAACTTTTGGACAGTGTCCCTTCCCAGAAGAGTGACACATTTTGTGTATTTAATGAAGAGCACTGTGGAGTTTGGACAGCCTGACACATCTTTAAAAATCTTGGTTCAACGTGTTCATACAGTGATATCTCCTAAAAAATGCATGATGGAGACACTTTTATTGGATTTCAGAGATACAACAATGTATAATCTTTAACTTCCTGGGGGTTTTAAATGCAATGTCAATATTCCTATGTTTTTTTAATTCCAGCAAAAATAAAAGTAATTTCAATGTATATTTTTCAGAAACTGTCTTTCTGAATAGCTCCTCTGTTTTCTGCATTTGCACTGCTTCTGTATTTTTTCCTATGAGAGTGAACCTCACACTGTTTGGAGTAGGGTGATGTGAACAGCAGCTTGTACTTTTGTTTTTGTGCTGGAAATGCAATGTGACACAGCCCAGACTTAGGGAAGAAAGTCACAGCGAAGGTGTTTGGATACATGAAAACAGGAGCAAAATGCATAAAAGCCGGTGGAAAATAAACTCTCAAATTAACAAATACACAGGGAAAAAAACAGTGGAAACAAGATGAGAATAAAAGTTTGGAGAAGATACAATTTAATAATGAAAACCGCTATATTTAGTTCTTTGCAAGCGTGTCCATGGATATAGGCAAGATCTTTATAAACATCATGATTTGGCTGCTTTCCAGGGAATCTGCCCTGGTCAGATTCATGTTGCCAGTTGTGGGAAGAGCTGGGTTTTTGGTTTTTTTTTTAAATACACATAAGCAGAGCTTGTTCTGTTACCTGCCCAGGTGATAATACTACCAGCTTTCACAGTTGCCTTTATGCTCTTAGTACTTGAGTGAGCAGTGGTGTTTTGGGTGGATAAGTGATACAGGTGTTTGGCACTGGATCATGAATGAGCTTTTTCTTCTATGTCACAGTAATGTGGTGGTGTCATCGTGCAGTGGGCCCACACCAGGGAGGGGAGGCAGACCGAGACCCCTGACCCCAGCCCAGCTCCCTCATTCTCCGTGCAAGTGGCCCACCAGAGATTCAAACAGCAATAGCCCTCCCCTCCTCCCCCCCACCACTGTGAAGGATTCATGCCTTAGCCAGGAAAACAGGAGAGACTAAATCCAGTGTTTTGTGTGGGGAAAAAAAATGCACAGCAAAATAAAAATGTGTGCTGTCACAGTTCAGAATTCTGTACTCCCTGAACTATATATGTGGCACATGGTTCCCACCTTTTGTTTAAAACAGGCAGCTCAAGGCCTACTGTGCATGTTGACTTCATGCTATAAAAGGTGTAAGCCAGACAATGAGTAGATCATAGCCAGCATGTTCTGTAGCTGTTCTCTGAGCTGGCTGCTTTAGATTTTACTTGTACAATTAGAACAGTGCAATACAGTTAATGTGCATTTGGCTGTTAATTAAATAAAATATTCCGAGGCTCAAAGTACCATCTGTAGGGGCTTTTTGTACTCAAGTCTTCCAAGTGGAAGAAAAAAGATTTTTGTTAAGCAAAGTTTTCCTGAAATTCTGCAATTGTGACGAATATAAAAGAAACACCAAAGGCTGGATTTGGGATCTTCATAAAATAAGAAAAAGAATGCTGGAATTTCAGGGAGTGAGAGAATACTTTGGTGTTTCAGTCCTTCAGGCATTTTTACAGTTGTAAGAAATGGTGGTTACTTCTGCCAAAGTAGTGGCAGGGTTACAGACAGGCACCTGTGGCTGTGAGGATGGAGCCTGTGAAGCTGGCCAGGAACTAGTTTTTAACTTTTTGCCATGGACATGATACTATCGATGGTGCTGCTGAACACCTCGTTTACAAGGGCCTAACTTTGCCTCAGTTTGCTGGTGAGGTGGTTCTCAGGGTGAACATCAGTGTAAAACCTGCCCTTGGCAGGGAGTTCCTGAGGGTCGTCCCTGAGCATTAGCTCTGGGCCCTGTGTGCGTACTCTGGCCTCCTCACGTGATGCTCCAGGAATGCACTTTCCTTTGATTATTTTTCTTGACCCAGATCTCTTCCAAATATGGTCTCAGCTTAAACAAGTTTGTGTTCTTAGAGCTCGGGTGTTTGCAGAATAAATTCTGGCTTCCAGCTAACTATGGCTGGCTGTAAGGAGGCAGAGAGTAACCTAAAAATGCAAAAATAAAAGGGGCACAGCTGGACTCAGATTTGTCTCAAAATGTACATTTTGTACAATGTTTATACAATGCTAGGCAGGAAGATTTGTTTTCATAGTTTTAGCTGCAGTGGAAACAGTTGTTTTTAAATAAATGACCATTAGTCTGACTGATTGCCACCCAAACATTGCTTCTCTGAGACTTTTCATCTGAAACAAATTTAAATATTTTTCTTTAGTCAAACTGAGAGATACAAGATTGTCAAGCTGACCAGCATAAGCAGAGGTAAATTAATTAACATCTCAGAGCTAAGTTGTTCCAGTGAGCTAAGAAATTACTAATAACCTACTGTGGAGTGAGCATATGATTAAGTTATTTTATACTTTGGCCATTCTAAGTATGAAGTTCATCATCACAAACATTTCTCAAAATAATAAATACCCTGTGGCAACTGTTCTGAAATGAATGGCTGAGCAAGGAAAATGTTACACTCAGAATTAAGATCAAGGATTTTCGTTAAAACCTACATTTCCTCTGCCTGTGCAAGTTACCGAGGAAGTGAATTTGTAGAAATTATCAGCTCCGATAATTCACAGTTAAATAGACAGGAGGTCATGGCAGTTCCTGTACTGAATTCTCCCTGTTTGCTCAGCATGCTTTAGAGCCCAGGACCGGTGAGAAGCTCATGTGTTGGCAGAAGGAGGAACTTGTGCTTTGAGGCCCTTCTTCTCCTTGAAAATGTGGATCCTTCGGCGAGATCTCCAGTGAGAGAGGAAGAGAATGGCACTTTGTGGGGATGTGGGAAGGGGCAGCGTTTCATTGCATCGCTTATCTTACAGATACTTAATGTAATCATTTGGTACTGCTAATGAGTCAGTCCTTTAGAGGAAGAAAAGGAGGGAGCGGATTCACAACTGGAGGAACTGCCATGCTTCAGGCCCCGGGAGCTGTAACAAAACAAGACAGTGGCAGAGCAGTTTATCAGTGTTTGGTCCCTGTTGTTATTAGCACAGTGCACATGAGGGGACCGGGTCCTATTGCTACCAGATGACAATTTGAGCTGGCTCAGCTGGTGTGGGTTTGCTTGGAGCATGATGCAGGGTAGTGACACCAACCTGGCTGTCAAGGAGCCATGGCCAGCTCAGGTCAGACATTTAGATCTTGCTCTGCTCTGCCAGCAACAGCCTCGACAACAGCTGGGTTCAGGGTTCACAGCTCGGGATGGAGCGTTTCACTGCCTTATGTTACACTTCCACTCCTCTAGGGTCTGATGGTTTCTGTGTTCTGTTGAGATGACAATTTCTGCAGAAATCAGGAGGCTGAGCCCAGCCTTCCATCACCTTCCAGATTAAAATATTTAAAATAGCAGGATACTGAAAAGGTATTGACCTGAACCATTTTTCATTGGCACTTCCAATAGACATTTGAACAGCAGAAAGATGAGCTTTGTAAATAAACTGAATCATTTGCTAAATTAAGCTAAATGAAGGCTGCTTTTCCCTGCCACTTTCTTATATTGCAAGTGAGGATTCCTGCATGCATTAGGAAGAAATGGCAAAAATACGAATCATCATCTTGGCAGGATGTTGCACAGCAATTTTCAGCCTGAAGAGCTCCAAGTATTGTAGAAATGGAATATCTTAGTGCTGGAGTACAGCAGTCAGCTCCTCAAACAACAGCAGGAGAGGGAAATATTTTTAAAAGCAGAATTAACATTTGTGAAAGCTGCAGGTTCTTGTTTCCTGGTCTTTTTTGCTTTTATTTTCTAAAACCTCATCTGAATAATACGCAATGTTTTTCAGGCTCTTTTGTCCATCAGTCATTTAAGGACCAATGTGCTCATTCAGACCCTGTGATTTGAAGATGTGTGTGTTGCTGTCAATGGACCAAGGGTGCTAATGGAGGACAGGAATCTGTTATAGTCATTAACAAACGCGGATTAAAAAATATGTTGGTCACAGCCCTCCACCAAGTGGGCTGTCATATTGTTTCACTAAAACTGACCTCGAGAACAAAAGGTTGGATGGTGAAATGTGCTGGGCACTTAAAATTCGTGTTTCTGTGGGATCTTTTTGGAAACAGTTGAAGTTGGTATTCCTTGTATTTGCTGTTCCTGCTTGCAGGTATGAAGTGCTACTGCAACACTGAACTCTTCAGAACACAGATGGATGAAACAAAGCAAAGTATTTAATAACCAGCAGTCCCACACTCGTGCTGCAAGACTCTGATGGTCCATGCCCGGACCCAGCCCCGTGTGAGCTACGCTGGAATGGCAGCTGTTCCCACTGCAAAGTCAGCCGGGAAAGAGAACTAACATAATACATCGTTCTAATAGTCCTGAAGCTGGACTATTCCATAATGGATTGCAGCGTGTGGTGGAGTGGAGGTGGTGGAGTCACCGCCCCTGGACGTGTTTCGAGTAAAGACTGGATGTGGCACTCAGTGCCATGGTCCGTTTGACGCAGCAGTGTTTGCTCACGGGTTGGGCTCGGTGATCCCAGAGGTCTTTCCAACCTAAGTGAGCCTGAGACAGAAGATACCGCACTCTATCCAAACGGCAGTGATGGGAGCACCATTAATACTGATCCCGCTTCCAGGGATGCGCGTGGCCATGCACAGTGCCCGAAGCACTCGGGATTCGTGTGTGTCCCTTCGCCGGGCGGACACCCAACCCGCACGCACCTCTTCCCGCCCGCCCCACAAAATGGCGGCGGCCGCGCGGCCCCGACCCTCGGCGGAGGGAGGGGCCTCGCCGGCCCCGCCCCGCGCGCGCCCCCGTGGCGCGGCCCCGCTCGGGAGCGCGCCCCGCC
>NW_024582082.1:5542094-5636071 GCF_017639235.1 Corvus kubaryi | reverse complement strand
GCCGCTCCCTCCCCTGCGCCCGTCCCCTCCCTGCAGCCGCCCGGCGCGGTGTGGGGAGGCGGCCGCTCCGCCCGCCGCCGCTGCCGCCGCCCCGAGCCTCTCAGGTAGGTGCGGGTCGGGCCCGCGGGCCCCGGACCCTGCTCCGTGCGGTGGGAGGCGGCGGGCGGGCAAGATGGAGCCGCGGCCGGCGGGGGAGGGGAGCGGAGCGGGACTCTCCTGTCCTCCCTCCTCCGCTCCCTCCCCGCCGCTGAGGGCGATCCCGCGGTCTCCGAGCCCCGGAGCGCGGTGCCCGAGCCCCGTGGGGCCGCGCGAGGGAAGCTGCGCCATCGTCGCCTGTCCCGCCGTCCCCGCCCGGCCGTGCCCCGGGCCGAGGGCCGGGGCCTGTCCGTGCCCCCCGCGCGGGACGGGGGACACGCGAGGCCACCCCCGGCGCGGTGTCCCCGGCTGCGGCCGAGTCGGAGAGAGCTGTGCCGCCCCTTTGTCCCCTCAGCCGGCCCTTGGCCGCTCCTGATGGGGCTGGGCCCTCCTGCTCTCCAGCCTGCGGCCGGGAATTGTTCCTTCCCTTCAGCAGCCGCAGCTCCGTACGTGGGGCTGGTGTGTGTGCAGGGCTGTTTACTTGAAGCATACTCCCATTCGCGTGGGGCACCTGGATGTGTGCGTACAGCCCATGGATGTATTTCCTGACACACCTAAGTAGCGGATGCCTTTGCTCACCTGCACATCGGGGTACCTGGAGAGCCTCACTGTGTCTCTTCTGTGTCTCTTTGCGTTCTAACATAGTGCGTGTCAGTGCTGTGTATTCTCGTGGACAGTTACGGATAGTTTAGTGCATTCTTGTTTGTGCATAGTCCTTCTGGGGTAATTGATTAGGGAATAGTTGCACCTTAAATTTGTGTGCAGTTCTCCCTGAATTAACAGTTATTTTGATCCTTGTGGTTTTTATTTTTGTAAAATGAAAGGGTAGGAGGAGCACTCTGTTAATATACTTCTTAAATTATGGTTTATTTCTATTTCAGTCTTGAGATGCCACAGTTTCCTTAGAATTTTGTGTGTGTGTCTGTGTCTGTACCCATATCCCTCATATTTTAGATGCAGCCTTAAATAAAAAAAGCCCTGCATGTTTTTCCATTGACCACTGTCGAACAGATTCAACAAGTGGACGTTGTCTTTCTGCAGTCTCACACAAGGACACTGCTGTGGGTGTGTTTGGGTGTGTGGACAGGTGTTCAGAGGCCTTTGCACTGCTGGAGTGTGTGGACAGGTGTCCAGAGCCTTCTGCACTAGGTCTCATCACAGAGAAACACTCTGAAAACGTACATCAGGAAGATGCTTGATCCACCTCTTTAAGCTTGAAAGTCCTTTTGTGGTAGCAGGCTAGGGAAGGAGTAAAGGGTAGGTGAGAACACCCACTGAGATGAATGAGCACCTCTTACCTCTCAGAGCTATTGTTCGAGACTGCAGCCCTGGGGAGAAGAGCGGGTGGGTGAGAACACCCACAGAGATGAATAAGCATCTCCAGCTCCTCAAAGCCCTTGTTCTAGGCTATGGCAAGGACTGCTCCTTTTTGTTTGGGAGTAGCCCCTTGAGGTGAATGGACAATTCACAAACACTAATAATCCTTTCTTTATAAAGATCCACCTCTACCTGCTCCATCATTCATACGCATATTTGGTTTGCCTTGAAGTTTGGTAATGCAGAACCACAGAATAATGAGGGTGCCGTTTCAGCATACTCTCCTAAGCAAGTCTGTCTGGCCTGATGGCTGCCTTGATTCTGTGCTGCTCCATCCCCAGCTCTGGGGTTTTACTCCAACCTCCATTCCCTCTGCTGTGTTTGGGACTTGTCATGCCTGTCGTCCAGGTCTTTAAAGTCCACTAAGACCATCTTTTTGAGATCTGGTAATTTTTTTAAAGTAACAGTACCAGGGAGTGGGGTCAGTGGCAGCCAGTGGGTAATGTGGCTTAGGCTGACTTGGGACTGTCTCTGTGCTAATGGAAATGTGAGTTTCTCTTACTTCTTGCCTCGATGCCTATGCGCTGTTGCTTTTGCTTTCTTGTTGGATTAGTTTTCACCTGGATCAGATCCCTGGTGTTGATTTGTCCTGCTCTTGCACAATAGTTAGTGTTGGCACAAGGAGTGGGAATGTGAGAGAAGAGGAAGGAGCAAGATTGTCCTGCTCAGAAAAAGGGCGGATTCTAAGAGTGGTTTCTGTTGATTATGAAACCAAACTGTCAGTTGTGTCAGTGTAATTGGAGTGCACAGGTAATTAAATCATTGATGCCATCTTCCTTAATTTTTGTGAAGCTGTCTTAACCCTTTCAAGGTGTCCTGTTCATCATCATCATCATATATGATCTTAATTTTGGGGTGGGAAGAAGTCAGCTGACATCCTTGCTTATGTTAGCATCTAGTGAAACTCTGTCCTTGGATATGGCTTATTTGGTTTTTAGGGTTAGAAAGCCTAACAATTGTCTGCCTGGTTTTGCAATCAAATAATGAATGAACCCGAAAAGTTCCGTTTACTTGACACTTAGCCTAGTGGTGCTTCCCAACATCAACTCTTTGTGAGCAGTTGAGCTTTGTCTGTAATATAAAGCTTGTGCTTAGGCTTTGGAGAACTTTGTTTCTCCAAGGGTGTCTGAGTCAAAAGACTTGAACTCCCGGGGGCACAGAGGCGCACCCAGGTTGCAGCTCTCTGGTGAGGAGCACGAGGCGCAGACCATAGTGAAGGAAGGCTCCCACTCTGCCTGGCACGTCTGGGGAAGAGGAATTTAAAGGGGGTGGGTATTTCAGCTCCATATAACTCTTAACTTCTGTCACATAAGAAAGTGACCCTGGGTCACCAGGGGAAGGACCATACTTGTAAGTTGTATTGCTTGGGGAACTCTTAATTTATTAGTGATTTTGCACTAAGAATAATTGAGAAAGAAACTGTTCCCAAAATTATGTTGTCTTTTCGATTTGCAGTCTTATGGTATCATGTAGTAACTCTAGCAAATCACTGCTGTAAAGAAATTATTTCTTATATTTTGGCAGTTTTTAATATATTTTACCTGGTGTCAAATGATGAGAAAAATCATATTATGCACCGACTGTGGAAAGGGCTTCATAAGCACAGTATGGAAAAACTGGTTATTGTGCTTCACAAGTAGGTAAGATTTCAGTTGTAGGTTCTGGTGTTACAGTGTATGTTGTGCCTCTGATAGAATTTCATATTTAGTATTTTTAAAATATTTACATTTATGTGAATACTCCAGGTAAGGTGCAGCTTTGTGAAAGCAAGCAGTCACAGGGTTTTAAAAATTGGGTAAGGCCCTACTTAAGCAAGAGTTAATGTGTGGAAAAGGAGCTGACAATAAAAGGGATATGTGAAAAACATTTAAATTGATAGAATTAATTCTTCTCAGTGAGTGATGAAAGGATTTCTCACACATGCTATCCTGAGAGAGAAGAACAGAACTGACACCATATTTCTGTTGCGGTCTTGAAAGGGAAAATATTCTTCCTGCTGCTGTTGCTGCTCAGCCCCCCCTGCAAAGCAAAGGAGCCCTGTGGCGCTCCCCAGGGCCGTGGAACTCGGCATAGAGCGTCCTTTATGAGGGATCCTGAACAGAGCTGAGCCTGTGCTCTGCTCCCGCAGCGTTCACTGGCAGCAGTGACCTTCAGAGAGCTGTGCACAAATGATGCTTCTGGCTGCTTGTGTTGTTAAATAGCGAGTCACATACTTTGTATGTGTTGGATGATGATGAAAATGCGCTGCTACAGCCTCCCACAGCCCCATCAATACTGTGGAAACTATTGCAAGCTCAGCGGTGAAAAACCTCAGAAAAATGAGTAGGTGTTGTATACTAACCCTCATTAAAAGCAAAATTGTCCCTGTTGCTGCGAGGAATACTCTTTCTAGTATTCATCATTTGAAAAGCTGTAGTATAGATGGACTTGGAGCTTTGTGCAGTTTTGCTGTGATTCAGGTGTGTTTTAGCAGAAGTCGGGCACTTGCTGAGTCAGGTCTGTTCTGGCGCTCAGCAGGCCACAGAAGGCAGGCTGGGCTGGGTGAGAGCAGAGCAGTTGCCTGCTGCTTATGCTGGAACTGATTATTCTGCTCAATGCAGATAATGGGTCTCAGGTCCAGTACTCAGTATAAAATAGCTACTGAGCAAGTGCCTATTCTGGGAGGTTTGCGAACTTCTCTGCTTATCAAAGGTTTCATCTTGTCTACACTGGCAGCTAAATCCTGCCCGTGAAGAAGGCAGGGTACGAGGTTTGAAAGCCAAAGATGGCATTATGTCACAGCTCAAGAGGGTGTTTTTATGTAATGTGATTTGAATAGCTTTGATATTAAAATTTTGTGTAGTGAACAGGTCACGAATGGGAATTTCTTGCAGGGTTTCAAGCCTGGAGAGAGATGGGCCATAACAGAACCAGGAGCCTTAGCAGCTGTGAGTTAGAGCTGTATGTTAAGCTGTATTTAGGGATACAAGGAGGGGTCATGACCATGTCCAGTCATCCCCTGTAGCAAAACCTTATGGGTCCCAGCTGGATGGTCCTGTTTCTTTCTAGCAGCGGTGGAGCTTCTGTGCTTTGTTGCATGAGAAGCTCTGGTGCTGCCTCTCTTTTCCCAAAGCCAACTTACTCAGTGCCTCCTCCCCTTCCCCAGCATTTCTATAGATATAAATTACCAGACACTAAAGGATCCATACAGAAAATCCTCCATAGTCACTTTTCAGTGAATCTTTTTGAAATACAACTAAATTTCCTTGTTACAGTGCCTTATCTTAACTATTTTTTTATACAGAGA
This sequence comes from Corvus kubaryi, assembly GCF_017639235.1. Taxonomy (NCBI): domain Eukaryota; kingdom Metazoa; phylum Chordata; class Aves; order Passeriformes; family Corvidae; genus Corvus; species Corvus kubaryi. The sequence goes on along the minus strand of NW_024582082.1, from coordinate 5,631,273 downwards.
TATTCAGTCAGTCAGTTAAATCAGTTTAAAAACTGATTTAAGTAAACTGTTGCCATTGTTTTTAGGTGTCTATTTACAGGTTTAAAACGAGAAAGTTCTATCTTGTTGGAAACTTTTTTGGATGGTTTTATTCAAGAATGATTGCACACAGAGTTGTATGTGTTTAGCTATACAATTTAGCTAGAGTGTAATTCTTAAATTAGCATAGCTTTGCATTTTATACCAATTCTCTTTTATACTGTATATCTCCCTGCCAAGAAACCTGCTTCCATTCTACAGATAGACTCGCTACATTCTTGTATTCCCTACTGTAATGTGAATGAAGGAAAATTACACTGGAGAGTCCATGTTAGGGTAATTAAGCTCGATTACAGATTCCTTTTCAAAATTTAAACAAAAACGTCTTAAATCAAAAAGATAGAAGAGGAACCTTGGCTACTACTTGAAATTTGCATGGTTCGCTGAAAAATGGTGCAGAGAGGGGGGAAAATGCATTAAAAAAAATCCTGTTGGCAGTCTTCCACTGAGATTGGGGGTTTTGTTAAGCTTCCTCTAGAAAGAAATTTTAAATAGTTACTGATTTGTGTTGTCTTTCTTCCTTCATCCATTCCAGCCGTACTGGTTGTTGCCAGAGGGAAGGTAAAGTATCATCAGCCAGGTCTTGTGTGTGAAGTCAGTGTTTGTCAGAGCTCTCACTGGTATTGCAGTAGACACAAAGCACATGCATATGGTGATGAAGCTCCAGCAGAATATATTCACTGTCTAGGAGTACCTATGATGGTTCTCCCCCAGAAAGAAGGATGTTAAAATCTCCTCAAGTGTAATGAGGAAAAGAATCAGAGAATAAGAATTTAACACAGGAGTGAGTGTGAGCCTGGTTGGTCTCATGAGAAATATCAGGGGCCCCTGCTTTATTCAGTGCCTTCTCCCAGCTCTGGTGTGTTCCTTGGATACTGGGCAGCTGAACTGATCCTTCTTTGTGGCAGTCGAGCTTGGAGCAGCTTTTTGTGGCCAAAGCCAGTATTCCCGTGTTCAAAATGAGTACTGAGACAAGAATGCTGCTCACCACTCCAAGTGTCTCTAGTGGATCAACAAACAGCAGAACAGCCTTTCAGAGCCGCTGGGCTTTACTCTCTCCACAGCAAAAGGATATTATAGAACCCTCATGTTTGCAATTACATATCATGAAAAAATCTCAGGTATTTTTTGTGCTATTGCAGGCACTTTTCTAGTAGGGTTAAAGAAAGGTAACATTTTTTTGACTGCTAATTGTAGAAAACCTTAAGCTTCTTTCTGTATTGTTGCACAGAAAAGTCTGTGGTCTCTTGACCTGAGCTTATTTCCTTTGTCCTTTGCTAAGTGCAGGCTTGCAAGCTATTCTTAGTTGTTTTGTTTGCAAGTTAACAGCTGCGATAACAGTGGTTTCACTTTTATTCTACTGTACCCCATGCAATGCACCAGCATTGTAGCACTTTAATTATCTCTGCTAGAACATCTAATATTTAAACTATATTACTGTCATAATTTCCCTATTTGACATAAACCCGTATTCATATATTTGCAGAAGAGTAATGCACACTGTAATGTGCATTTGACAAGCCAGGGTAGATGGAGTGTTCCACCAGGGAATGTACCCTTTGTAATCAGGAGAAAAGAGCACGGGGATTTACTCCAGGGTAAATAGACTGTCTGTGCTGTGTGCTTTCTCTCTGGCTGGCAGGAAACATTCATAACTGCCAAATAAATTCAGGAATCAATGGTAGAGTTTAAAATTGTGTTGCTGTAGGTGATATTCCAGAGCTATTGTAGGGAAAAGATAATAAATCTTCCAGACCTTATCTACTTGATAAATTTACCATGGGAAGACATATTTGGTGTCTTAAGTGTAACTGTAAGACACAGAAACACTCTGACAGGCCAGGTATTTATTGGTTTAATCTTGTCTTCAGCATAGCTAAATATTTCTTTCTTAAACTTTGAGTATTTGCAGCTTATTTAAGTTGTAGAACCAGTATAGTTGAAGGGAAGATATAATTGCTTTATTTCCTAGAGTCATTGGTATTGCCAACAATATCAACATATCTCAGTGCTGGCATTGCTAGCAGTTCTCTCCTAACTAGGACAGCAGTGGCATTTCTGCAATCCCGCATCTTGTACTTAGTTACAAATTCATTTCCTCCCTCTGCTTTCCCAACTATGTTGCCAAATGCCTTATGTATTCCTTTCTTTGACATTAATTGTGATAGGAAATAACAAAACTGATTAGCACTTCATTCTTTTGCTGCAGTTAAGCAAACAAAAAATCTTTAGGATCCTATATCTACTATACCAAAAGAGTTATATCTTTCCTTGGCTTACAGCTGAGTCGCATATTAATCTTAGAGCTAAAGCAACTAAAATTCAGATGAGATTTGGTTAGAAAGGTTTTGGAATCAATCATGAGCAAATATTATAGCTCTTGGTTGCTCAAATGCTGTTGTTCAGTTTTTTAACTTACTTCTTCCCTAAGTATACCTATGTGAATAATACATGGTTTAAACTGTCCTTTTTAACTATGTGTAAAGGTTACTGTGCAGAACCTCAAGTGAAGGCTTAATAAAACTCATTTTAAAAGTAATTTACTGACATCAATACTGTTTACTAAAAATAGACAAAGTAGTTCGGACTAATTTTAAGAAACAGAGGTGGCTTTTGAAAGATTCTCTTTTGTGGAATGCTGCAGTATTATGATATATTGATACATATTTCTCTCTCTTATTTTTGGTAGAAAATGATGCACCCTGTTGCCAGCAGTAATCCAGCTTTCTGTGGGACTGGCAAGAGCTCTTGCCTGAATGAAGACAATGTAAGGGCTGCAGATCAGTTTGACCTCTACGCCACACAGCAGAGCAAGTACAGCCATGCAGTCAGCCACAAACCCATTGCCTGCCAGAGACAAGACGCCTTGAACGAATCCCACTTGCAGACCACAAGTGGCAGGAATATAGAGACAAAAGATGAACTAAAGAAAAAGAAAAACCTCAACCGCTCCGGGAAACGTGGAAGGCCGTCAGGGACCACGAAATCAGCAGGGTACCGAACGAGCACAGGTCGACCCCTGGGGACCACCAAAGCAGCTGGATTTAAGACAAGTCCAGGCAGACCCTTGGGTACAACTAAAGCAGCAGGATACAAAGTCAGCCCAGGCAGACCTCCAGGTAGCATTAAAGCTCTATCACGGCTTGCAAATCTAAATTATACTTGTGGCAGTGCAGCTTTTCCTTACCCTATGGTGCATAACAGAGGAGTACATGCTGCTGGTGAAACTAGCAGCAAAATCAAACAGCCTAATGAATGAAAGGAGGGAATGAATAACTCCTGACTTATCTGCTTTATGCTGATTTTGGGCATGTTTCTTGAGTTTTCTTGTAATGTTTGCCTAAGTCTGAGTTTCTAGATTTTATTACAGTAATGCCGTAGCCTACGTGTGCAATTCATAAGTTTTACAGAATGTTGAGAAGGCTTTGGTTTAAAGAGGCTTCTGTTGATTTTAAATCATAATTTATAAGGAAGTCTGAAATTATACATTATGCTTTGGTGTCCATACTTAAGTAATGTCCATGTCCCTAGTTTTAAGTTCAGTTTCTCATAAATATAGATGTGTGGTTATAAATTAAATAATTGAAATAAGGAGGACAGAAATTAGCTGTCTGATGGTTCATGATGTGGCCTGCCCCACAATAAGCAACTTAGCCAGTTAAGTTCTTACTTGATAAAAATTGATAAAGAAAGTGGCAAGCCACATTTTCCACTTCTGCAGGACCTTCTAAAGACCTCAGATATACTTAAAAACTTAAACAAAAAAACCCCTTTTTTTCTAAAGTGATTTCCAGTAGCTTTTATTTCTGGAGTTGTAGCATTAAGTGAATTTCAACTAATGCTCCAAAAATATTTTTGAAGGTATTAAAGAAACCTGAGTATTTGTACCGTGCATTACAGCTTCACAGCGCCTTACAAAGACAAGTTACTTTGCCTTTAGGTGAGAGCTGTTCTTTTAGTTACACTGTTACAGGATTCTGCTGGGTAATTTTGAAATGCCTAATAGTACATATACCAAACCACAAATAATTCTTTGAAATTTGAAATATTTTATAAGAAATTAAGTACTGTTCATTCTAGTTAGGCACTTGATTAATATTAAACAGTATGTTCTTAAATCTGTAAATAGGTATTTACGCTGGCTTTTGCCTTTCAAACCTGTGCTTAGATGGCAACAGTTTAATAGCTTTTAAAGTAATAACGTATAATGTTTACAAATTAAACTTTTTAAACAGATGCTGTTGCCAAATTTTTAGACTCAGTTTTGCCAGATATTCCTGGAAATAGTTATTTCGTTGTTTGACACTTATACTATATTTAAGTTATGGAAGCTTATATATCTACCAAAGGACACCATTTTCATGATTTATAAAAGCAAACTGTATAGCTGATGCAAACAGGATGCAGTTTACTGCCCTGCTAGACCCCAGATATAGAGTTCATCTATGCATGCAAGCCGGAAAAAAATGTTGTTGGTTAACTATAAATACCTTTCTTGACTCAAACTAAAACCTCCCCTCCTCCCAAAAGAAATGTTCCATTTTTCAACTGGGTGTGTGTAATTTTTTTTTAAGTGTGGGAGAATGTGTGAGTGTGAGTGTGTAAAATACTTTCATCCAGAATTCAAAAGAAAAAAAAAATTAGTCCTCAATGTTGTATATTGTTTGTTCTAAATTCATTTTACTGAAACTAAAACCTTTTTTTTTTTTTTAATCTGGAAGAAAGGTTGCGTTTAAGTCATTTCATATATAAAATGATTTTATGATAAATTTGTAGCTTGAAATATCTGGGAAGGGGGAATATATAGAGTTTGCAGATTTGGGGAGAATAAAAATTTGGGTTAATTGAGCCTGTGCTGAATGGGTAATGATGATGGTAATTTTTGTTAATATAAATGCTATTCTGGCCTGCTGTCATTTTGACTAGACCTCTTGATTTCAGTGATGACAACTTAAGAAACAGATGTCATGTTTCATACCTTTTTTATCAGGAAAAAAGCAGCAAGCCTTCAGGTGTTCCAGTGATGCCTAACACATATTGAGCTGGACTTTTGCTGTACTTTACAATAGGTGTGTTGAATTGTTTTGGGGGAACTGTGTATGCACTGGCAACTAAGACAATGAACCTCAACTTATACTGGATGGCTCCTTAGTCGATAGATGAACTAATGGCAGCTAAATTGCTACTAAGGAATAGTTTCTTCATGCTGAAGCTCTGAAATCCAGTTGTACGTTCTGTTCCTCAACAAACTCGCAAGTCTGAAATTTAGCATTCTCTCTCAGAAGAGGTAACTTCTGACACATGCAAAGTGCTAACGTGAGTTCATTCACCCTCAGGATCTGTGTTCTATTGGCTGTTTTTAATCAGATAATTTTTCAACAAAAGACTTCTTTAAGTTCTTTCCTGAACTCAGCTGGGCAAGCAGTCCTCTTCAGCTGAATGTATAACTGCAGGAGTGTCACACCTCGCTGGCAAGGAACGTGTTGCATGTCACCACTGTACCTTGGAGAAACTCCACTCCTTACCTCCTCCCGTTGATCCTGTTTGCTCCTGTCTGTTCCTCACTTGTGCATCCACTCAATGGTGCTGTGCTGTGTGTCAGGAGATAATGCAGATGTATTGCTGTTCTGCTAGTATAATTTGTATTCAAGTATGCTGATGAAATAATGAAATCACCTAAGCAATTTCTGTTCATTACAGTGTTTATTAATTATATCAGATGAAATATAATCCCAGTAAAAACTAATTAATGTTGTCAGTTGTGAAATGATGAGCATCAAGTAGAAGAGTGTTCAGAGACCCTGCAGTGGGTTCCTTGGCACTCTAGATTTAGGAAGGAGAGCAGAAGTGCACTGCTGGCATTTCCTAATTCTGCTTTATTTTATATCTGACTAGAGTTTACTGGTGCCATGCAGTGAGGGGAAGGAAAAAAAGAGGAGATTCAAAATGACTAGAAATGGAATTTTCAAATACTTCTTTCTATGTATACTCTGCAGAATACATTGTGCTTTTTTCAACACTTTTCTGTCCATGAGAAACACTGAAACAGCATGTTAATGCCTAAACTTTATTAGTACCAATGGGAAAACTGGCATTTTCCCCCCATAGTATGAAAACATTACTTGTAAGGTAAATTGCTTATTTTATATTATATATCATAATTCAGCTATTCATAAGCTAGGATCACTGTTGTGTGTTAACACTGTTCAGAAGACTGACATGTCAAGTTTAATAATTTCTTTTAATTATCAAGTTTCTAACGTCTTATTTATACATAAATGAAATGTATTAGCTTGCTGTTATTCCTTAATGATGCTATAAAGTTCACTGTTTAAGATACATATAGTAACTACTATTCATTTTCTGATTAAATTTACTTAAACTTTAAAACCAAATAATTTTGCTACTATAAAGTCTTGCACTGGACAGATTCAAGATGCTAGCACCATATTTTGTCAGGAAAAAATCAGATACCATCAGAAGCAGCTGACTTTGATATCAAAGATGGTATGTTTAAAATCAGCACTTAGCTTTGTCATTAAAGCAATGTTCTTTATATCTTGGATTTAGTTTAAAATGATCAAATTAACTAGAGCCATTAAAGATCTCTCTTCTGAATGAATATATTTTCATTTTGTCTGAAGGATCTTAATGTTCAGTCAGGACAAAACCAAGCCTTGTCAGTGAAAAGTGATGTGTCTTTGAAAAGAATTACCTGGAACTACAATACGCAGAGCAATTCAGATGAGAATTTAACTCCCTCCCCCATTTTGAAGAGCTTTAAAAGGCAGAGGAATGTGAAGTCATTTGTGCAATGGTTTCATTAGCTGTGACTCTGCTGTTCTTTGTTATATGTATAATAATGTTTCATGCTACCCTTAGAGTTGACAGTTAAAACAGCTGATAACAATCATAAATACTTGGAACTGCAAACTTCATTTCTGATTACAAAAGTTTATTCTTCTCTATTTTAATGCATATATTTTAACACCGCTTAAATATATTTATGACTTTAGTAGAGACTAGACCTTTCTCCTTGTGACTTTTTTTCCAAATAGAAGAATCTGTATTCTAAAATTTGAACCACTTTCTGTTACTTCAATCTTTCATCATTTGCTTTTCCACAGGTTTACTTTGGGGGTAACAGTAATCTGTTAAATAACTAGTATCAGCACCCTGTCCTCTGCTGTAAAAAGCCTGATTAGATACTGTGTATGTTTTTATGTCCATGAACTTGAGCTACTCGTGTGCAATTATGTGTATGGGAATGGAGTAGTGTTCATGATCTGTATTTACATCATCATATGGATGTATATTTATTAATAAAGTTAATACTTTAAAACCTAAGCATTTTTCCCTGTTTTGTTTTTTTTAATATCTTTTAAATTTTGGCTGAAGATGCCAGTTAACAGTGTTACCTGCTTATTACAGGCACGTTATGTATATTTGCATTAAGGCAAAAAGACTCTATGAGTGGCAAGGCATCAGGAAATAGAGGAATGTTGCTTATTTTTTAATGAATTGAAAACAGTGTGACAATAACTTAATTGTTCTTGTCCTTTCACTCAAACAGGAGAAAAGGGGAGGAAAGGAGCTTATAACCCTGTATGGATAAATAGTCAACTGCTAACTTTTCCTCTGCTGCACATGGAAATAAATTTGAAAGTACTCATAAACTAAACTTTTCATGGAATGGTGATCATAATTGGTTATTCTGTGATGAGTAAGACATATTTATCCCTGTATTCCAGCAATATTCCAATTTATCTGTGTTGGTAAGATGTTTTCTGTATGCCATTTAACACTTCTTCTTTTTTTTTTTTTAAACTTTTTCCTCTTTACTGAAGTTTTTCAATAACTTTGGGGAAGAACAGGCAGTCCTACCTACCAGAAGCTGCAGTCCAGACTCCCAGGCCTGCATCCTCTATTTGCTCTCCAGCACCCTTTGCTTTCTTTTCTGTGAACTTTCAAAGGCCTTGAACACATCTGGAGTTGGAACATTCCAAATGTCAGTTGCAGTTATTTTGCAGACTTTTTGAATTTACCTGAAAATGACATCTGATGTGTTGGTTGGTTGGTTGGTTGGTTAGTTTGGTTTTTTGGGGTTTTTTTTGGTTGGCCATTCTGGTAGTTCTAAATATTTGGCATTCAAGGTGACTGGATATGTTCAGCAGCAGTCTGCTACATACTGGTCTAAAAATCAGTTCCTGGACATGACTGCATGAGCAACATGCATTATTTGGTGTAAGGAAAGTTTTAAGTATTAGATACTATAGCAGTCACAAATTGTTCAAACAAGAATACAGCTTTTTCAGGTGTTTTGGAAGTTGCTTGACTGCTTCCATGGCCTCTGTGTTCTCTGCCATGGAATGAATGGAAGGATGGAAGCTGCAGGGAGTCTGTTCCCTCAGTGCACAGGTGGTGTGTGAGGCCAGATGTGGTTTCTGATGACAGGAGCAGTTCAGGATTTATTCAGGCTGGCAGACTAGCAGTGTTGGGGTATCAGTTACACAAGCTGCACATCTTCAAGGAATCTTTAAAATGGTTCTGCCTTTTAATAACCTCAGTTATGTGTATGGTGAGACACCAGGGCTTGTTTGGGGCTGGATTGGCAGTTTTATGCCTCTGCATCTCCATAGTTTGAGCTCTTTAAGTAGCACAAGGAGTACCACGTGAATTAGTGATGTCGTACCTGGTAAACATGGATTACTTACAGTCACCATAAAAAACCTGTACCATTTTGATTTGTGTTATGGCAGGAAGGATATTATGTTAGGATTAAATTCACAGTAAAAAATCGTTTTCAAGTTGAAAATGCTGCTTTGACTAAACTCAAACATAAGGAGAAGGGAGAATGGGGCAGCTTTTTCTTTGCTAGTCTGCACCAGTTTGGATTCCCTTTGTGCTTTTGCTTTCAGGCTTGCTCTGTATCAGCTGATCTAATTAAATATTTTCCCTCTATGTGCAAACCTCATGTTTTCTATTTTTAGACTATTATGTCCTCATTATTAGTGCTTATGCAAATTGGACTTTGAAAGAAAAAGCTTCGAGTGAGAAAATGTGTGCTGTAAGGAATGACAGAGTTGGAGAAGTACACCTGACTAAAAACAAAGTCAAATTCTGTAATATATTACACCCATTTTCATTTATACACATGTACTTGGTTTTTCCTGCCCTTTTCCAATGTGCATGGTTCATGCTCCCCTAGGTCATAACTATCAGTTTTTGACAGATGCAGAGTTTTGGCAAAATCTCATTGTGCACTGCTGGCAGTTTTAAGGAAGTGTGTTAAAAATTGTATCGGCACTTGAAGTAGTGTGTTCATTTTCAAAATGCCCCAGATAGTCTTGAGGCTTCACTATTGAACTGAAATAAAGTAAAAACCAATTCTGCAACAGGAAAAATATAATTTCCTAAAAATGAATATGGGAGTATTTATCTTGCCTTTCTGCTTTGGAGCTCTGGTTGACAAGAATTCTTCCTTTTAGTTTTAAAAATACGCCTTGAGTTTGCTACGTTTTACCTTTACCCCCAGCCTGCTGTAGGTTAAGGCACAGTTTGTGTGCAAACAGCTCCCAAACGGGACCGTTCTTCCCTAACGTGGGTGGGAGCAGACAAATCCTTCGTCAGGCAGCTGCGGCTGTGCTGGTCACCGGAGCCGCTGGGGCCGCAACACCGGCTTGTAACAGAACCGGCTTCGGGATGAGTTACAGGGTGCGCTTGTGCGCCCTCAGTTATTGCTCAGTCACAGCATCCTGCCGAAGCCATTGGATGGCACTTGCCTCTCTGCGAGAATTTTCGACCTGAACTAATTTAAATCAACAATGAAATGCCCCCCAGCAGCATCAGCAGCCCGACACCCGGCCCGGGCAGCCACTCCGGTCACAGCGTGCGGGCTCAGCCCTGCAAGGCGGGGACACAATTATAGGATGGTTTGGGTTGGAAGGGACCTTAAGGAACATCTTGTTCCACACCCCTGCCATGGGCAGGGACACCTTCCACTATCCCAGGTTGCTCCAAGCCCCGTCCACACTGGCATTGAACAATTCCAGGGATGGGGCAACCACAGCTTCTCTGGGTAACCTGTGCCAGGGCCTCACCACCCTCACAGTAATTTTTTTCTTAAAGTAATTTTAGTAAATATTTTTTTTTCCTAATATCTAATCTAAACCATTCTCCCTTGTCCTGTTACAACATGCGCTTGTAAATAGTCTTGTCCCATCCTTCCTGTAAACTCCCTTCAGGTACTGGGAGGCCGTAATTAGGTCACCCGAAGCCTTCTCTTCTCCAGGCTGAACAATCCCAATTCAAGGTTCAGCGGGGCCGCGAGAAAACTCGGTTAAACCCACTTTGTATCTAACACGAGCAGGGCTAAGCCCCACCCGACACAAATCCCTACCCCACCCCCGCGCCCCAAGACCTCTTCCCACGGAAATACGACCGGCAGCGGAACTGGAAGTGTCCTGGGGATCCGGCGGAAGCGATCGTTGTCCGGGGAAACGCGGCGGCGCCTACCGGGGCCGGGGTTGTGGGCGAGGATGTGGCGGCTGCTGCTGGCGCTGGCCTGGCTCGGTGCGACCCTTCCCGCAGGTGCGGCCGGGGGGCTCTGGGTGCGCGGTCGCGGGGTGGACGGGGCGCGGAGCTGACACGTCCCTCCGTCCCTCTCTCTCCCCGCAGGGGCGGCGGCGGAGCGGAGCGCGGGCGGCCCCGAGCCGGTGCGGTACCGCACGGCCGAGATGGCGGACGCGATGCTGGGCAGCGGGGCCGCGGCCGAGCCGCCCGTGCTGCTGTCGGCGGTGCCGGCCCAGGCGAGCGGCGGCCCGGCAGGGGATTGCGATGGGGCGACCGCGGGCGACGCGTGCGGGCCGGCGGGGAGCGGCCCCGCGGCCGCCCAGGCCCGGGAGCAGCCCGTGCTGGAGCCCGTGCTGCCCGGGCCCGCCGAGGAGCAGAACGGCACCGACAGCGCCAAGGTTCCCAAGGTGAACTGCGAGGAGAGGAACACGACGGGCATCGAGCGCTTCACGCTGCAGATCCTGAACGTGTCCCAGGTAGGCGGGTGGCCCGCTCACTGCCCGGGGTTGGTGTGAACCCGTGAGGGTGGTGGAAGATGCCCCGTCAGCCTGTTGCTTTCAGTGCTTGACTTAGTGAATTTCCTCATGTAACGTTCTTCCACCGAAGAAAAGATATGACTGGGCAAGGAGGCTTTTCGGGCCATTCTGAGCAGGAAAAAAATGGAGTTATGGCTCGGTTCATGTGCCGGTGTGTGTCATCTCTGTGCCTGCAGGGCACTGCCAGCTTTCCTGCTCTGTGGACTGGCGTTTCTCCTGGAAATCGTTAATGGCAGTTAGTGCCAGCTCATTTCTTGTTACAGTTATGTGTATGTATATTTTTAAGCAATAAACTCGAAAGCAATATTTAAAAAAGGTTATATACAATTCTCCACCTGTTTTAAAAGGTGCATGGCTTGATCAGTATTGCCAAGTATCTAATTGATTGCTGAATGCTGCATCCCTACACAGAATTTAACTCTGTTAAATATGTAATTGTTCATGTTCTCGTGCTTTCTCCAAGGACCTGATGGAGTTCCTAAACCCAAACAGCAGTGACTGTACTTTGGTCCTGTTCTACACACCATGGTGCCGCTTTTCTGCCAGCCTGGCACCTCATTTTAACTCTTTGCCCCGAGCATTCCCAACTCTTCACTTCCTGGCACTGGATGCATCCCAGCACAGCAGGTAACTCACACTCCCTGTGCTCTAGCTGTAGTTTATTTCTCTCAGCTTTGAGTTCTAAAAACAGGAGTGACTTTTTTCTACATAAAATGACAACTTTATTTAGTGAAACTGACACTTTCTATATTGTAACTGTCTTTATTTCTTCCTCCACAAGATTTAATTTCCTTCATGCTTTGTTTTTTCTTTATGTAGTTTATCAACTAGATTTGGAACTGTGGCTGTACCAAATATCCTCCTTTTCCAAGGTGCTAAACCTATGGCTAGATTTAATCATACAGACAGAACGCTGGAAACCCTGAAAGAGTTCATCTTTAACCAAACAGGTGTGTAAATCAGCCCTGGTCCATCAGAGGGAAGAACAGGCTGACTTTAATGTCCAAACTGGGCTTTCATGTCCCTGTGTGTGTTCTTTAAAATGAATGTCATAAAGACCCTGAGAGGACCCAACAGAGGTTAACGTAATCAGTTGTTGCTGTGAGCTGGATTTCAGCCTGTGCTGAGAGCAGAAACTCAGCTCCTTGGGCTGCTGTCACAGAGCAGGGGGAACAGTCGAGTTTAGCTAGAGAGGCTGCCAGAAGGACAGAGCACATCTTCCTGCCCAAAGATTTAATTGAGAATGAAATAAATTAAACTCTCTTTGCCAGCCAGCTGGCTCTCTTCTAATCCACACTGAAGGGCTGTGTGGTGGATCTGCATTTCCAAAAATGCACAAAAATGAGAATCCTGAAAAAACACTCTAAATTAAATTTCCATGTGCTGAAAAACCCCCACAAACTTACTCAAGGCTCTACTGTGGGAGGACAGAACAAGCCTTCTCCTGTTATGAAAATACACATAAAAATTACTAAGCTTTTATATAAGTAAATTGTATGCTGGGTATATGTTAATGTACAAGGGCCATCTCACCAAAATTTTAAGTCTACCTGTGTCTGAGAGCAGGAACAAAGCTCCAGATAGAACCACCTTCTCTGTATTTAGCGATTACAATGTTGACCAAGTGCTTTGTTTTTTAGGGATAGAAGCTAAAAGCGATGTGGCTGTGACAGAGGAAGACTGGGAAGGGCCCTTGCCAAGCGTTCTGACGAAGGGCATAGACTGGCTGCTCCTGTTCTCTGTGCTCTTCCTGGCTGGCTTTGTCATGTATGCCACCATTCGCACCGAGAGCATCCGGTGGCTCATCCCGGGACAAGAGCACGAACATCAGGAATAACCTCAGATGCTGAAACAGGGACAGACTTTTCCACTTATTGGTAAAGTGGGAATTTCTATGGACAAGAAGTACCTAAGAATGAACTGTTGAATTTGTTGGTTGTAATTTATAATAATGACTAAAAATTGACTTTATTTATCAACTACTGAATCTGTAACAAGCACATTTGTGGCAATTACAGTGGTAAGTAAACAAGTATGAAAAAACATGAACTAAAGTATTTATTAAGCTGCTCTGATTGACTTCTTTTTAATGGACTTTAATGTAATTAGTGGTACAGTTCTAATTTGCTCTTTTGAAGAGCTCCCTGAGCTTTGTAGATCAAGGAAGATTTTTACAGCACATTGGTCTGTGCATGGCACTGCAAGGAAAACACTGGTGAAGGGAGGTGTTGGTATGTTGAATGTCCATAAAATAAACTATGAAGATGTTTTGAATGATTTTTCACTCCCACGGAGATGACTGTTCCCACCTCTGGCACTGGGGTTCAGTGCTGGTTTTCTCATTCACTTTGCTCTGAGTTTTGACTTAGTAGCAGTTCTTTATGAGATTTAGAGTCACTTCCCAAGCTCACATCACTATTTCTGTGTGTGTATACAACTAATTTACCACATTCCTGTTGGATGAAATTGTATTAATTGTCCTTTTTAAAAAAAATAAATCAGGTTTTTAGTGTAACCTTTTAAGTTGCTTCCTTTCAGAAGTAAAAACATGCAATTTCTGAACTACAGCTCTAGCTAACTTGCCTAAATTAGCAAGAGCAGTCTTGATGTCTATCTAAATTTCTAGTACCATGTTTGCTAGTTCCACACTCTCCACTTGAGGTTACATAAAGAATTGATGGGTTTTTTTAGTTATGATTAGTATGGAGGGTTTTGGATAAGGTATGGACTGGTGTGTTGTGTGGGTTTTGGATTATTTGATTGCATAGCATTTATCATGGTGGATGCTTGTCAGAGTACCCTGACAGGGAGCTTTAGAGAGCAAATTAAACTAAGGCTAAAAAAAGACCAACCCAGTCTTACAACTTACTGCTTGACAGAGAGCTCACATCCCTGCAATGTGATTCTTCAGGTATTTCTCTGCTGGCTCTCTCTTTTCCTCTGGAAACCAGAGGTCCTGTATCCAAAAAGGAAACTGCACTGAAACTTTTGTTTCTGTCACTAAAACTTTGGTGTGATCGAAGATAAAGCTAGGATAGATGTTATTAATAAAGATTGTGAGCGATAAATTGGAGCATTCTTGCCTCTGCCATTTGGTTCGTTTGAGAGGCCCAGGGCTGGATTGTCCCCGATGCTCATCTTTGCAACGCTTAAGAAACAGGGATGTGTTCACAAACAGGACGGGGCTTTTCCAGTGCTGTCCTGTGGGGTGGAAATGACACCTGCCTGCTCACAGCGCGACGGGATCCACCCGCGGCCGCGGCCGGCAGCTCCGCTCGGCCGTTCTCCTCCCGGGTGGGTGTCACAGATCAGGGAATCATCAAGTTTGGGAGACCTTTAGACTGTCCAGTCCAACCCTCCACCCAGCACCGCCACCGTAACCCCTAAACCACATCACCCAGCGCCAGATCCGGGTGCCTCTTAAACACCTCCAGGGATGGTAACTCCACCACCTCCCTGGGCAGCCCGGTCCAATGCCTGACCACCCCGACAGCGAACAAGTTTTTCATAATATCTGATCTGAATCCTCCTATCTCAGCTTTAGGCCAGTTCTGCTCCTCTCACTGCAGGCACGTCAGAAGAGATCGGTCTCCCCCCAATCCAACCTCCTTCCAGGGAGTTGCACAGAGCCATGCGGTGCCTGAGCCTCCTCGTTGCTGACCGATGGTCGCTTTGTCGGTACACCCGCCGCCCCGGGAGGCTGTTGCGGCGCAGGCAGCTCCCCTTCCTCTCTCCCCCCGTCTCCCCCGCTCCCGGCGCGCTCGCAGCTCCCGGTTCCGCCGCGGGCTGCGGCTCCTCCCGCGGGGCGCGGCGGGGGCGGGCCCGGCCGGGCCGGAGGGGCCATGCCGGGCGGCGGGGCCGGGCTGCGGCGGGTGCTGATGGGAGTGCGACGGTTGGCGGGCGGCGCCGGGAGTCCCGCGGCCATGGTGAGGGTGAGGGTGAGGGGGGACCGCGCCGGGCCGGGCTGGGGCTGAGGCCGGGGGCGCGGGGCGGAGGGGCCCCTCACGGACAGGCCGCGGGCTCGGGTCAGTCCCCGGCCCTGGGGGAATGGGGATTGCTCAGCCTGGAGGAAGCTCCGGGGAGATCTGGTTGCCACCGTTCAGTACGTGAAGGGGCTAGGGGAGAGATGGAGAGGATTTTGGACAAGGGCGTGGAGGAAAAGGGTAAGGGGGAATGGCTTCACACTGATAGAAGGTTAGATAGGATATCGGGAAGAAATTCTTCCCCACGGGAGTGGTGAGGCCCTGGCACAGGCCGCCTAGAGAAGCTGTGGCTGCCCCATCCCTGAAAATGTTCATCCAGGCTGGATGGGGCGTGGAGCAGCCTGGTCTAGTGAAAGGTGCCCTTGCCCATAGCAGGGGGTGGAATAAAATGGGCTGTAGGGTCCCTTCCAACCCAAATCGTTCTGTGATTCTCCCTGTGTCCCCCCGCCATCCCACCTCATGGCCGATTATTTTACAGAAAGCTAATAATGAACAGCAAGTGCAGGGTTCAACCCTCGCCCCTCAGGCATGAGAGTTAGTTCTAATTTTTATGTAATGACTTTTTTCCCTGAGCTTCCTCCAAACAAACGTTATTGATCCCTGGGTCAAGCGCACCACCCAACCGCCCCTTGACCCGAGTGTGAGTCAGGTGCCAACACCTCGGGTGCTCGGTCAGCATTGGCACCCGGCGCCCGTTCCTGCTTCCCTGGGGGTCTGGCCATGCCTTTGACGTGCTGCTGAGGGGTATGAGCGTGGAAACGCAATCGGAATCTCCCACTTTATCTTTTTCCTTGTACAAGCTGCTTTCTGCTACATTTCTGAACATCATGATGTGTCGAGGAGCTGACTCAGGATGTGGCCTCCACAATGCAAAATGTGCTCGGTGTTCACCAGGGCCTGCATCAAACTTGGTCTCCATATTGCTATTAAAAACTCTGTGATCAAATTTCAAGTCACAGCATTGTCTTGTCAATGACCATGTGTCATGTGAGGTGTCAGGAAGACACCACAGTGTCCCCAGAGCTGGCACAGGACATGTCTGTGCCAGTCAGAGAAGTGGACTTTGTGTTGCATCCTGGTTGCAATCCTGGACTTTGCTATCTCAAATAAAACACCCACCCCTATGACTTTTTGTACATTCGCAGAGTAATTTCATCTTGTGCCACATAAAACAGTGCATTTCAAGACAGCCTTTGGCTTTGGTGATTTTTGTATATGCTTGAAAAAAAAAGAATGTAAGAAATTCATGCCTACAACTGCAGTTACAGCAATGACAAATCTGAAATTTGTGTTCTTGCAAGCCCAGAGTTGTATTTGAAGTGTAAAGAGCCTAAATTAGTTCGGTTTGGGACCTGTAAAACCCATCTCTCGTTACATCTCTTTGTCCCCCTAAACACAAATAGCAACAGTGATGCTGTTAGATTGATTTACCTCATTTGGGGTTTTTTATCCTATGTTGTTGATGAAAATGTTGCTCCTTGGTCCTCCTGCATCTTAAGGCCTTGCTCAGGTCGCATTAATCGCGTTAATTCCTGCTCTGCTCAGACTCACAGCCCCATCTGGTGGCACCGGGGCTCCCGCTGGAGCACCGGCTGGCAAAGGTAAAAAGTCCTGTGAGCTGCTGAGCTGGCGGCAGGTCCTCACTGCCCTCCCATGTCTGAGTGAACTCCTGGAGAAAAACGGCCTTTCTGGAGGACCTCACAAAGCTGGGCCAGCTGCTAAAAGAAAGACTAAAACAATCTGAATGTAGCTGTACTGGGGAGAAAGGTTCTTCCCTCTAAACCACTGCCTTTATCATGAGAGTCTGAGACCCATCTCTCAGAATGTATCATCTGAGGAAGGGCTCATGCTCTTAGCCCCTGCTTCTAGAAAAGGTATCAAATCTCTTCCAAAGGCCCCACAGAACATTCCTCTGTGTTTGGCTCTGGCCTTGTGCGTGGTTCAGCCCCTGATTCAGATATGTAGCATATATATAAGCAGAGTGTTAATCTGTTGTGTCTGTGCTCCCAGTGGCATCAGGAGGACTCCTGTCACTTCAAGTACGCCATACTTAAACACTGGTGCTTTGCAGAATCTAGTGCTTTTACCAGCAAAGTTAAACTTCTTATAATCGTGTCTGTATTGTCTTTTTTTTCCTTTTTAATTTAGTTATAAAGCTCTTTGTTCCTTGTAGAACTCCACAGTCTTTGCTGTCTTCAAGTCCATTCCTGTTTTCTTAAAAACATAAAATACAAAGTAGGTAGAGTGCAATCTCCTGTTTTTCTTCTCCCTTTTGAAATAGGTATTTCCTGATATCTCTTTTAGCCTTATAATTGTACATTTATCAGATAATACAAATCATCCCTTAATTATCAGACAGAGTGGAATATTTGAAAATTAAATGTGGTGTTAAAACATCTGCATAATTCAGATGACCAAGGGTGCAGGTACGCTGGTGTCCATCTTCATTCCTGGGAAAGAGCTTGTTGCTTTTCACAAAAAGCACTTAGCCAAATTTACTTGCCCAAAGAGAAATGGCAGGGTTTGGCTGGTTTAGGTTAAACTGGTCTGAGAAATTACAAACAGTAAGAAACTGCACAGTGAATTTTCTACATCCTCACCTTTGCACAATACATCACCACAATTTCATCGTGTGGTTTTCTTATTGTTGTACAAAAGAGAACCTCAGCCTCACTCGTGCCATGCCTTTATTTTTTTCCGCTCAATAGTCCTCCCAGTCTCACTGGTTGACAACAGAGGAAAGGAACCAAGTTTTACTGGATCTCAAAGCTTCAGGCTGGTCTGAGCTGGGAGAAAGAGATGCCATCTACAAGGAGTTCAATTTCAAAACTTTTAATCAGGTAATGATTGTTGTATGTTGCTTTTAATATAAAAGAAATGTAATTGCTTTAATTTCCATATGGTCCTGATGGGAAAATACTTATATTCAGAAGTTTGGGAGTATCCTGGTGGGGCCAAATCCTCTTGGATTTGTCCTGATGAATTGCTCTCAGATTCTGATCTCATTAGGTGGAGTAAATTAATTCCATTTTGTAGTTGATAAGTAGATTTGTTCTAATATGACAGTTTCTCAATTATAATATTCAGGTCAGGGTCAAGGTTGGTATTGTGGAATCAGACAAAGCAGTATTTGATCCTCTTTTTTTTTTTTTTTCATTACTAGCACTCATAAGTAAATGCTGGAAATACATAACTGATGGGCAGTGGGGATCATCTTTGTCAGGGAAATACATGAGAAAAATGGGTAAATATAAGAACAGAAACTTTTAGCGAGTAAGGAGGGGAAAATAGGACGCGTTTCACCTTCTAAGCAGGAAGACAAAGTTCTGGTATATCCTTGACTGAGTTGTAATAGCTGATCTTGCAGTGTCTTTGGCATACAGAGTGCTGGTTTTTATTTACCTCACTGGGTTTTTGTTTGGAGACAGGATCCTGAGCCGCATCTCTCTCGCATATGTCTCGGACATGAGTTACAAACTTGTTTTAGAAATACTGAATTTGATTTGAGATCCATATTCATCTTACTTTCCCCTGAAAATTCTCTTCTGAGGAATCATGATGTTGCTTAGAAAAAGTCACGTTCCTAGAGCATGAATTTCCCTTTTGTTTTATTTCTGAGGGAGGGGTGAGTTCTTTCTTGGGAGGGAGAGAATTCCCAGGGGTTTTTTGGGTTGATGGATCTCACTGAGCCGGTTCTTGCCCTCACTGTGGAGGGACACGGCAAGCTCCAGTTTGGGGATGCCATGGGTTTGTTGGTGTGTGTAGGGACCAGGAGCTGTGCTGTGAGCTGTTTATTTATATGGCCTTGCCTAAACTCAGAACAAGATGTTTTAGGAAACCACAGTGGGCTGTATAAACAAGGATTTGTAACGCTGGCTCTTTTTTTCTCTGTTTCAGTAGTTGTCACAGTAAGGAAAGCCGAGGCAGTATAGAGAGAAGGCGGGTGAGGTGATCCCAGCCCCTCTGCGCTGGGTGAAAGCAAAAGAGAAAACAACTGCAGGAAAATCCAGCTCTTGAGCAGGACAGTGCTGGTCCAGGGAGCATGTCCAGAGCCCTGAGTACATTTTTAACCTGAATGTTAATGTAGAGCAAGTAGAACCAAATCAGTTCATTCAGAGGGCAGTGAAGGGGAGAAGCCCATGAGAGGGAGCTCACAGGAAGCCTTGGTGAGATGTGCAGACAGGTGGGGGCTGAAGCAACCAGGAACAAGGCGCATTTGACACCGGTGGGATAGAAGTGACCCTTGGAAGAGTTGAGGTTTCCTGGCTTTTAATATTCATGAAATGGCATCTCTGCCTGGTTATGGTCAAAGTCTTTGTTGGTTCAGCACAACTAGAAATGAGGTTGCCCCCAAAGTTAATTAAAAAGCGGTTTTGCTCACTGTAAATGAGTAAATTGGTTTGATCAGATGGATTTAGACAGTCCCTGTCTGCCAACAGACAGGTAAGGAGACAAATCAGTGTCCTGCACCAGCAGATATCTGGAAAACGCATTGCTTTGACAAAAATGGACAAAGTTGTATTTTTTTTTGACGGTGTAGATTTATCTTACAGCATGGATAGATATCCATATGTCTTCCTGGTTTGAAGGCGAATGGAACACATACCAGTATAGGAAGTTGAGTATATTTAAATAAGTTTATTGGTAAATGATGAACTATATGTTTATACTTCTAGTACCTGTAGTTGTAGGAGGAGTACTTTAAAAAATGACCACTTCAATTGTTTGGGAGATATTAGAACAGTGTCTTTCATTCTTAGCTGCTTTCATGGATGTAAGGCAGAAATGAGAGCAGAGGCTGGGAATTGGCTTCAAAATGGAACTTTCTGCCCCCACTTGGGAGAAAAAGCCACGTGGGTGCGTGCTGTGGGCAGCTCTGGTTGTATCAAGCTTAGATGCAAGTATCTAAGGGCAGAATTTCACCTGTTGATTTTTATGGATTTATTGCAGTGTCCCCTTTGAATTGCAGAGTGCAGAAGTCATTCTTGTTCCCGTAGTCCAGGAGCAGGCTCAACATGCAGATCCCAAGGGCATTAGATCCTTACCTGGTATTAGAGAGCAGGTATTTGCCTTTCGATAAGTTGAAGCTGAAAATAAATTAAAATTATGCATGTAAGCTTAATTTTATTAAATTATGCAGATACACTTGTATTTATAATGACTATTAGTAAATACTGTATTTACTACAACCTAGGAAACAAATGACAAAAGTGGAGGTATACCTGCCTTGTACTTTGGGAGAATTTAGTCCTGCAATGAAAAAATGGGACTCGTAGGTACAACTGCTTTCATTTAATGTAGTAAATATTCTATGTACAGGATTTAAAGTGTTTAGTAAAAAGTCAGAGGACTGAGAAATGTCATTTCCTCTGTGATCTTCTTGCTGCCCTTTTACAGATGGTATAAAATCAGGTGTGGAAAAAAAAACCACCCCCAAAAATACAAAAAAAGTAGTTGAGCTGACATGAAAGGTATTTCAAATTTATGTTTTGCAGATGATATTGGTATGATTAATGTATTCATTGCTTTTTTTTTTTTATTGCTTCTTGCAGATAATGTTCATGATGCATGGAAAATTCTGTGGCTTCAAAATCTATGCCAGGTTTACAAAGTCTGTGTATGTCCACAGATGTTAAGAATATAAACACAACTTTTATTATAAAGTTGTGCAAATGTGTAGACATGAGCTTGGTTTATGTATATTATTTTCAGCATGAGAATGAAATGAAACTTCTGTGAAACGAGAGTTATTTAGATTCCTGAAGCTTTCAGGCTGAGATTAGCTCAGTTAAAAGCGATCAGCAGTGAGCTGCCTTTGTAAGGCTGACAAGCTAATGACACTTCTGGCTCAGGGAATTAGTTTGTAACCCAGAATTTGAAAGCACTGACGGTGATTGTTAGTCTGAAGATACATTTTCATGAAAATGGGCTTTGGTGGTACAGTTCTCTGAAATAAGCTGAAAACCAGCCTGGGGTTACTACTGAAAGGCCTTTGTTGGTTTTGTTGCTGTGGATGCCCACCAAGCACCAGTCCTGGGAGACTGGATGGCATTGGCTGTATGTTCCCATTATGTGAGGTAGCCTTCTGGTGGGTGGGTGTTCTGCACCTTGTATAAAATAAAATACACCTGTGGTAGGGGCAAACACAATTCAGCTGTAGAGGAGAGTGCTGTGTCCAGAAGAGCTGTGCTGATGCCGCCAATGTATCCATTCCTCCTTATGCCTTGCAATTGCCCTGAGCTATTGTCACTCTGGAGTGGCAGGTAGGCAGTGATGAGTTAACACTGGAGTCTTTTACCTTCAGGACCCTCAGTGGGGTGCACTTGCTCAAGAGCACCCAGGTTGAGTCACTTTTCCCAAGGAACATGTGCTTGGCAGGAATGTCTGGCTGTGAGCGAGGTTTTGGAGAGGAGGTGGGCTTGGAGCACTCCGTGGCAAGTCTCAATCCCTGCTATGCACCTGGGTGCTCGTGGGCCTCTACAAACCTCACAGACACATCAGGGAGCTTCTCTGGGACCCTTCTTCCAGGCGGCAGGGCAGAGAAGAGCGACTGGTGAGGCTTTCAGGCCATGGTGTAGCATCACGAAGGGACACTTTCATCCATTCAGATCTTTGTGCTACTGAAACAAAATGGTTTTCTTCCAGTGGAGTAAGCCCTCTGCTTCCAGTCTGCTCAAACAAAATTGGTAATTGGGATAGAAAGTTAATTTATGCCTCCAGATCATGCTGGTAACTTCTCCCAGCATTCCAGGTGAGTTCACCTTGAGAGCAGTGATCTGGAAGAGAGGATAGGCCTGTTTTAAAGATGTGAATTTCTCCCAGATTCATCTCAAGCCTAGTCCTGGGCTGGGCAAGCAGCTGTGAAGGGGTGTGAGTGCAGGATGCAAAGTGCTCTGTTTGGGTCCTGTATCCAGCTGCTCACTTTGCCTGAATTTGCAGGAACATCTTAGCTCTGAGACTTCCATGTCTCTCGTCAAACTTGGTTGGATTTGACCAGAGGGTTTAAGGGGCAACTGCCTGTGTGATTGCGTTTCCGTAGGTAATCACACCAAGGCAGCAAATGCAGTTAGGAAATTACAAAGGTGGGCAAGTTTGCTGATGGTCAGGTTCAGCATTTACAGCTGCTTTCTTTTATAGGGTAAGTTTTTAATTAAGTTTGTTTAAAAAAAAAAAATATCATATAGGAAGTCTCTGTAAGACCTCTAACGTAATTTTCTAAAATGACAGGAAATCAAATGCTCTAAGAGTTTGAAAGCTATTTCAGATACATTTTTTGTCTTTTGGGGTAAGAGAACAGAGGTGGAAGATGAGCCTGAGTAGAGGGGACGGTATGGAAGTGTCTCAGTGCAATTTTTGTCTTGAGTTTTGAGAACATATTTAAAGATGTGCAAAAAATCTAGGAATATTAAATAAATTATTATTCTCACTTTGCGTTTCCTTTACAGATTGGATATCTCTCTTAGTTGCAATCTGGGAAAAAAAAATCAGACAGAGCATGCCTTTTTTTCTCCCTCCTGGTGATGCCAATTTTTTTTCCTTTGGCTGTAGGGAGACATGCTCAGTTTTGTCCCTTTAAATTGATGGTTCTTGTTGTGTGATCCCAATTACACATCCAAACGAATTTGGTGGGATATGCAATGCATACTCTTGATTTCTTTTGATGGCAGTACTTGGTGCCAGTCCCTGCAATATAATCTGTATCCATCCTTCCTTTTTTCTACTCCTGGCACATTGCTTTGTTTTCTACATTCATCAAAGGTTGGAAAAACTGGTTTTATACATATAGGCAGTGTATTTCATTGCCACTTTATGTACTTAATCTTTTGGCTGTTTGTCTAAAAAAGGTCCACGCCTTTTATGTATTGAAAACATAATATCCTTTAACTTACAATCTGCAGAGTTAAAATGAATTTTATGGTAAATATTCAGTTGTGGACCACATCTCCAGCTTTTTATATGCCACAGCGGTCTTGTGTTTTTTTTCTTCTCCATTGTCTGATAGTGAGGTCATTTTCAGTCCTCTTTGAGATATTTTATTCCCAGCCAGATGCAAGCCATATATTAAAAGTAGCACCTGTGGCTAATATCACAGCAGCTTACCATAAATTTACATGGTAACTAGGATTATATCTGTCAAGACTGTTAAAAAATGTCTAGTTTTAATTTGATTTCCAGTATTGAAGGAGCTCTCCAACATTTTGCTTCATAACTATATTTTAAAAGTTAAAATCACTCCATTGTTAAGTTTTATAGCACTCCCAGTGCCCATTAAGTTGATTTGTTAAATGGGGGTCAGAATAAAGCAAGTCGGCTACAGGAGGATCGGAAACCAACCCATTTGTGACAAATTTAGTCCTCGCGTGTGAATCTTCTCAGAGCCCAAGGAGTGATTGGATTCAGGTGCAGCCTGTGTCAGTTGTGTTTAACCTCAAAGCCTGAGCAGTTTCAGCCCGACTGTCACTTCTGCTGATCGAAAGTTGGACTCATTTTTGTACGTTTTGGGGGGAATTGCTATTTTTAATGTAGTATTGCTCTGCCTGCTCCTTCTGCTAGAGTTTTGCATTTGATTGCCTGTCGACTGAAAATAAATTATTTTTCTATCCACCTAGGTAGGTGCTGGTTTTCATATAGGCTTTCTGAAACTGCTTCATTTTCCATTATCCTTTGAGTCCTCTCCCATATGCTGTGATTTGTGCACCTGCAAAGTTATGAAAATATTTTGTTGGTAGTTATGTTGTTCACTAACTTCCCAGCATTTATGAATACAATAACAGATTTACAATAAATCAGAATTATTTATGAGTGGGTTTACAGAGTTGAGAATATCTTTGTATCTGAAAATAATGAATTTCTGGCGTATTTGCCTGTTGACATTTTCCTTTATTAGAAACTGATAGTGAAGTTTTTGGGACTGGCAGAAGTTAACCTGAGGCTGAAACACAGTCAGTGAACTGCATCAAGTGTCTCAGAGCAGAACATAGTAAAAATATATGATTCCTGGATGGTCACACCTTCCTTGAGTTTATTCTTGGGATCAACTGAGTAAATAAGAGTCTCGCCTCTGAGTCGGCAGGTCAGGGTGCAGCTGTGGGACCTGGACATGATCCACCTGCCCGCGCCACTGCCTGGCACTGCCTGTGGGACAAAGGTAGTGCAGGGTCTGGGGGAAATGAAATGAGAGCTTCCAGGGAGATAGCTTGTTTGGAAGCTTATGATTCTCCTTCCTTGGCCTTGGGGAAGGAGGAGATGACACTGGTGCTCTGATCAGTGTGTTCTGTATCCAGTGATGCTTCTAGTTAATTGGCAGTCAGTGGTGAGAAGTTGTGCAAAGTTGGAGGTCTGTAAATGGTAGAAATGTGTGATCTGGTTGTGTCTAGGAAGAAATTAAATCCTTGCTGCTGGAAGTTGGGAAATAAGGTATTTATTTTCTTCTCACGGCCATCATGGCTTGCAGTGTACAAATCCTAGAATGGTTTGGGTTGGAAGGGATCTCAGAGTTCATCTGATTCCGAACCTCTGCCTTGGGCAGGGACACCTTTCACTACCCCAGTTTGCTCCAAGCCCCATCCAACCTTGCCTTGAGCACTCCAGGGATGGGGCAGCCACAGCTTCTCTGGGCAACCTGTGCCAGGGCCTCACCATCCTCACAGGGAGGAATTTCATTCCAATATCCAATCTGATCCTGCCCTCTGTCACTTTGAAGCCATTGCCCCTTGTTCGGTCACTCCATGCCCTTGTAAGAAGTCCCTCCCTGTCTCTCCTGTAGCCCCTTTAGGTGATGGTTTATCTTTGTGCTGTGGAGTGTCCCATCTCCTCTTTGCCAGGGTCTGTGTGTGTAGAGGCCACCACCCTTGTGTCCCACCTGCTTGTGACAAGTGCTGTTACAGTACCCATGTCACCAGTATAATTTCATCATGGCACTGCCAGTGGTACCAGGCCACCAGGGTTATTTAAAATGTCATGATATTAATCATATTTAAATAAAAATAATTATCTTTAAATTGAAGACTCAAGAGTGGTCATATGTCCTTCATCATGCAAAATGTCGCATCCTGGTTGTGGTAGAGTTTGCATCAGTTTTGGGGTTTTTTGTGACTTAACTGTAATTTGGGATACTCATTTTCTTGATGAGCTAAGTCATATTTCTCCCTAAAATAAACCATTATTTTATTGTTTATAATTATTGGGGTGTGGTGTTTCTAATTGCTGAATTTTCCCCCCTCAGTAGACCTGTTGTATCTCCTTTTATGCACTCCACTGCTTAAAATCTGCCCGGTTGACCTTTGGGCTGCTCTCCAGTTGGCTCCAATACAAATGTTTTTTGTAACAGATGGATTTATTATCACTCAAGTAAAAATTATTGCAACATTTGTCTTATGTTTGTTGCATGCATTGATCTGAAAATGCAAAAGAAATTATTTGTCAAAATGCCTTTTGGATCTCACAAGCTGTCTTGTAGATTTGTAGCAAAAAAAAAATATTTCTCCTTTTTTTTTTCCAGCTGCACAAATTGATTTTTTCTATTAAACAGAACAAATGTTCTTACAGCCATGTGGACAGTGCTCAAAGAGAGCAAATGGGAGCAGGTCAACCTAATTTTAGCTACAGTTTTGGCACTTTCCATGATAAAACACCTTTGAAAAATGAATGGAAAATTCAGTGGGTTTGAATTCAGTCGAATAGCTTCATTTGGGAATATGCAAGTATGACTGCCTCTTTTGAAGAAGAT
The DNA here is from genome assembly GCF_017639235.1 of Corvus kubaryi. Lineage (NCBI taxonomy): Eukaryota > Metazoa > Chordata > Aves > Passeriformes > Corvidae > Corvus > Corvus kubaryi. The sequence continues at coordinate 5,605,375 of NW_024582082.1, read as the reverse complement.
GGTTACTCAGTGAATGTTCTTATCTTTTCAGTTAAGGAAAACTGGTTTCTAGAAACTCCTTTATGCAGTAAAATTTATTTTTATGGGGGCACTGGAATGATGCTGGTTAAATGCAATCCTGGTTGTTTAACCTTTTGCATCTCCTTGCTTTTGGAGCAACGCCTGCCTATGGTTTCAAACCGTAAATTGCCTTTAGCACCGGCAGCTCTCACCTTCTCATACTCCCACAAAGGAGCGACGCGCTTTGGGATATTATTCTCTGCAGCTGTAATTAAAAATGGACTCCGGCTGGCAGAATAAACTAAAATAAAACTACAACGCCCCTATTTCAAAATTAACCATTACTCACCAAAAGCACATCAAACCCACTTAGCGGACATCCGTTAATCCCACCGTGAGCCGGTTCAGGCTTTAATGCACACTGTTTTACACGTTAAGGGGTTTGAAGTCACGGGCCAGTGCTGACCTTTCGCATCTGCTCCTCTCGCAGTAGGAATCTCCGCTCGCCGCTCCCCGTCAGGGTGGATTAGCGTGATGAAGTGCAGCTCTTCTGCTGGCTGCAATTTTGGGTTTTGATCAGAATTATTTCTTTCACAAACAATCACGTTTGGCTAAAACGTTACATCTGCTCTGAAAAGCCACTGGCAGGGCCATGGTTTATCAGGGCAAGGCATGTGGAGGTTTTTTAGCCCTCTTTTATAAAGCTACAAACCTACTTCACATGGGTTTTTTGCGGGGAGAGCTTCCTTTCTTCCACTTGCCCTTTATTCCTTTAGTTTTGTTTGGCTGAGATGAAAAGTCATTTTGGATAAACATGAAGCTGGTTGTGATGTCTTGGAGGGGTTTGGTGGGAGCACAGTGATGAGTGGGAAGCCCTGTGCTGAGTCAGCACTGCACTGTTGGGTTTATTTATTGCTAAGGATGCTTTGTAGGAAAATGTTATTTATTCCTAGCATCAGAGGAAAAAGTCCTGATTGCATGATCTACTGTGATTTTCCTCAGACTGAGATGAGAATAACAACAGACAGTTAAATATATGTCTGTGTATGTCCAAGGTGTCCCTGGTTGAGGGAACATTTAGTCTGTGTTACAATGGGTGGGTGCTTGTAGTAAGCTAAAATACTGTTAACTGTACAAGCCCAGAATTCTAGGTTTATGCATGCATCTTGTAATGCCCCATCTAACAAAAAAAAACAAGAGTTCTACAAAGGGTTTCCCTTTGTGGCTCATACGAATTTCTAAAAGAAATTTGATGTTCACTGGAGAACTCAGAAATCCTATTTGCCTCCCCTCCTGAGCCTGTGTCCCTGTTTCCAGGTGTACCAATGTACAAGCAGCGTGGGTTGCCCAGAGAAGCCCTTGTGTTCTGGTAAAAAAACAACCAACAAAAACCCCATGGAACTTCTCAAAATATTGCTCATGGAACATACTCTGTCACTTCCAGGCATGTGCTTGGAGCATAAGAAGGGGTCTGAAGACAGTGGATAATGTGAAGTGCAGGTTGAGTATCTGAATTGTTGGCAGTTAGGTGAGCCGTGTCCTTAATAACACAACTTAGTGTAGCTGCTTTTATCCTTTTCTCTGTGACCTGCTCCAGCTGTTCTTCCAAATAGCAGAGACAGGAGATGAAGCTCAGGTCGAGGTGACCTACAGATTCCAGAGGGAGCAGTGGGCATGGCAAACCAGGCAAGGGACCCAACTGTGCGGAGCTTGAAGGATGCCCCATCTTGTCTGGGAAGATGCTTGGTCTGTCCTACTCTTTTTTTCCCAAGTGTTCTGTTGTTTCTAGATTTTAAATGTGTTCTTTTGGAAAATAACATTTGAATTTTATGGTGCAATATAAATTAGCAGCCTGCCAGTGCTGGCCCAGGTAAGTCTCCTCCTGAGTTCACTGCCCCTGTGTATCGCCTAAACTCTTCTACTATAAAAGGTGGCCAAACATTAAAATCTGTTCTGACAGTACAGTAGGACACCTTCAGCAGTTGAGTGAAACGATTCCCTGACTGGATCTGCAGTAAATGGTCCTTAGTTTGCTTTATTGCAAATCTCTAGATCTTTTTAACTTTGGGCTTGGCCAAGAGAATGATGGGAAGACCTGTCCAAATTCCTCATATCTCCATCGTGTTTTCTCTGTTGCATGTTTGAATTGCTGAACTTGTCTTTAAAAAAACAAACTAAACCAAAAAAGCTGACAGGATAGTGGAAGATGAAATGGTCATGAGACCAACTTCTTCCCTTAATCCATCATAAAGCAAAGCCTTTCTTATCATTCTTTGATGTGTTCTTAGGATCATAAATGGCAGAGATTTAGAGGATTATCAGAGGCAGGATATGATTGCCCTTGGATGCTCAGCAGAGAAGATCTTGGATATTAAACTGATAGTATGTGTAATCTTGGCCAAAAGACCAAGGAGAATTTTGTCTGAGCATCCCTGTGTTATCAACAGCAGGGATGGCATGTGAACTTCACTTTCATGTCTGCAGAATGAAATCATTCCTTCACGTATGAGTAAAAACAAACATTGGGGAAAATAGCAGAATATTTTGTTCTGCTCCAGTCAAATCTGTTTCATCCAAAATGCGGCGTGATGGGATAATGAACTCCTCTGTTCTTCTACGCCATACCTGCACTGCATAAAAGTCAGAGGGTTTGAGAAACTTTTAAAAGTGGAGCATTCACTTAAATTAATTCTGATCTGCTCTGGTTTATGATACCTTCATGTCATGGACTGGCACTGTGCTGTCAAGGATGATTCATTGCCCTCTGCTTTAGCAGAGGGCTCAGGTGTCTGAATTCAGAAGGTTGGAACTGGGGACTCCCTTGCACGTTGTTACTACTTTATTTTATAGTGGTTTGTGTGATGGCTTTACTACAGTACAGCCAAGGGTTTGATTTGCTGGACCAAACATTAGCTTTAACAAGTCAAATTATCATTGTTCTTTCAGTTGTGCAGCCAAGAGAATTTATTATATTAAGTGCCTGATTACTTTAGCAGGTGCTCAGTAAATGGGGACTTCACCGTGTTATTTCATGTTTTTAGGTAGGGTGCAAAAAGCTCATTTTAAAAAGTCATGTTTCTTGAAATTGCTGTTTTATTTGGTGCAAACCTCCTAAGTGCAACCTTTGTATTACATTTTTTAACACAAAGCACACAAAAATGGCTTGGGAGGTGGAGAGCCACATTGAGCTTTTGACAAGGCTGGAGGATTTCTTCCATGTTCTAGTTCAGTCCTGAAACCTGGGATTATTTCCCTCATTTTTTCTGGAAAATGTAATTTAGAGATCTACAACTTTTAATAAATAAAATAATATTTATTAATCTATGTTTATAAGTGCTGAGGGACTGGGGGAAAAAAAGGAAAAATAAAAGCATTTATTTTGAATATTTCAATATGAAATGATGCATCACAAATACCACATGACCTAGTTCCAGGTTTGCTTGGGATTTAGGGTATCTACTTATTTTGCAGAAGTTGTTATGGGCAACTAAAATTATATTTATCTACCTATAAACAAACTAATGTATTTTCTAATATGGTTGTATTGACATTGAAACTTTTATCACTTCCAGAAAGTTTTTATGCTGCCTTAAGACATCTCCATTTTCTCTCACTTCTGCTCCATCAAGTCTATAAATCTCTCTGGTGGAACAGGTGATTAATTTTGGTGTGAAGTGTGTTCATTAAATCACCAAGAATATTTTCTGTGTTCTGTTCATGAAAGCCATGGTGCAATCGCTTATTGTAATAAAAAGGAGAATAGGAATAAAGATCCTCAGCATGGAGGCTGCTGGAAAAGTCAAGATGTGATGAAGAAGAAGGTAATACATGTAACATTTTATGTTTTATTATTACCAGTAAGAGAAAGAAGGCCTAAATTCAGCGGTTGTTAAAATCCTGATATAAACAGGCTTAGAAAAGACCAGGTTGGGGTTTGTTGTACAGATTGTACACAAGGGTTTTTTGCATACTTAAATGAGCTTGGGAGGAAGAGGAGAGAAGAGCAAGGAGCAGGATTTAAGTGCAGCTCAGTGCTCTCTACTTTCCTCAAAGTCCCTTTCCTTGCACTGATCCGTGTCCATTGACCTTAGCAGAATACTTGAATTTTCCTTTGAAACCGGTTGAAATTCAGATGGGGCAAATGACACTTGCATCTGCTTTATGACTATTAATGGTTTTAAGATGAAAGAGGGTAGATTTAGATTGGATATTGGGAAGAAATTCTTCCCTTTGAGGGTGGTGAGGCACTGGCACAGGTTGCCCAGGAAAGCTGTGAATCCCTGGAAGTGTTCAAGACCATCTTGGATGGGGCTTGGAGCAACCTGGGATGGTGGAAGATGTTCCTGCCTGTGGCAGGAGATTAGAACAAGATGGTATTTAAAGTGCCTTCCAACCCAAACCATTCTGTCATTCTGATTCTGTGATGTCGTAGCTTAGGTCATGGCTGAACTGGGAAGATGAAGCCTTAAACTCCAATCCCTTTGGAGAGCTGCATCTCAAGCATTGTCAGAACTGTGTTGTGTCTAGTGCTGCACTGGGTCTAAAGGGTGCTGGGTGAGTGCAAACTTCCCTTTGCCACAAGCGGTGTGGGCCTTTCCTGGGACAGCATTCCTGAAATTGCCTTCTGTCATCTCCTGCGGCTCTTGACATTGTACTGGTACCTGTGCGAGAAACGTCCCCATCGAGGCAAGGCTGTGCCTCCCAGCTCCACTCCTCTCTGCCTCCAGTTACTCTTCATGTTCTTCAAATTGGTAAATCATATGACAATAAACAGAAATACCCTCAGTGAAGAGAGAAGGGGAAACTGTTGTTTATCTGGTCAGGTGGTTTAGATTAGCAGTGATGCTGGTCTGTATTATGTTACTTTAAATCATAGTGTCCCAACAGGACATAAATTATGAAGATTGTTACAGTATGTTTCATCCAATGTAAGATCAACAAATTGGAATAATTTTTTTAACAAGAAAATCAGTGCTTTGGCAAGGTTATTGGTGAAGAATTTAATTTAACTTGATCTTTGCTTGCATTATTTCTTAATATATAAAAACTATTTGCATAATGTATGAAGTATAAACATTTTTAGAATCAAAGGCAAGAATGCCTTTTCCAAGATTACATAGAGTGGCAAACTACTTAGAATAGATCAGTGTTTGTGCTTTTGCTGTCAAAAATGTTTGATATAGAACTGGCAAGCTGGTTTCTTCACTGACATAACTGTAAACAAGTGTTGGGAGACAGAAACAGCGTTCTTTGGAGAACATGGTGTAAAGGTTTGCACGTTCTCCGCTGCACATCTAACATAGAGAGCAATGTTTACAACCGCAATAGGAATGTAAATAGGTAACTTTTTTTGGAGTGTAAAGCAGCATTGCACTTTTGTGTCGATGATGTATGCAGATAAGTATGGGGGATGTGAGTGGTCAGCTCTGGATTTTTAAAGAATATTGTAAACACAGAAAAGCATTGACAATTCAGTTGGAAATTTGAGTTGTGGGGGTTTTTACAGTTTCAGATATTGCTATGAAGACAGAAACGGCATCTCAGTCCATGCCAGTGTGTCTGTAGTATTATTCTTCCATCCTTTCCCGTCATTAGTGTCCTTATCCTTCAGAATTAAAAGCACTGCTTTCCCTAGTCACAAGTGATGCTGGGGAATGGGAGGGTTGCCTCTGTTCACAATATTTTGCTGCTCAAGCTATTAAAGAAGAGAAAACCAAATTTCTACCAGTGGTTCATCAGGTGTTGTTCACCGTCAGACCCTGCTGGGTGCCCATGTCAGGATGGGGTGGGATGGAGGGAGTAGGGAATTGTAGGCACAATGCCTGATCTGCCTTGTCCATTACTTGAAGCCTCAGCAGAGAGATGGAGGACATGAGTAACCTGAGTTTAGCTCTATTTTGGTGCATGGTTATTTGCATTCTTAATTACTGCCTCGCTGTTTGTGGATTGATGTTAGAAAAGGGGGAGCGCAATGAGAAGATATTAACCTGTTTTATGTTGTGTATGAATCCAGACACAGACAAAAAAAAGGAGGAAAGTATCTAATGCCATGTGGATCCAGTGTCCCTGAGGATAGTTCAGGCAGCTTGATGATGCCAGCTGGGAAGAATCCCAAAATGGGCACGTGGTTTTGTGAATGAATACCTGTCCTTCTGTGCTGCTGCCATTACTTTCCTAAATACTAGTTAGATTCCTCTTTTTTTGTGTTTTAACTATGTTGTCATTTTCAGATAAAGAGTGTAGCTTTATGGCATGATTTATGCGTATTTATACGATAAAAGTAGTGATGGAATAAAGAGAATTAAAATAAAACAAACTCCAATTTTTTCCTGCGAGCACAGCGGAAATGTCGTGACAGCCCTTGTGACTAGCAGCTGGTCCTGACTTACAATAGCTTGACGTTAAAGAGCTTTTTCCTTTTATCTTCTGGCTTGTAGCTCACTGTTAGGTAGTAATGTCAACTGGATATATGAAAGCTTCTGGAGTTTGGGAGTGAACCTTAATGATTTGATTTTATTGTTACAAGTGTCAAACTGCTAAGGAGAATATGTGCTGTACCCTGGGTACTTTTTACTCGGGTGAGTGGAGAGCAAACGTGTGAGGTGTAGTCATCTCCTGTATGACAGTGTCACTGTAACCTGAGTAATTTATTAATTTCCCACTGATAAATGGTACAGATGCAGCCTGGGTGGCGGGGGAAGGGAAGACAGGTAGCCCTTGCACTGCAGAAGGTCAGGGTTAATGCTACCTCCAGCGTTATAATGACAGATGGGAGGCAGAAACCTTAATGTACTTGTGATTAGCACATGCTTTCCTTGGCTGGGCGTCCAGAGGATTTAAGAAGCCCAAGTGCACACTTCATTTTAAAACAAACAAATAAAAAGTGTGCATGGTTATATTGTTGAGCCTTTCAGCTGTTTTTCTTATATATCTCCACTTTCAAGTCAAGTACTGTCAGCTGCTTTCTTGTGGAGATGCACGGGGGTGATCCATCACGGGGGACTTGCAGTAGGTGATGTATGAGCACAACACAACGACCTGTGGGCCTTTGATGTATAACTCATCAAGATAATGTTGGCAAGCATTGTACAAAAGCAGCATGTTTAAAAAGTATTAAGATGAATGGATTCCTTGCTTAAGGAGTGTGAAAGGAAGAATAATAGCAGATTAGCTCCAGGATTGTGCGGTTCTCCCGGAGCTGTGCAGCGCTGTGTGGAGCAGAGGGGCAGATGGAATTTCATCTTTCCTCCCACTTTTGACAGCAAAGTGTCTGGCCCTGGTTTTCCCATTCTCTGGAAACAAAAGTAACATTAAGTCTTATTTTGTGATAGTAGATTATTTCAGTTTCAAGAGCAGCTTGGCCAGTCACAAAACATTGTGAGATAGCTGAATTCTTTTTAAGTTTACCTGGGGTTTTTTTTTCACTTCTTTAGGTTAACTTGTTCTTCTAAGAGTAGCCCTAATTTTTATCTCATGGAGACATAGTAGGGCTGCTAATATTTAACAGACATTTTAGATGTGATGTTACAACTGAAACACCAGTAGCTTTTAGTTCGTTCTTTCCTGATCTTAAAAGACATGAAGGGGGAAGGAGAGGGAAGAGATGTACCAGTGCACCCAAGGCATCTTGTCCTTACAGGATTGCTTCGCTCCTTACTTACATTGCTCTTCATGGTTTGTTGCAGGGACTCTGCACTTTGCCACCCGTTGGGTGGCATGATCTACTTGTGTGGAGTTCCCTGTATGTCTGGATACTATTTTAGCCCAGAAGTCCTAAAAGGGTTAGGTTGAAAATGTGTCTAATATGCCTATTTTTGAAAAAACAGAATACTTCATAATATTTACTCCACTGAAGTCTCTTTTAATACTTCTTTATGGCTTCTAGAAAATGCACAAAATCTTTCTTTCTCCTGTCTTTTTATTTTTGAAGGAAAAATCAGAAAAAGTTCTCGTTAGGGGCCAAGGGACTGCAGATCCCTGTTGTTAATAGGGTGAAAGTCAAGACTGTGTTGGGTCTCACTGAGTGAATGTGCTTGTCCTACTTTCATCAAGAAATGTGTGATGGTCTGATAAACTCTGCCCACCAGTGCAGTCTTGACAATGATCTTGCACTGCAGACTGCATAATAATTTTCATTATTTTTAATTAAAGTTGAAGAAGTGCAGACTCCTGCTCAAATTAAGGTTGGTTGTGTTGCCGGAATGCGGTAATTACTTTAATTGATCACAAGATAGTTTCCTTGATCACCAATTAGACCAAATTACCGATCAAGTTTCAAGACGTGAAGAAATGTCCAAACTGATTTTGTGTAATAGTGTTTTAATATCTAACCAAACCTAAATATCTTTTCCTTCCAGAGCCAGTTGTATTTTCCCAAAGAAAGGTTAAGGCTCTACAAATATAAAGGTGATTCATAAACAATAGCGTTCCAATTCATGTAATTTGCAAAGGAAGTATTTAAGACCTTAATGGAGGTTGTGTTGGTGAAATTGCTCAGTAGAACCATAGCTCATTTTCCTAGTGAGAGATATACATTTTGTGTGTAATTAAAATAAACTAAAATGCAGTGAGTAAGTTGCTGTCGGTAATGTGCAGGGAAGGAGAACATCTCCGAGCAGAGCAGGGCATGCACGAAGGCGGGCAGGCTTCGTCCTTCTCTGGTTGCAACAGTTGTGGGCAGCTGGAGCAACAAGCAGCAGGACGTGTCCTGGGGAGAGTCCTCTCTGCTGGAATTTATTCTTTTTCATGAGTTGGACAGTCTTAAGTTGAGCAGTCTTCGGTAGGATGAAAAATTTTATGACCGATGTCCATTTTATTCAGCTGGAGACTCTACTCTCAGCGGGGAAGGGGTAGTGGGATGGCATGTTGGTGCACTGACTGGGGGGGATTTGGTGGTCTACTGATGAGGAGGATTTGTCATCTGAAGTGTGGAGGAAGGTCTACAGAGCAAATTAATTTTTTAAGAGTCATTTGCTTGTGTAATTTTCTCTGTGTGCTTTCGTTGGAGCAATGATTACTGTCTCACCATTAGTGACTGTGTTTGCAGTGTGACCCGGGTCTGTACGTATGTGGGCGAGTTCCTGGGATGAACAGACAGACACCAATAGGGCATACACAAACCTGCTAGGGGGTTTTATAAATTCATTCTTATTTTTTCCCTTGCTATTTGTTTCTATAAAGGCACTTTGGTTGCAGACACATCACTGTTTTAAACTTTTGGGGACATTTCTGTGTACAGATTGCTGTGTTGTAAATAGCATTAAGCCCATGGACACGCTAAAAACATTTAAATCAGCACTATTAATAGAGAAGTTTTGCAAATCTTTGCTAACACTGGATGCACAACTTGCAGCTTTCTACTTCAAAGTGTACTGCTGAAACATGGGCAAATTTTTAAAGTAATTGTTCACTCAAAGTAAAACTAAACCAAGTGAGAGATTCAAGGGAAGTTAGATTCTTCTGAATTTTGGAATGCTCTTGGGTCAAAGAAAAAAAGCTTTTTAATTGCTGACAGTTTGGTGATTTCCAAATGACAAACCTCATTGGAATGATTTTCTCTGATTATAACGTTTGCATTCATTTGACTGGCAAAGCGACCAATAAAGTCATTCTTCATCCAGGCACCAATTCTTTTTTTTCCTTAAAGGTTTTTGCAATTTGTGAGAGGGAAAAAGACTTGAAACTATTATCAACCATTATATGTTATTCATTGACCACATGTTTGTTTGAAATGGCCATTGCCTGGTGGAATGCGGGCCATATACATTCTCTTCCATAAATTAGCACTAAAAACCTACCTAAATCAGGTATGGTTTTGTGGAGCTTGTTGTATTATAATCTGAACCAGACTGTAACGTGGATGTTCCTCCAGCTTTGCATGTTAATTCAGGTCCTGAACCCGATGGATGGAGCTTGGTATGAACAAAGCCTGCTGCTGGGAGGCGTCCTGCTCACATTCCCAGGCCCTTCCGGCCCCGCTGCATAATTACAGTCTTGATTTGCATGGACATTCTAATTTTCTTTATAATGCAGTGATTTGCTCCTAAGTACTTTGGCAAAGGCCTGCTATTATTTTCCTTTTGAGCCTATGATAAAACCTGTGTCCTGGGGGAGCATGCAGGGACAGAGGATTGGAAAACATATTTTAACTCGTTTAAAGGGAAAACATGTCTCATAAAGCAGAGGGGCAGACCCACCCACTGCCTTTTTCTCCCCAATAAAATAAATAGCAAAGTGGTTAAAGGGAGAGGTGTGTTTCTGGAAGCAGTGTTGGCCATACTGTGGCATGGTGCTTAGTTAGAAATGGCACGTTTCTAAGATGCAGTAGGGGATGGAGGACTTGGGATGGATATTTAAAATCCCTGCTGATGCCAGAGGTAAAATCATTGCTGTCAGCAATAGCTTTGAGTACTGGGCTAAGTCACATTGAGCAGAGTGATTTACCAGGATCTGTAGGGGATCATTTCAGCTGTATTGGGAAATGCACCAGTGGCATGAGAAGTTCAAATGCCTCTTTAGCACACACACACCCAAGGTGCAGCCATCTGGGGCATCTTGAGGAGATTTTGAGATTTTGGAGTGAATCTTGCCAATCCTGGCGGGTGGAGTATTTTCCTCTTTGCTCTCTCTTTCCCTAGGCTTTTGGATTTATGACACGTGTTGCTCTACAAGCAGAGAAGATGAATCACCACCCAGAATGGTTTAATGTCTACAGCAAGGTAACGTGTTCACCAGCCCTAGTTACTCACACGGCAGTGGAGTTAAGGAGACCAAACCACTGGCCCATTCTCTCTGCCTTTATTTGTAGCTTGTCTACAAGATAAGGGAATGGGAAGTGTCTCTATAAAGAGATACGAGATTTTAAAGAGATGCTGAGATTTGCAGTGGTGAGGAATCAAGAATGAAGCTCTTTGCGCTTGCTGCCAGCTATATGGTTGGGGCCTGTGGCTTCACCCCTCTGGCTGAGATCTAAAAATAAAACAGAAGCCTTTAAACTCTTATTTAGCCAACCTGAATAAATTAGTGTTTTGAGACTGCTCACCAGCTCTCATTCCTCTCTGTGCAGCAGGTCAGGAACTCAGCGGTGTAGGGTAGCAGACTGTTGGTACCTAAATGGGAGCCTGGCAGTCTCATTTTAGATTTGATTTTTTAAAAATTGTAGGCTCCTATGTCTCAACATAGCAGCTTATAAAATTTGTTTATAATATTACCTAACTGATGGTGGTCTTGTATTTACAAGGGTTACAAGGATTACTGTAACCCACGAATGAAAGGTGCTGTGTAAAGGGTGAAATTATTGCTCTCCCTTCAGTTTTATTTTCTAATACTTCTCATTGCATTGTATCACACTGTTTGTTGTAGCATTTAGTGAATATATGGCAGTCCCACTAAAAATATACCAAAAGAAAGGACATGCCGACAAGCAGCCTGTAGCTCAGACCACCACCCCCAGAGCAGGACATCCCACCTCTCACTGCAACTGAGCCTCCCAGCAGAGACTCTTCCTCATCAGCCCTTCAGGTCACCTTGTTTAAGGGACATTAAACGATCACTGGAAAAAATCCTGATCACCCATTCTTCCTGATTTTATTGGATTTCCAGAATATTCAGAATTTGTCTTTTTTTTCCTTTTGCGTCTTCCCAAAATCTCAGTCAAAGGCAAGACAAAATAATGCCCAATTTGTCATCTGGCTCAGTCTAAACAGACCTGTGAGACAGCTTTTTTTTTTTAATTTTTAAATTAATCTGCAACAAGCTTAAGAATTTTTTCACTTTTGGGATGCTGGTTTTTAACAAAATGTGAGCCTCTGACCCAGCTCTTGGCAGCTTGGTCACTGGCCCAGGTTCTTCATGAAACTGATCCATGGAATTTAAATGTAAAGAGTGAGTGATTTAATCAGACACCTCTTCTTGGATGAAACCCAAGAATGCAAAGCCTGTGTTATTCTGCAAAGGGGCTCATTTTGGTGAGATTCCAGGCTCTGTAAAGCCTCCTCACCTACAGCGTCTTCTGGTTTACATGAGCAGGGAGGGTCCAGCTTGGTGCTTGCCAGGAGCACCAAGTAAAACCAGCTCACTATGGAGACACACAGCGTTCCCAATGAATTGCTGTTCAGCCTATGTGTCAGAGATCAAAATGCCTTTGTAACCTCTTTCTTTTCCTTTGTGACAGGTTCAGATAACTCTGATTTCCCATGACTGTGGTGGGCTGACCAGGAGAGATGTGAAGCTGGCTCAGTTTATTGACAAAGCTGCTGCTTCGGTTTAACCAGGATGTAAATAGCTTTAATACAGTGTCCAGCAATATTTTGTGTTTAAATGGGAGCCCTCTTTCTTTGTAATCCTAATTTCAAAAACCCCTAGAGACAAGATATTTTGTAAAATGAGTGGCTGAGCTTTTCTGACCTTCAAGACCTTCATCTTGAAACCCCTCGGGACACCTGTGCTTGTCCTTTCCCATTGCTGGCTCTGCAGGAGGATGTAGTGGATAAACCAGCAATAAATAAGTTTTGAACAATCCTTTTTTGGAAACTAAACTGAGCTGGAATGAAACCAGGAGCTCACCCTTGTGTGTTGATGTTCCCCAAGCCCACAGGAACGGGTGGCAGCTGCCATATGAGCTTCCCCCATGCCTGACCATTTCCCTCCTATAGATTTGTAGATCTCTGCACTTCAAATAGTGTCAGAGCAGCCTGGCCAGGTCAGTCCCCTCTGGCTTGGTACCACCATCTCTGCCAGTGACCAATAACAAGTGCAAGGGACACTGGGGACAGCAGTGCAAGCTGCTGCTGATGTGTCCTTGGAGTTGCAGCTCAACTGGCAGGAACAGCTGTATCCAGTGTTGCTGCTTGAGAGCCTTTCCCCGTCTGACGGTATAGAATCACATAACCACAGACTGGTTTGGGTTGGAAGGAGCCTTAAAGCTCATCTCATTTCAACCCCCTGCTAAGGGCAGGGTCACCTTGCACTAGACCAGTTTGCTGCTAGCCCCATCCAGCCTGGCTTGGACACTCCCAGGTGCAGGACTGGATCTTGCAGTTGCTGAAAACTTTAGCTCTGGTACTGCAAATACAAAAAAGTCCCGGCGAGCTCCCAGCACCCACACCATTAAATGAAGCATGTTCTTAAGGGCTTGGTCAGGTCAGTGCTCAGCACCCAGCAGGATTGAGCCACTATTGGTGTTGTAGTGCTCCAGTACCTGCTGGATCAGGTGGGGGGTGGCTTGGCCAAGTGGCCGGAGCCCCGGCCAGGGCTGCCGGCGGTGAAGGAAGCAGCATTAGCAGGATTCTTGCTAAGCTGGGCTTGACTGAAGCTATGCTCACCGATTTTTTTTCATTGCAAATATTGTTGCAGGAGTTACAGATCCCGCTGACGTTTAAAATAATTCCTTCCGGGGTTTGAATGTCTTTGTTTTTATCCTATGATCCTCCCTGAGACAGATTTCCAGTGCCGGCAGGGAGATTTCATCCTGCTTAAAGCTTGCAGGAGGGCCTCTCACCCTGCAGTCCCCCTGCCAAGTGTCCCCAGCGTGCTCCGTCATGCCCTTTGAGCAGCTCCGGGTGCGGCGCTCCCAGGAGATTGACACCTCCGAAATGCCGGAGTGCATTGCTCAGATGACACCAGCGGCACAGCCACCAGCTACCAAGAAGTGAGATGCATGAGTGCCAAAATCTATATCGGGGGTACATGCGAGGTGTGTGGTCTCTCAGATATTTTGGGATGCAAAATGCCACGAGCTGCCACCCAAGCGACTGTTGATAAAATGAGAAAGATATTTTTTGTAAATCCTTAGCAAACACACCGTCACGTGCTAATTGGTCACACACAGAAAGCAAGATGTTGGGGTTTATTGTCAGTAACCCTACTTGGGATATCAAGTTAATACCTAAAAAGACCCAAATTCAGACTACGTGCTCAGCTGTTGTTTTCTCACAAGTGCCTTTCCCCAGTGAAGTGGAGGATTTCCCTGATACGGTTTGAAAATGGTCACTGTTGTGAAGAGCGAATAAAACTAAAACAACCAACCAGGCTGTGATGTCTCCTGTTACTGGTGGGGAAGTGAAACAAGCTTCACCCAAAGTTTTGACAACATCTCTAATGAACTGTGAAAAGTCTGTTCAGAATTTATATATAACGCATGGGCTTTGAATAAAACCAATAAAATCAAATTCCTCCTTTGTAATTTGTTTCTTTATTATTGTATATATGTGACAAAGCTGTTTAGTTTGAAGATAAATTTAAGATAAATAATATTTAGTTACTGGGAGGTCTTTGGTTTAGAATATTGATATTTATTTACATACTCTGAGGAAAAAAATCCCCATCAACTAATTCAGCTCAGAGAGTTGCACTGTCTGGGGGTGTTGAGAGCCCTCACCAGCAAAGAGGCAAAAATACTCAGGAATGAGGAGGATGGCTGTGAAATGCTTCAAGTTTTATGGTCAGTGCTTGTTTAGCCATAATTTTAGCCATAATTCAGTAATTTCTTGATAACTTCTGGGGCATCCCACAGACCTGTAAGTAAGGTGAGCATTGCTGTGAAATGTAAATAATACAAATATAGGACATGGGGAAGGGATGCACGATCTCCCTGAGCTGGAACTTCACAGCAAACTTGGACAGCAAGGATTTAGTGGTAGGCACTGGTTTGGGGCCAGGAAACTTCAGCCTAAGGCTCCTCTTGAGGAGAGCATAATTTGCTCTGCTCTGAGCAAAAGTAGCCAGTGTACAAGGTTTGGGCCTTTCCCAGGTGGCGGCATCGCTGGAGCTGTGCTGCTCTGGGAAGATAGGGCTCAAGCAGCTGCCCAAAATACAGCTGGTGCTGCTGTGCTGGCTTCTCCTCCAGGGCAGCTTGGTGCCTGCTCCCCAAGAGCCCATGAAGTTGCGCCCCAAGGCAACGTGTTGCTGCTCCTGCAATCACCTTTCCCTGTTTGCTGCCAGCTTTAGATCACCAGCCACCAGGTTAAATATTCCCCTGGAGTGTTTGGGTGTTTTTTGCTTTAAGGCTGATTGTGGCTTGAAATACTTGGATAATCCATCAGAAACAGCCTTCTTGCAGGCAACTCCCCTATGCTGAGACTGATACAACTGTGTCCCTCCCACCAACCTTGACCATGGTGTATGGGAAACACTGTCCCTGGGAGACCCTCCAATGGTGCTCTGTAGCCACAGGAAATTAAAAAGCAAAACTCGAGGCTGAGAGAGCAGAGTAGGAAAGATGCCTGCAGTGTGCTGTGTGTTGGGATCGCTGCTCGGCTCGTGTGAGGCTGTAGATCAGACCTTCACAGCACCAGCTCTGAAACAGGGCCAGAGAATAATCCTTTTCTTTCCCCATAGTGGGAGCTCAGGTCCAGTAAACTGCAAAAATCATATTGAAATGAGAGGCAGTGGCATCAGCTGTGCTGTGGGGCTCTAGGAATCAGGTCCCGCAGCTCTGCAGGAACATGTTAGAAGTCTATCTCAGTTTGGGAGTTATGGCTCAGCCTGGATGCAGCAGCATTCCTCCTGCCCTTCCTCCTCCTTCTGGCTGCCCAGACTGATGCTGAAGAGGCTGAAGAAGAGGTGGGTATTCTGTTAATTAACCTCTCTCACCTCGGACACTTTTGGACGTGAGAAGACTGATGAGGGCATGTCCTCACCCAGCTGCCTGTCCCACTGGAATGATACACTGATGTGGTTACTTTGCACGTGTCCATTACACATCCCTGGCTCCAGGGTGGGGCTGGAGGGATCACAGCATCCCTTGGGACATGTCCAGGCTGCTATGCTGGTCATTGCTGCCTCTTCACTGGCCTTGCCTGGAGCCTTGGGGGTTCAGCAGAGTGAAACTGCAGGGTGGATCCCATTGCAGTTTTTGGTTGGTTTATGGATCAGCCCAAGGTCAGGAGGGCTTGCACCATCCATGGGTTTGGGTGATGAGCACAATTCCTGGGTTTGCCCAGTCCCTGCTCCAGCACTGCCTTTGTGCTGTCTTGTAGCCTGCCAGGTCCTCAGCCCTGCTCTGCCTTTCCCTCCTCCGAGGGGCTTTTCAATCCTGCAAAAAACAGCTTTGAAAACTTCGTACTTCCCACAGCTTCTTGTAGGTGTATGCATCTCCTCTGGCACTTTCAGCCTCAGGTTAATGAGGGGATTGTCAATCAAATGAAGTTAATGAGTTCTTCTGCATGAGTTAGTTTCAATTTTTCACCACTGTTTGCTCCAAGAAACAAATTTTTGTGGTTTGCTCAAAGATATGCCTTGGGAAACGTGTGTGTCCTGGAACAAGTGCTCTCAGAGTGTCCAGACTTGCAGCATGGAGCTGCTGACTAACTGGAATAAATTGGCAATTGTAAATGCTCTTTCTCCTGAAGATCCAAGGCAAGGAGCAATCATGGATGTGAGCTATCCCACTGGCATGTTTGCATAAAAACTGAAGATCTGTCACAGAGCTGGATTCTGTGGTGAGGAACTGGTAACTTGTTTGCAAGCAAACTCTGGAAACAGCCCAGGAACGGCTGCCAGAGGTTCTCTGGTCAGAGTCAGCCAGTCCACATGGACTGCAGGGATGCTGGAGCCCTGGGAAGGGTCCCAGTGAGAGCAAAGGTCTGTGCTTGGGCTCCTGCTCTGCTTCCAGACATGATGGGTGCACAAAGAAGGGAGGATGACCCGCTAAAGCTCAAAGGCACGGCCCTTCATGGGAGTGCTCGGCAGTTTTTGCTGTTGGCCAGGAGACAGGATGGAGGGATGCTCTCCATCTCACTGCTGGCTGCTCCTACCTTGGCATGGAGGCAGGCTGTTCCCCTGGGATGCCAGGAGGGGTGATACCGATGTCCACACAGCATCACACTGCCTGATTTCCTCCTCCTGGCTGGAGCAGGTGTGTGCCTAAACTGCTCAGCAATGCAAACCCAGTAAATTAAGAATAATCACCCTGTGCTAATGCTAGAATTTTGTTTATCCAGGAATTTGCCCCAGCATTTGCCTTCTTCTGGAAGTGACCTCATAAGGTGGTGACATCAAACAGCAAGTTCTACCCTCCCAGCCATGCCAAGAGTCACTTGGGGATGGTAGGAAGCACCCAGCTGTTTCATGGAGCCATTGTGGAAGTGGCACATGGAGCATCCAGATCCTTCCTAGGATGGATGAATTGTGCCTAATTTTCTTACTAGATCTTTACAGCATCTACTTGAGGCTGTTGCAAGGTATGTTCCCATGTGCTATGGCCTGGAGGGGATGGATGAAAGGGATGTGGGTGTGGCCCCTTTGGGCACTTGGGGTGGCTGCCAGTTCACTGTCCTCCCCTTTGCCATTGTCTGCACTGGCCCAGAGTCCGTATGCAGCTTCAGATCCCCTCACCTCTTTGATACAGTTGTTTGGTCCTTTACTAGGCAGCCCTTTCCCCCTTGTGGTTTTGGCTCAGCTGGCTTAAGCACCCTTTTAATACTCAATTTTCACATTGAAAAATCCCTCTTGGTCACAGTCCTTGATTTCCTTGTCTTACAAAAGCCAGCTACTGTATGCAAACCTCTGAGCCTTAATTATACATCCCAGTAATATATAGCCAGGCCTGGCTAATGTCAGGAAACCCAGTCACAAGCATCGGAGGTTTCTGAGAGCTCTGGCTGCAGGACTAGGCTCCCTGCAGGGAAGCGAGAGGCACGTGCCGGGCTCCAAGGGGCCAGTGGGGTGCATGATGTGGGGATAGGTGGGCAGGACACCCCCACACTGGGCAGTGACCCATGATGATGACTGTGGCAGAGTGAGCTGCTTCACACTTGAAATGGTCCCTGTGGGCAGAGATGTTGTTTGGGACATTTAATATGGAAGTGCTGGCTCAGTGTACAGAGTCTGGCAGCCACAGGCAGCTGTCTGGGCTCATCTCCCCCTCTCTCCAGGTCACAGATCTTTCTTGCTGTTTACGCCAATGAGCTTTTGCTGAAGCCGTCCACGAGTCCCATCCCCTGCTGAGAGAGCGGCTGCAACTTCTTACAGCCAACTGCACCCTGGGCTGCTTCAAAATCAGCATCACCAGCAGGTCGAGGGAGGGGACTCTCCCCCTCCACTCTTGTGACACCTCACCTGCAGCACTGTGACCAGCGTTGGGGTGCTCAGCACAGGAAAGATCTGGACCTGATGGAACAGGTCCAGAGGAGGCCATGAAGGTGCTCAGAGGGATGGAGCAGCTCTGCACTGGAGAGAGGCTGGGAGAGTTGGGGCTGTTCAGCCTGGAGAAGAGAAGGCCTGACAGGCCTGTCCAGTGCCTAAAGGGGCTAAAAACGAGCTGGAGGGGGACTTTGGACAAGGGCCTGAAGTGACTGGACAAGAAGGAATGGCTTCACACCGGCAGGTTTAGACTAGATATTAGGAAGGAATTCTTCACTCTGAGGGTGATGAGACACTGGTACAGTTTCCCCAGAAAATTTGTGGCTGCCCCATTATTGGAAGTGTTCAGTGCCAGGTGGGATGGGGCTATAAGCAACTTGATCTAGTGGGTGGCATCTCTGCCAATGGCAGGGGGTGAAACAAGATGGTCTTTAAGGTCCCTTCCAATCCAAACCATTCTGCGATTCAGTGATCTCAGATCACTCCTCATCGCCTTTTCCCCATGTGTTTCACCTGCAGACAGCACCACACATGCCCACCTGGAGGGGACAACCAAAGGTTTCCAGACTCTCTGCATGCTAAGCTCCTCAAGTACAGCAGAGGGATGAGTGTGGAGCTCTGCTCAGTGGTTAAGCCACACCAGAGAAGGGGATCCAAGCCCTGGAGCTGGGTGAGGCTCTCCTGTACCCAGGTGTCAGGGGCTGCCTGGCCCAAGAGGGGCTGATGCTTGTATTAGCTTATGAGAAAAGGTGAAGATTAATAATTCCTGATTTTTTAGGAAGCCCATGGCTTGGCCATTGTATTCTTGCACAGTTTCTTTTTCCTTAAAGGAGGGGAGGGTTTTTCTTTTTTTTACTACAGCGGAGTAGACGCAAAAAAAAAAAAAACCCTATAAAACATAGGTCATGTCCTATTCTTGGTCTGTGTGTATTTTTCTCTCCAGCACACCATCTCCTACTTCGTTTTCTCCTGACTACTCTGGAGGTTTATTTTTCATCAAGGAGCTTATGTGGGCAATGAATGCTCAGCCAGAATTTCTGCCTGTAATTAATTGGCTGGGTAGCCCACCAGAAGTGGGATGTTTATGGGCACAGGGCTCTTATAATGTTCACTTCTGAGCCTTCATTCCTCTAGTTTGGATTGTAAACTTCACTTATCACCAGACTTTTATATGTTAATTATTCTGTGTCGCTGGGAGAAGGGAGGACATGCAGAAGTGCATGAAATAATGAATGATTTAAGCACGGAGGATTAGATGCTCCAGTTTGGGCTGACTGTCTGTGAGAGAGAAAACTGATGCATGGCAAAGTGGGGAGGAATTTAAATCAGGGTAAGTTGTGTGTTTGTTGGTGGAGCCTCACGTTATGAACTTGTGGAACCCAGTGCCAGGAGATGACTCGCCTGGGGACCACAAAGAAGAAAACCTGTAGGATAAGATTTGGCACCATTCCCCCCTGAGCCACTTAAAATGTTGAGGTGCTTTGAAAAAAATCCCTCTCAGCACAAATCTGCAAGTTTAAGAGCCTAAATTCCTTTGAAAATCTGGGCCATGCAGGATTGGGTTTTGATGGAAGTCGGTGCGACTTAACACCTAAGGGACTGGGACCACTGGGAAATTGCATCCTGGTTTTGGGTGAGACTGCCTAGAATTGCATTACTGCGGGAAAAAATACGAAACAGAGAAATTCTTTTGTGTCTCACAGTCCCTTCCTGTTCCAGGGATGTTATAAATATCCTGCCAAGCCCTACCACGCTGCTGTTCTCCAGCTCCAGGGACTTTTGGTACTTGGCTTTGTGTCCTGACCTGAGGAGGCAAGTGCCCTGAGCTACTTGGCATCCCAAGAGACAACATCTCTTTGCCTAAAATTTGTTTAAAATGTGATAGAGCCATCTAAATGCATTTTGCTAAAGGTGCAGGAGGCTGTTTATGCCTCTGTGTGTATTGTTATTTATTATTGCAGCCTAAATTAGCCCTCAACAGGTTAGCAGTATTTAATGCAGAGAGCTCAAACATGCAACGCATTCTTGGCACGTTTCCCTTTATTAATTAAAAACCTCTTTAAAACACTCCGCCTTCCACCTTGGAGCAATAAATTTCCACCTTGAGGAAATAATTTCCTTGTTGTATTCCATACAGAGACGTTCTGTTAGCTGCGATCCCTGTTTCAGTGTAGGCCCCACTCAGCCTTATTTCAATTTCAAAATAAACTTTCAAAATGCCAGGTTTTTCTGTTAAAAAAATGGGGGGGGTGGGGGGGGAGAAGAAAAACTAAAAAAAATCAACTTTTCTGCTTTTTAAAAATATATTTGGGATTAATTCCGATGTAGTTTACTGCTTGTGCAGACTGGGAACCACAAAGCTCCTTCTTCATAAGAGCTCACAGAACTCTGCAGCAGTTGCTGAAGCAGCCGAAGAAGCCTTGGCAGCCCCAAATGAGCTGATGGTCCTGCATGGGAGGCACTGGCCCGCCTGCAGTTGCTGGGAGAGTTTTATGGCCCCCCTGTCACCCCCAGCTCTGGGTGGCTGGTTTTCTTTATGACCATGTGCCCCAGCCCAAACTTGCCCAATGTCATGACATAACCTGGCAAAAACGTCGCCTGATTTTGGGGCCTGAATGGCTTTTGCTCCCCTGCTAGTCCCAGGCTGCGCCTGCCAGAGAGGTGTGCAGGGAGGCAGGAAAGGCCTCTGCTGGCTCCTCCAGGAATTCGTACCAAACTTAGCAGGTTTAGAGGTGAGAGATGATTGCAGACTCCTGTCTCTCATCCTGACCCATCCTGGATGGCAGGGGAGGAACAGCCAGGCACTGAAGGCAGTGGAGATACTGTTTTATCTCCAGTTTGTGCTCAGAACATGAACAACCAACCCCGTCCCACTAGAGCAGGTGGGCTGTGGGCAGACAGCACTGTCTACAAATGTCAGATGTAGTATAGCAGGGAAAGGTCTGGATGAACTGCTTCCAGTAGAGGAAAAATTTTCTTTTCTTTCCTTGCCCACTTTTATAATAATCCAGGCTGTAGATCCTCTACACCTCCTTGGTAGGCTCATCACATGTGCCGCTAAAAGCATTCTAATGGCACACAGAGCTTAAAGTATTATATAGGTGGGCAAAAGCTCTTAATCAGTTTTGTGGTGCTTTGTTTAACATCAAATGGAAGTTTAAAAAGAAACCCTTTTAGGTCATGTCAAGCCAAGAACCCTGTCCAGAATGGCTTGGACTTATTTTCTGTGAGCACTCGAGGGAGGTCGTGCTCCTTCCTGCCCTCTCGCAGCCCAGTGATGTGTCACATCCAAAATCCTACTGTGGACTTGAAACATATGCTGCAGGAGAGCTCTTGATAAAGGGCTTTTGCCAAGCTGACTTGAAATAAAAGCAGTAAAGCTGTCACTGAAATGTAGATGATTAGAGCAATGTGACTCCCTGCTTCCCCCAACTCTTCTGCTCATTCTTGCTTTTAGCAAACGTAATTTAAAAATAATCAGTTCAGGCTGACTTGGTTGAGAGTGTTCTTGCCTTTGGGCCAGGAAGTCACTGGTTCAGTTCTAGACTGAGTGGGTCAGGGGTTTGGGTCCCACACAAGGGCAGGGGTGAGGG
Source organism: Corvus kubaryi (assembly GCF_017639235.1). Lineage (NCBI taxonomy): Eukaryota > Metazoa > Chordata > Aves > Passeriformes > Corvidae > Corvus > Corvus kubaryi. The sequence goes on along the minus strand of NW_024582082.1, from coordinate 5,583,701 downwards.
TTCCTGCAGAGCTGCAGATCCTGCCTGCCTGGGTGGGCACTGGGGAAACCCCAGGCTGCTCCCTTGGGATGAGCATCCCCATGCCATCAGCACCCAGGGGCTCCTGCCTTGCCTGGCACCTGTGCCTTCTCCAAAAGTGCATTGGGGATGGGGACCACAGACAATCCCCCTTCCAGCCAGCACCTGGTGTGAAGACAATGGAGGGTTCCACAGGGTGACAGCCCCAATGTCACCTCCTTCTTGCTGACAGTGCTTTCCTCCTGTGGTTGTTCTTTCTCACAGCACAAAATCACTTAAAGATTTCAGTGAGCTGCTGGATGACATCAAAAAGACTTTGTGCTGCTCTGATATCATAATTATAGATGGATTTTGTTTCACCATTCCATTTATTCACGTGTATTTGCTCTTCCTGGACCTCCAGGATAACACACTGAACAGTAATGGTGGAGCAGGTGACTACAAGAGAGACTTCAAGTCACAGAACCAGATACCCTTTAGAGGCACTGAATTATTTTCTTGGAACAAACGGATATTTTGAGTCTGTTTTCCCTAGGGAAAATGTGTCTGCTCTCAGCATGAGCAGTTCTGAGAGTCAAGGAAGGCACCATCATATGGCACATGCTGGAAATGGACTGGTTTCACTCCCATCAGAAGGACTAATGTCATTTCCCAGCACCATCAGTATCGGTGTGGGATCAAGGTTCATCCCAAACATGATCAGTTTCCTGCTGGAATATTCACTGTTTTTCACCGTTGTTCATTGTGCCTGGCCCTGGCGTGTCCTGGGATTCACAGAGTCCTGGGTCTCCCCTGGGTGCAGAGGCCTGAGCAAGGCTCCATCCTCATGGTCTGGCTCACATGTTCCTCTCCTCAGCACACCTGGGAGAGAGGTGAGACATCATTCCAGGTTTATGGGGACAGTGGGGTTGGAAAATGTGTTTGCTTTAAAGTTTGGGAGGTGAGGAGGACTTGCCTTCTTCTTACAACACAACTCCAAGCTGGTCTGGGCTTTCCCTCAGCAAAGGACTTCTCTGGATCTTGTTTGGGGAGCAGCTAACCCCAGGCAGCAAGTCTAAACCACATAATGAGAAAAACCTCTCACAAACTCCCCAAATGGAGACTGCTGAATTTTACATATCTTGGGTTAACCTTAATGTGCTACAAGCCTATGATCACAGCTTGATACCCATTGTTTAAAAAGCCCACAGTCTGGCCTGGAGTCCAGAAAGGATTCCCTGGATATCAAAAAATTCCCTTTTACCCAAAACTCCAGGTGACTGTGGTTACTGTCAGGAGTCTCTGTGTTATTTCCTTCCTATCACTTACCAGGACTTAGGCTTCTGCAAATGTTTTGTGTGCACATGGCACATGTTGTGAGGCCACTCCTGGGTGCCCCCCTTGATCTTTTGGGAGAAAATTATTTTGAAAGATATTAAAAAAAATAAAGATATTGAAGAGTCAGGAGGCTCATCATTCAAAATACTTGGGATGTCTCCACTGCTCCTTGCCCTGCTGGGTGGACGGAGGAGTGCTTGCCAAGGGTGCAGTTCTCCATGTGCCTTAGATGTGGCCCTTTCCATTTTGCACAGCATTTGGGGATCTTTTTACCATGCTTTTCTCTCCCTGCAGGTTGCAACGTCACCATTGTGAGCATACTGGCATATTGGGAGAGATCGTGGAAGTCACGAAAGTAAAAGCTTTACCAGATCACGAGAGGATGAAAAGCTAAACTCTTTTTGGGCAGAATGTGACCTTTGGTGACTGTCAGAGCTCTGCCTAAAACCTGTGCTTCAAATCTTCATTGGAATAAGCCAGAATGATTGAGAAATAAGCCTTTATGATTAAACATAATTTAGAAAATATCTTCTCTTTTTTCTGTGAGCTGAATGGGTGGAAGTGCAGCCGCCAGCTCTGGCCCTGCGCTGAGGGCAGCTGCTGATGGAGGGAAGAACGTTGCCATTGAGAGCTGGAGCAACTGCGGGCTGTGAATGGATCCCAGCCCAGGTCCTTTTCCTGGAAACCTTGTGGCAAGGCTGGGACTAAAGCCCAGGCCTCCAGTGCTCTCCCTGCCAGCTCCCTCTTTCTAAGATCAAGCAGCCTTGGCACAGCAAAAAGAGTCGGCAAACCAGCCCGCACTAAGGAAAGGGGCTGTGATACCTCAGAACAAAGCAGCTTGTTCCTGTGCTCTGATGCTGATTAGCACCTTGGAACAACCTGCTTGGCCTCGCCTGGCAGTTCTAGTGCAAACACACCCACACAGCTCGGGGTAATCGGAGAAGGAAAGAGGAGACCTGTGAGCAGCAGCCGTTCCTGCATGCAGCACAAGGCGTGCCAGGACAGAGCTGCACCCCAAGGCCTGGGCACAGTGACTGTGATGGCAGAGGCTGATGTGCTAGAGACAATGAAGGCTGAGACACCCTGACCCCTCCCAGTCGTGCAGGCAGTGGGGATTAGCAGAGCAGGACTGCCTGCACAGCTTCACTTTGCCTCCAGCTCGGTCTCCTGTTCTTGTGCTATGGCAAGGGCCAAGAAATAACTGTGGGGGTGACCGAAGGGAGGAAAGTGCCTGGGGGAGAGGTACGTTTGGGGGTTTGGCTCTCTCTTGGCTGGGTGATGTGGGGAGAGGGGCGTGTGCCTTGCAGCAGGGATGCTGGGGGCTCAGGGCTACTCCTCTGCTCCTGTGCAAACAGGTTCGTGCATTCGATGACCTGGCCATCAGTCAGCCACAAGGCGGGCCTTTGATGGCATCGCTGGTATAACATCAGGTAAGTTTTCCTCAGTTTTGTATGACCATTCTTTTTGATTCTGCACAATCAGTTGGAGTTCAGCATTGCCAGAGGAACACAGGATTCCAGAATGGTTTGGGCTGGAAGGCACCTTAAAGAACTTCTAGTTTCAGCCCTGCTGCCGTAGGGAGGGACACCTTCCATGTGACCAGGCTGCTCCAAGTCCTGTCCAACCTGCCCTTGAACACTTCCAAGATGGGACATGTACAGCTTCTCTGGGAAATCAGTGCCAGTGCCTCACCACCCTCACAGGGCAGAATTTCTAGAAAATATCCTGTTTTTCACTATATTATGTCTTCCAGCCGTAAAATAAATGAGACCCTGACATGAGCAGTATCTAAGCAAAATTATTGATGCACCCCTACAGAACAGTATGGGTCAATCTTGCAGAGCTCTGCCTGCCACTGTTGAGGCTGTACCTGCCTCTCACCAACCCCAGAAAGCCCGTCTGCATTGCTCTCCAAAATCTGCCTTTCTGATCCCAGACCTGGATTACTGTTTGTAGTGTTTGTACCCCAAAGCCTTCCCCAAGCCAGCTGAGAGCTGAGAACAGGAGCTCCTTGTAAAAGGGTGAGGGAGTAAGCAGTGACACAAGCTCCGACACAAGCTCCTGCTGAATTTGTTTTTCATGTTCTCATTTGTAATCATTTTGTGTTTTATGAGGGATACTTCCTAAAACTTTGCCAACATGATGGAAACACATGTGGTACTGTTATTCATGATGTGACCCTTTTGGTGGAGAGATGAGATGAAAACCTGCTTTTCCCTGACTTCTCCACAGCACATGGCCCAGTGAGATGGAAAATCAGTGGGGTGTGGGGTACCTGACCTTCCCCCAGCCATGCTGACACTGTTCATTCCTCCAGGAACACAGCCCACATAACTTTGCATGCACAGTCTCCAGGTGGGTTTTCTTGCCAATTCTTTATTTAAATTTTTTCTCCTCCTTCTAAAATTTTGTTTTACTAGGGGTAGCTCAGCTCTGTGGCCTGTGGGTGACACAAAAAGTATTGTTTGGAATTTTATCTGAAGTGCAGGTTTGCTCCTGTGCTGGCTTCAAGGACAGAGCCAAACTAGGGGGAGCAAACACTATCCCTAGAAATAGTTTTTGCATGTTTCAGAGCTAATGATGCCAAGGTTAAAGGACCTTTGCTTATTTAAATTAGCAAATCCCTCTACAAAGGGTATGACTGAGTTATCAGCATCACTGGCTGTATTTGGGCCACACCACAGTTGTCATTGAACAGGGACAATTCCTGCAGCATTTGTGTTTGGGTGAGTGACAAGGGTCACCTTGAGTCCATGAGCCAGGACTGCTGCTTATCCCTGGGTCTCCAAAAATACAGGGCTGGCTCTCACCAGCAGCATCGCACTTGCATCAGTAGCAGTAGCAGCACCCTGCTTGGCACCCCCAGCTCAGGACATAGGCTGTTGGTAATCCTGGTTTTCATTATTTTAATGGTGAGAGAAAACTTTTGTGTAGTGTGAAAAACAATCCGGAGCCTTCCTGTGTTTATAGGAAGGGCTCAGACAGGCTGAAGGATTGGTGTGCAAGGGCAGGAGACTGCAGGACAGCAACCAATGCAAAGGGACACCTGTCAAAAAGGGTCTGGCGGTATTTTTTTAACTGAAAGTAAAATATTAATGGCAGGAGAGTGCAACAGTGACATTGGTGAGTAACTTGGGATGAATGCAGAGGCCAGCCATCACGAGTGTGTTAAAAACCAGGTGGAGAGTGGTAAAATCCTCTAACCTGACAATGGTCTGAAAGACCTGGGGTTGTTCAGCCTGGAGAAAAGAAGGCTCCAGGGAGACCTTAGATACCCTTTCAGTGCCTAAAGGGGCTGCAAGAATGCTGGAGAGAGACTGCTTACAAGGGCATGAAGTGACAGGACAAGAAGGAATGGCTTTAAGCTTAAGGAGGGTAGATTTAGATTAGATATTAGGAAGAAATTCTTCCCTGTAAAGGTGGGGAGGCACTGGCACAGGTTGCCCAGAGAAGTGGTGTGTTGGGATGTTGCTCAACCCTTTTGGCAAAGCAGGGCAGTGAGAAGCAGCCCTCTGAACAATGTCTTTGGTCTTGGGAGGAGCCAGCAGCCTTCCTGGTGCCCAACACAGTGTGATGCTGGCCCCCAGCTTTGTCCTGGGGAGATGTATAAGGAATGGGCATTCTCAGCAAGGACACCCTCACTTATTAAGAGGGAAATGAATGTACTTTGTGAGTTGAAGTCTCCTGCAATCTGGGCTGGTGAAAATTAGGACCAGGCCAAAAAAGTCAAGGAGGGCTGCACCAGTGTGAACCGGACTTCATGAAATAGAAAGGAGAGGCCCCTTTTGTCAGGCGATGGCTTTTCCTCAGAAGCTAAATGATACATAATGTTTATATAGTGTTTTGCCTCTCCTAAATGCAGGCTAGACATTAATTGATTCCAGGTTTGCTCTGTGAAGTAGGTCAGCTCTTTCCATTTCGCAGATAAAGGAGCGGTGGGGATCACTGAGAGGTGCACGGGGGGTCAGCGCCGGCGCCGGGGCACCTACACGGATGTCTGCCCTCCCCATGGGACCATGCTGCCACCCTAAATATACACCACTTCTGATGTATGTGGAAATCAGCTGGGACTCTGTAAACCCAGCTACATTAAGCCCAGTTCAAATGAAATCTGTTTATGTCTCCACTGCTCGCCACTGCTCAAAGCAGGACTTAACTAACCTAACGCTGTTTGTGTTCAAAGCCTCTTAAACCCTTGCTCTGACTGTCTTGTAGTGAGAAATAAAGTACTTGCTGGGACCTGGCTGGAGGCCAGGGAACTGTTTCAGATCCCACTCTGTCTTTTGCTCATGGAGCAGTTTAGAAAAAGCATTGCACATTTCAAACAGTGATGGAAAAAAATAATTTTAATTCACTTCTGTTTACATAATGTTGGAAGCTTGGGAGGGTTTGTGCAGACAATTATTAATGGTTTAAATTGGCGTGATAAAAATGTTGCCTCGGTCTGGGAACACAAGTTGGCTCCCAAGGCCCTGGTGCTGGGTTAGCCATGTGCTGGCTGTGGGATCCAGGGAGCGAGGACCCAATGGCTTGGTGGGTCCCGCTGCTATGTTTCCTTTTGGCATCTTGGAAAGAGCCTCCTGCCCATTCTGCTGAGGCTGAACTGCTAAAACCCAAAGCCTGGATCTGGGGAAACACCCAGCTCTTCTGCAGGTCACCTGCATTTCTGGATGCCCAGCCCAGAGGTATTTGGTGACCAGATCATAGGGAAGCAGGGCATACCCACCCTGGGAGCACTGCTCCTTCACCGTGGTCTCCAAGCTTAATTTCATAAAGCTTTTCATCCAGCTTTTTGGGAGCATGACCCTTTAGTTTTGGTTAGTACCTTGTGTGAATCAGCTCCGAAGCAGGTGGAGCCATTCCCGAATGTGCAACAGGTGGGACTGTGGGTAGTTGGCTCCCATGTAAAGTGCCCTGAGCTCTCCAGGCTCTCAGAGGAGGTGGGCAGGCACTGTCACACCTGCAGCATGAGCCTGGCTTGTGTGTTTCATCCTCACATCCATCCCTCAGAAGACTCAGACACAGTTTTACTGGTCTGTTGCTCAGTGGGATCTGGCACCTATAAAACTGCTCTTAATTACTTCCCAAGTTACTCACCAGGGTGATGTTGATTTTGTCCTATAACTCAATAGGACTTTGTCTGTTTAGTATAAACCACTGCCCACCATAACTCTGTTGTCTTATATACTGGTGTGTGATCATACACTGTGTGCATGTGTCTGTGGCTGGATTTTGAACACCACTGGACTGCTCATGGAAGCTGTCCACGTTGTTTTTGCTTTCCAGCCTGTGCCTGCCACATTGCAGCACTTCCACACACAGAGCTGTGAAGCTGCTGTGGGGCTCTAGCAGGTTCGTAAGTGCCTGCACAAGGGGTGGCAGCATGAGAAGCACTTGTGAGCCTGGTTTGGAGGGTGACAAATTCCAGATCCTCCCTCCAAGTGTGTCCAGCTCACACATGGATAAGGAGCAGAGATTGTCCCCTCTAGCCATGGCACTGACTGCCTCTGATCCACTTTGCCCTGCTTTGACACCTGAGGCTGAGACAGGGGCTGTAGTATCTAAGAAAATAGTAGAGAAAATGATGGTTGGGAAATAAATCCATGCCAGCACCAGTTCCTGCAGCATCTAGACACTGCTTTGAAGCTCTCCCCTCAAAATATTCCCTCCATGATCCCTGGGATTACCCTGAATCACAGTATCTGAGTGCCAGCATTACAAAATTCATAAGCACGTGCTTTATCAGCCTACTTTGCAAGTCATCCTTGCACAGCAGACAGCAGGACTCTGCTCAAAGGCATGTTGGTGTTGGAGGCTCCATCTCTTACTGCTGCCACTTTGGCTTTGGCTGAAACCAGGGTAGGACTAATCTGAGCTCATTAACTGACTCTGATGTATTCAAAAACCAGGTCTACAATGTGTGAAACATTGTGTTCAAAAGAGAAAAAATAATTTATGAGGATAAAGTTTGGAGGTTTTATATGCAGACCAGAGACTGGTCTTCTCCAGAGGACTTCCTTGAGGTGTCATGACTTATTTCTCTAAGGCTGCAGACCCTGAGAAATGTAGTTACATGACAGTGAGACACGGATAGAGAGGAGGTTTCCCTCTGTGATCATTAGGTTGCAGTATGGTTTTTCCCTGTGCTAGGAGAAGGTGCTGGATGAAAGATCTGAGAATAACATGGGCTGAGGAATGCCTCATGAGCTTAGTCATCACCTGAGTGAATCGGACAGGGAAAACAGCCTTTATTCTGCAAGATAACCCCATGCCACAGAGATTTTTCTTGAGAAAGGCTGAGCTTGTTCCAAAATAGTGCTACTGAGTGGAGTCTAGCCTCACCCTGCACAAGAGGTAGTCTTCAGATGGATGCTGTATTTTATATGATGCATCATGCTCTGATATATAAAGTTATGTTACCTGGAGCCATCTCAATGAATATTGTAGGGAAGGGTTTGAACTCAGTGGGAACTTCCCTGAGTTCAACAAGTGGAGAGTCCAGTTAGAAGATGATTAGGAAAAGTCCTGAAAATGGATTTTCTGTTATAAAAGGAATCAGTACCTGAATCCTACAATTTGTGCTCCTCTTGCATGCCCATGCACCAGGGCTTGTCCCGAATGATGAAGTTATCCTGGACTGATGCTAACATGGGAAGAGGATCAGTCCCAGAGCTTTGAGACCTGTCATTTAAATACTCATGGGTGTGAAAGAGCATGTGGGGAAAATGCAGCTGGAGACAATGGTGAGAGGAACAGCACAACATCTCAGACCAGCACGGAAGCAACTGCAGTGAATGTTTCATGGCTTACCACCCTCGGCATGGGATGTGGTCCAGAGGCTTCTTTTCTGTCCAACTTTCCATTTTGCACTGGAGCTGGGTGCTGCTGAACAGATGCGTGTGGATTTCTGTTGGCCTGATGAGCTGCTGCTCCACGTGGCACGCTCTCCTCTGCAATACTCCCCTGGCAGGCTGAGCCCATGCCAGGTCCTGCCTCACTGTCGGGTTTACTGCCTGAGGGTGCAGGTTGGTGATCTGAACGGAGACTTTCTGGAGTCAGGTCCTCAGCCCCTGGGCTTAGATGCTACAAAGAAAAAGATGGTAAATCAAACCATTTGGAAATCTGTTTCTTATTTACTGTACTGCCAAGCTGCTGTAAGGCTTTCTGGAATCCCCATCCCAGAACAGCAGAGTGAAAAGGATTTTCCTACTGATATTGTTGGCAGTGGGAGAGACCTCGCTGCCTGCTGGACTGGGACAGGTGGGGATAGGATCAGGGATGGACTTTCTGTTTGCTTGTGAGGGTGAGGTAAACATTGCAAACATTCCTTGTCTTCCCTCAGCCCTTTTCAAGAGGGGCATTTATTAAATATTGGGAAGAACTGAAGGCAGACTGGACTACTTAGGGAAGGGATGCTTAGAGACACATTTCACAGGTAAGGTTTTAGTGGTGATGAAGGGTAAACGTGTCAGATCATGGTGGCAAGAGAAAAAGGTCAGATGCTCAGGCCACGGCAAGTTTTGTTGCATGTTTTCATGCTCACGGCATCACCTGAAAGGATCTCACAGCACTACCTACCCATGAGGCACAAGGAGACATACCAAAGTGTGCAGAAGATGGTTTATGGAGCCAGGGAGCTCTTTCCAATGCATCAAGGTCTCACATCTTCCATTTCCCCCCCTCAGGTGCCTGCATCTCTCCTGGGAATGTTGCACATCATCTCACACACTGCAACCAGGGTAAGCTGAGCAGGAAAAGTTTCCCAGAGACTTTTGGGCTGTGATGGCAGGAGTCATAATTGCCTTGGCAGAAGCAGCCACCATTGTTCAAACCTGCCCTCTACCCATGAGTCAGAGTGGAAGTGCTGGAGTCATGGGATGGCTTGAAGCAAAGATGCAAAGTTGGGAGTTGCTTTCAGAGATTCCTTGAGGGAAAGTCTAAAAAAGATTAGTGAGGGAGTGAGAGAGAGTCCAGTAGCCTCAGAGCCAGCCCACAGCCCACAAGGGCAGCAGTGGGCTCTGCCAGCTGGGATGGGAGGCCAGGAGCCTCCACTGCCTGAAGGGGATGGGACCATCTCTGGGGCTCCCAGTAGCAGCAATGCCATGGCAGGGAAAGCAGCCGTGCAGTTTGTGGGTGCCTGTGGGTGAGCTCTGGCACCAGTGACATGTCCCATGAGCTGTTCAGGACATGTTTTGCAGAGGCAGAATTCACTGGGCAGCCACCTACCTTCCTGCTCAGAGCACAAAGGGACACAGTCCACAGTGGAACAGAGCCCCAGCTCCTGTGGGAAGGTCATGTGGAGAACCAAGCTCCTCTGTGTGGGGCTGCATTCATGAGGTTTCTGCTCAGATCAGAAAGCATGAGGATATGGCTCAGCAGGGCTTCCTGAGGAGAAATGACTTTGGGCACCTTGAAGGATCACTGGTAGTGAAAGCACTTTTTCTCAGGGGCTTGAGAATCCTCCTCTGGTCCATGGAATGGAGAAAAGAGCAGAGCCGAGGGGAAATAAACATCACCAGCATCACCAGCCTAGGGACAAGGAATGTGAGCTGCTCACTCTCCCAGCATCAAGTCCTTGCTCATGACACCTGGCTCCATCTGAGTGCAGGGAGAGGCAGCAGAAAGGACTGGGGATGGAGGAAGTGCGGGATGGGTACTGGTGGAGCTGGTGCTTTGCAAAGCTTCTGTGGGGAGGACTTTGGCATGAGAACTGCTTCCAACACATGGAAACTGTGATGGGCTATGGTCAACCTCACTCCACAGGATGGCTGAAATGGTCAGAAGTTGGTTGCGGCAGGGATGTCCTGAGGTGGGTGTTGGACCTGTCTGAAGGCAAGTGGGAATGGAGACCCCACTACCGAGCTCTCCTCAACCTTGGGGAGGTCCTGTCACCTCCAGACTCCAAGTTCATGGCTCAGAGCCATCTCTCGTTTAGTCCCAGTGAATTACTGAGCCCCAGGAAGCCAACCTTACTGAGGCTTTTGTAGAAGTCAAGGGCTCAAATTGAGCGGGAGCTTGGGGAAACCGTTTCCCTTGTTAAAATAAATGTATTAGTTTAATACGTACCAGGAGAGGATAGGGAGTTCTCCTTGTTAAATATTTACCAGTCAAACCCTGCTGAGGACTTACTTGGAGCAATTCAGCTTTAGTGATTTCCTTCTATTGTGGTCTAAGTCTCCAGCATTGCTGGGAAACCGCCCAGCAGGGCCAGGATGGCTGGTGACAGACCCGAGCCATGGGCAGAAAAATTGCAGCTGGGATGGGCACCCACCTCTCTGGGGACAATGTAGTGCCTCGGCGGGTCCCCAGATCTGCCCTGGGACCTAAGTGGAGATGTCGACACCTGCCTGGAGAAACAGAGGGAGCAGCCTTGTTCCCAAAGGGGAGCAGAGCACAGGAGAGATGCCCAACAACCATGCAAAAGAAAATAAATCTTAAAAAAAGGTGAGTAGAGACACAAAATGTTGCTCTGCGCCTTATTGATCTATCTGGCATTCCTGAGAGCATCCTGACATCCTAGACTCATCACAGTCAATTTTAACAAGGAGTGTTATTTCTTTGGGGGCTCATCACCTTGGGAATGGGAATCACTGTAAACAACACAAATTGTGAATTACCTTAATTTCCCTAAAATGCCCTTTCTGCTACCTGATGGTGGAGTTAAGCCATGTTCCAATAGCTCAAGATGTCCTGACATAACTGTTCAATTTATAGGGCCGATTTTATATTTATGTGATTTACATGTATATATACTGACACATATTTACATTAGCAATTTGCCATTTATAAGTTTATATTCCAGCAATCTCCATGGTTCCTAAAACTGGAATCACTTTTTTTTTTTGTAATCAAGTTAAATTCAGATTATTTCTATTGTCGGTGACTCCACATTGTTTTGTAACACTGTTGCTTTCCCATAAACTACCTAGAATAAAATGGAAAATGAAGGGCAATGAGGGATCTCTATGGAAATGCTCCTGCCTTGTTGGTCCCCCACTCTCCTGAAGGCAGCAATTGCAGATTGTCAAGGGTTGCGTCGCCGTGTGTTTTTTAAAGAATGACTCTATTAATAATCTTAAGAGAAAACAGATGCATGAGGTTTGCAACTAGAACTGTGAATATTCCAGGAGACATCAATTGTTGGAAGTAAACAACAGTCCTGATTCAACAAAGCTCTTAAGCAGACGCTTAACTTTGAGCATGCACTTAGCCCAGGCTTCAGCGAGGTGTTAACATATGTTCTGCTATATAAGGAGGGACTTAAGTACGTACTTACAGTTAAGCTTGTGCTTAAGTGCCTTGTTGAATTGGGGCCAAAAATTCAGCTCTCCCTTGTCTCCCTGACGTTAACTGTGCCTGACATCCAGGAAATTCAAACAGGGGCTGCAGTAGTCACCTACCAGCAGAACTTTTCACTTCAGACAGGGGCTGCACCTATTTTGCAGCATGGCCAAAGTGCTCTGGGTGGCAGGGTCAGATCACCCCATGCCCCTCCATGCCCCCGTCAATCCCCATGTCTTGGGATCCCCACGGCACTTCCTATAGAGAGACAAAGAAAACCATTATATTTGTAAGTCTCTATGAAGACCCAGCCTAGAAATCCATTGTGTCTTTTTTATTGTTTTTTTAAAATAAATTTATTTTTCTGTAATGTTCTGCATGTTCATTACAGATGTCTGCTTTCTTTGTGCTTATTTTCAAGTGGTTGGATTTTTTTTAAGTCCTGACTACCAAGAATTGCACTGTGCAATGATTTAGCCTATATTGTCAACCTTTATGAATGAAAAATTAATTTTTGCAATTTTTTGCCTTTGTAGTTTTTTCTCCTGTTACATCCCCCATCTGCTGAGTTATACATAGCAGGTGAATATGGATGGGAAAGGCCTCAGTGTCTTTACAGGTTATTGATGATCTCCTGAATCAGCCTGGATGCTCTGGATGCCCTTCCAATTACCCTGAGACCCTTCTCTTGGCTGCAGGTCACCTTCATTTCAGAACCAAATTACTGAGGATGAAGATCTTATTCTGCTCACTGCAATGACACTTTGAATCAGCATCACCAAAAAATCCAAAACCCAGCTCACAGTTGTGCCTTGGGATCAATTAATCATCACTTGCTGGCTCTTATTTTGCAGTAAACCAGATTTCTCTGAAAACTGAATGGATCTTGTTTCATGAGCCACAGAGAGCTCAGTGAAAGCAGCAACCAGAGTTGATACCTCCAGTTCCAAAACACACAAGGCAAATCCTGAACCAAGCATCCCCAGGGGCTTCCTGATCTCCTGATCTGAAGTTCTGACTCTCTTGTAATCAAAGGGAACTTTTGGACTTGCTTCAATGATGCCAGAGATGCTTTCTCCCTAGGATTTTATTTATGGGTGGTTTTTAAACTGTGGGTATAGTAGTTGCCTTTCCATTCCCAGCTTTCTGTCTATCCAACTTCTGTCCAAAAGTCATAGCTCATGCTCAGTGCCAAAGAAAGGAGTTTGTTTTACCTGTCAAAGCCAGGTGTGAGGGACATGTAGCCTTCATCAAAAGTGTCTCAGGGAGCATCATCCAGATGCAACACCAAGTTCTCTTGAATAAAAAATATGATAAAGACCTCAAGGACCAACTATTCCCTGCTTATTTGCTTCGCAGATGGCAGCATCCAAGTTCCAGTTATTTCTGTCTTGGAAAATAAAAAAGTCTACCGGAGGAAAAGGAATGTGAGTTTGCAGCAGAGTTTGGTACCTGGAAGACTCCAGGCTGGAGTGCACACTCCTGATTTATGGTGTACTTGTTAAAACCACTTGTTCTTGTCATAACATAACAGATCGAAGTGAAGCTGGGTAGAAGGTCCCCTTCTAGTTGGCACTTCATCATGGCTTCTTACTCTGTCTTAGGTTCTGGGGGTTTACAGTTATATAAAACTTAATGAATCAGTATACTTTAGATTTCCTTCCTAATGCATATGGGTTCAATTAACTGCACTGTTTGCTTATTTAAGCGTTTTCATTAAATTGCTTTACTATATTTTCCCGCAATTGAAAGGGAGCATGGTGGGGCTGATGCCATCTGCCACCATCAGTTTAGCAGAACCTTTTTCTTTGTTCAGATCCATTCTTTTTTATTAGAAGAGACCCTCCTACCCCCAGTTCCCTGTGTGCCACGCACTTATTGCATTCTCGTCTTCTGGCTGCAGACTGATAAAAAAAATGTTTGTGCAAGAGCCTACATGTATGGTATTTCTTAAGGGTCTCTTTTACAAGATCGGTTGTGTTTTGCCCCCCACCCCCTTTCTCCCCCTCTGCTTGCATATTCCGTTTTTGCTCCAGCCTGTGAATAAAGAATTGTTGCTATTACAATGGCTCTCAGCTCTTGCTGCCTGGCTCTGAGGGGTGGGGGATTGTTGTGGCCCAAACACCCGGCCAGGCTGCAGGCTCAGCCCAGGACAACAAGAACAAGGCAGAAGAGGGTTTTTCCTCATTTTTAAGGAATAGCGGATCCTAGGAATCTCACCAAACCTTCCTGAAGGTCCTTCTCATGGCAGGGGATGGTATCCCAGCCTTCACCCACAGCCTATTTTCTGGATCTGGTGCTCTTAGGGCTTCACACGCTGTTTGCCGCCCCACACAGAGGGAGTGTTTTGTTACCTTCCTCCTTGTTGTTTTGCTCCATCCTTTTGAGCTGCATCTTGCAGTATAAGTGCTCACCGTGAGTGGCCCTGTGTGTCCCAAAGGGCTGGTGGTCCCAAGAGGGCTCCTGCCCATGTCCCTCCAAAACACCCCACACCAGCCAGGGATGCCCATCAAGTGCCTTCCCCTGTTTTACAAACTAAACTGAATAAACTCACCCACCTGCTTTGGTGTGCAGTCTGCAACCTTTTACACAAAGCAAATGCTTTATAGATATCACTAATAGGAAAAACACCTCCTGGAGAATATAACAGAAGAAGGAAAAATATTCATCCTGATAGACTGTCATCCAGAGGTTAGATTTTTTGATTTGGAGATGCAGCGTTTGATATTGTACTGTTTATCTGCCATGTCTGGGTTAGGGAGCAGAGAAGGCACTCCTGCTCCTGGAGCAAAGTGATATTTTGCAATACAGTCTGAGGTGGAAAACACCCCAGCATTTATCATTTTCTGTTCTCTGCTACAAGCATTTTATGTAAGAGAAGGTGCAAAGACAATAAATAACATGCACTAAAGGCATACAATGAATCTGTGGCAAGGCCAGCAAGAGAAGGGCTTTTAACCATTGCTTGCAAAAGCCCTTGTCCTCCCCAAAGTCCAAGGGAGCTGCTGTGTTTGTGGAGGGCCAGAGGATGATGCTGTGAGACCCTCACCCAACCTGTGCCCCTTTTTGTAGAAGGGTTTCAATTTGTGAAGCAATGTACCAGACGGAACATCTCCAAGAATGAGAAAGAAAAGAAAAGAAAAGAAAAGAAAAGAAAAGAAAAGAAAAGAAAAGAAAAGAAGGAGAAAGAACACCCTTCAAACTCTTTTGTTTGCAGTAAAGTGAAATTAAGAAAAAAAAAAGTGTAAAAATGCATTTAAACTGGAAGGAAAAGAATTCCCCCCTTCCCAAGTGGTAAGACTTCTCCCGTTTCTTATTTTCAAGAAAGTTTTCTGATTTCTGTTTTTTTCAATGAGAAATGCAACCAAGCCACCAAAGATGTTGCAAAATACCTCTGAGTTGCCAGTTTAACCTTGGAGGAGGAGTGGGAGGTGGGGATTATCTGGAGAAAAATCAGCTTGTACCCTCGACTGTGTCCCATTCCCCCCCCAACCCACTCAACAGCTCCTGGGCACAGCCCAACCTCTGCTAATAGCCCTGCAGGCTGCAGGGACCCACATGCAACTGCTGGGATTTGCCAAAATCATAAGGAATTACCCAAAAAACACCCAAACTGATGCAGAGCCCGGGCTCTGAGAGACTTTCTGAGAGAGTGGTTTGACATCCCTGCCAGGTCCAACCTCTCTCGCTGGTGCCCCTTCTTCTGGAAGTGAGGCATAAAATAAATTTAGGTTTCTGGCTGTGGTAAACATTCCCTCCAAACATGTCTGTTCTTGATACCCCAAATGGAGATATTCAATTGTGGAAGAAAGTGGAGAAAGAAAAAAAAAGAAAGAAACAAAGAAATGAAAAGAAAAGAAAAGGATAGAGAGAAAACCCCCGACACTTCCAATTCACTAAAAATAGACTCTGATCACTTACCAAATGGTAAAATGAAAATGATTTGCTTTGAATAGTCTCCAGAAAGGCTCAGATACAATGTCTTGTGGAGCAAAATTGAATCAGTTGAAAGTGCAGACGCCAGCTCAGCCTAATCCCTCCCAGCTGCTTTGCTTTCCTTTTTTTCCAACAAGCAGCCCCTAAAAGTCATCTCCCTAATCCTGCAAACTGAAATTCAATCTTGTATTTTTTTTTTTAAATCAAGTTTCAAGCCTGGAGCTTGCAGGGTGGGGGAAGAGGAGGAGGGAGGGCTTTGGGGTTGCCTCCTTCTCCTCGCCCTGACTGCAGTAAACACAGCCTTGAATTCAAGGAAAAGCTTTAGACTACAATTCACTTGGCTTGAGCCAAACACACAAATCTAATGCCTTTAAAGCCCCTCCAGCAGACGGTAGATAGCTTTGAGATGTTCACTAAATGGCTGTCTGGTCACTGCCTTTTTGTTGCTGATTGGGGGCCCAAGGAGACCTTGTCTCTGGGTTATTTTTTCTTTGTTTTTATTTTTTTTCTCTTTTTTTTGGTGTCTGCTGTTATCAGTGAATTTGGGTTGGGCATTTACCTAATGCAAAGACCAAGACAAACAATTTCTCACAGAGCCTGGTGATTGCAACCAGCAGTGCATGAACAGGCTCTGCTATCTCAGGGAATACCGAGAGGTATTTATGACACTTTCCCAAGGGTTTCCCGACTCCTGCCCTCCACTCCCCCAGTTCCTGCCATGTGTGTGGCTTGCAAGGACTCAGGAAAGCCTCCTGGGGCATCCCAGTCCTCAGCTCCATCCACGGCACTTGGAAGCATAACTCCATGCACTTGCAAACTTGCTTTGTCAGTCGTTGCCACCTGATGGTTCACTGATCCCAAATATTTTTGGCAGCAAATGATACTGGTTTGGTTTTGGAGGGTAATTGAGAATAGATAAAATAGCAGCAAAATTTTTAAAACCAAATCCTATGGCCCAGCATCCTGAAAATTCAAATTCCTGGGTCCAAACTCTTCCAGACTCTGGGCTTCAGAGGTTTTCCCCCATTCAGCCATGCAGATTCATCCTATGAAGCTTTTGTTTGAATCCAGGTCAGGGCCCAGAATCTGAGCAGGAAAAAACAAGATGTCTAAGAGTAAGAAGAGGACACTGATTTTACTGGATACAAACTCCCCCTGCAACTGCAGGCAGGCAGGTTTAGATTCACCTGGTCAGGGAAAGATTCTGAGTGCCAAAGGAAAACAGGAAACAAAACTTGTAAGAAAGAGTGCAGAGCTGAGGTGGGAGCCTTTGATATGACCTCTCTTACCCTGATAGATATGATGACACAATCCCACACCATGAAAACCGCACTTTTCACCGATGCAGAGATGATATTATCTGTTCCCAGCATGCACTTTTCTTCCTTTTGTTGGTGTAATGACCTTGATCCTCCCCACCATGTCAGAAGCAAAATTCTACTTGTTCACAACTGATTGTTATTTCTGCTCTGAGATATATGGGGTTACATGACATTTACTCAGACTAATCCATTCTTGCTTTCCATACCTCTGTACCCATCGGTCTGACACAAGGCTGGGTCACTGAGAATGATCAAAGCATGACTGCTGAAGTTATGTGGAACTGAATTGCCTCTTGTCTGATGAGGGAGAGTGTGTTGGGCACCCAGACCCAATGGCCCCATGTGCTGGTTGCTGGATTTTATGGTGTAAACTGATGGACATTTGAGATAAACATACATAATTAAATGGGTAGAGATACACAAGTACATGGGGGATGGATGGATTAGAATAATTGGCATAATTACATAAACATATACAGGGTCTGTGCAGAGGGTGGATAATTTGATATTAATACAGAAGATGTGATGGTGGAGGGAAAGCATGTGCATGTGACACGGACTAGATGGTCTAGCCAGGGATAAGGGTGGTCTTGATGCATGTCAGGAGTAGAAGTGGGATGTGTTGTGTTAGAGCAAGACCTGCCTGGGTGAGCAGAAAGTTTACCCAGCAGCTGGATGGATGGCTGAGTAGTAGAGCTGGAAATGAGGGGGCTGATGGGCTGCACAGGGAACCTATGGGATAAATATGGGGACAGAAGAGGGGCTGGCTGGATTTTCCATAAAACAGAAATATTTTAAAATGTAGAGCTAGGTATGGGAGAACGAGGGAGGGAGGGAGGGAGATAGGGAGGGAGGAAGGAAGGGAGGGAGGAAGGAAGGAAGGAAGGAAGGAAGGAAGGAAGGAAGGAAGGAAGGAAGGAATTCGGAAGGAAGGAAGGAATTCGGAAGGAAGGAAGGAAGGAAGGAAGGAAGGAAGGAAGGAAGGAAGGAAGGAAGGAAGGAAGGAAGGAAGGAAGGAAGGAAAGCCTGAAATAATTTTGAGAGAGAAAAGTGCATGGGATGGACTTCAGTGTACCCGAGCCTGATGGCCATGTTAAAATGAGCAAATAGGTGTCTGTGTATCAGGTATTGGTTTGTTGTATGGGTGTGGAACACATAAATATGGAAGGAAAAAAGCTGGACTGGGTAGGTAAAGTAATTGCTGGATGGCTGGGAAGTTAAGTGGTGTGAATGTAATCTGGATAGATTGAAATATGGAAATGTGGACTATTGCAAGCAGGTATTTTAAGTCTGTAGCTGTAATAGGTAGCAAGGAGATAAGTATGGATAGAGCAGAAAACAGTGGAATGTAGGGAACATTGTGTCTATTGACATGTTTATTGACATGTTTAGGTATGTAAAGATATGTTTGGCTACATAAATTCAAGTGGCATGAGCAGCAGTGGTGCTAACATATCTGACACAGGAAAATGGATGTAACAAGGAAAAGGTGATCCACTGGAAATACTGTGAATATTCTGAGGCTAGTTCAGCTGAGCGGAAATTGGATGGATGGGTGGATGAAGAGATGGGTGTATATACTGTCTGAATTATCAGATGAGCTCGTATTAGCTAGAAATATTGACTAGATAAACCTGTAGAGAACAAATTAGTAAATTAAAGGCCAAAAGAGAAAGAGATTAGATTGAGAGGGACAAGT
This sequence comes from Corvus kubaryi, assembly GCF_017639235.1. Taxonomy (NCBI): domain Eukaryota; kingdom Metazoa; phylum Chordata; class Aves; order Passeriformes; family Corvidae; genus Corvus; species Corvus kubaryi. The sequence continues at coordinate 5,565,128 of NW_024582082.1, read as the reverse complement.
TCACAGCAGACAGAATACGTGTTGTCTGGGTAAATGGATGGAAATATAGCTGGAAGAATGGAATAAACATACGACAATAAAATGAGCTGATAGGGTGAATGGGGCATTGATTATGGGGAATGTAGATAGAGGGAGGAACAGATAAAAGAAGAACAACAGAGAATTAACAGATGAGCCATGAATAGAATAATAGATGAGTAGGACCCATAGAGAGGGTATCTGGTGATCAAGAGTCCCTGCAAACACACAGACAGAGAGCTGTGAAAAAGGTGATGTACAAGACATAGGGGAGTGGCAAAAGCATTGGGTCAATGCACACAAAAAAGATAAAGTGCACAGACATGAGAGGGGTATAGTTTTGGGAAAAAGCAAAAAAGCACTTTAGGAGGAGTGAGGTAAAATAGTAATGGAGTAAATATATTACATATAAAATTCATGCAGAATAAAGAGATTATGTTGAAAAAAACAAGCTTGGAACAATTAGCGAGCTAACAGGTTGGACCAGGTATTGGGTAGATAAAGAGACAGAGGAGTATTCATGAGTTGGGAGTGCTGAGAAATTAGCCTGATGGTATGAATTAGAGGGATGCTTAATGGAAGAGTAAATCCTGGACAGGATGATTGATGAAGAAGGATGTGGGTGCACATACAGATGAGTGGGTACCAGGAAGCTCATAAGAGTGGGTACGAGTGAGCAGAGAAATGAATATGTATGGAACAAGGAAAGAGATGAAAATATATAGTTTGGGATGTACTATGGAAATTCAGAGAGATTAATTGAAATTTGCATCAGATTAATTAGGTAGGTAAGTAGTCACAGGCGCTACCTTAATGAGTATGTATAAAAGAAACTGAAAAAATATCGTTAATCGTGGCAGTAGTTGCATTGATGTCTTGGGCATGACAGGCAAAAGCAGAAGAGGTGAATACATTAGTCTTATAAGAAAGGATGAGAGTGATTAGTATATGTGAGATAGATTAGATGTGTGAGACTTGAATGTATGCAAAATAGGCTAAGAGGTCAGGTAAATGAGAAAACGGGGGGAAAATGGATTATTAAGTGTTACGAAACTCACCTATGAACACCTGCAGGGGTGTGTGGGAGAGAAAATTAGATGGACAGAAAGAGAACAGATCTGTTTGCACAAGAAATAAGCACAGAGAGATTACATGATCAAGGCTGACATGTGACTCCCAAATCAATCCTAAAACTAACACTAATTCTAAATTCTGACACAAACATGACTCTTAGCTTAATGCTTATTCTAACATAACACTAAGACAAATCTAAACCGAAAGTATCTGAACACAGCACTAAACCAAACCCCTGAACTCACCTAAAACTGCATCCATTACCTAATCCTAACACAAACTGAAATCTCCCACTGACCCTGATACCAGTCCTGTCCTACACCTAAACCATGCCTCACCCAAACCCAGCCATAAACCAAACATAATCCTAAATGCTGAACCAACCATATCCCAACTCTAAACCAATCTCTACCCAGTTCTAGCAAACCTTGACCCTAACTCTAAGCAATAAGCCTTTACCCTGTCTCTAACTTAATCTTAACCTTGCATTTTAGAGGAATGGGTAGAAATATGTGATAGATTTGTATTTAGCTGATACTAAACTGTGTTAAAGCAATAAGAAAGAAGATTGGGTAAATATGTCAGAAGTGGAGTTGTTAGGTTAATGTATTCTAAAGTTATATGGTTTTGTTGGCAATGGGGGAGCAGGGTTGGCTAAATGAGTGGATTCAAGGTAGAGATGAACAAATGAAATGTGCCCATCTAGAGAAGTTATAGTGGAGAGCTCAGAGTGTGCATGCAGATAAAAAATTCATAGTTATGATTTCAGATCAGAGATCAGATAGATGAAGATATATAGAACAGAGTGATGTATGTAACCAGTGGTTACAGGTAGACTTGTGGTTGATAGGTATCGGTATGGGATAGACAGGTGAGGAATTAGGTGTATGGGGGAGAAATGCAAAACAGGTCAATAGACACAGTGGGGGGAACCTTGGAGTGAGTAGGTGTCTGTGATGTCAGAGCTTGGTGGTACGTGTGGGTAGGACAAATAACGGGGTGGGTCCAGGTCAGGAAAGTAGACAGGACCATGGACTGGCAGTTTCTGACTTTTTCAAATTATGACCCCTGCAAATGTGACCAGCAGAGGTGCCAGCCCCTGCCTGGTGAGGTTTAGCTCATGGTCTGCACGTGGGTGGAGAGAGACTTGTGCAGGACATTCCAGCCCCAGGCTCCACTTCTGAACCCACTTCTGGGATGCTCCCCAAAGCTATTGCCTTCTGCAGAGCAGGGAGGGGAGGCTACTGCCTGTGTTCCCCAGACCCTGGGAGGGGGAAGTAGGCTGGCCCCCATCTTCTCACTTGCCTTTCCAGGTTTTCTGTCAAAGCTTCAAACCTGTCCCCATAAATGTTTAAAGAGTGGCATCTTACTTTGTGAGACCATAAGATTAAACTTGGGATCTGACTTAAAACAGGGATGGTGAGAGCACAACTCTCCAAAATGCTTTCTGCACCTTGCCTAACTTTGCATAAATTTAAGCAATTTTGATTTGCTGACTTTAATAGCAGCGTGTGAGGAGCAGGGTGCTATGGTTACCCATGGGTCACAGCCCCACTGCTCTGCAGTCAGTGACAGGTCTCCAGCTGGCCTCCCTGAGATCAGGGCTTCGCCTCATGCCTAGAAGCATCTCACTGAGTAATTTCCTCGTGTGCTTAAGTATTTTCCTGAATTAGATCTTAAAAGAGTGAACCCTCCTTCTAGACTTTCTGGGAAAAAAAGAAAAGAAGGGAGTGGAGGGAGAATGGGAATTTTTGAGGGCACCCAAATGCCAAGAGCCAGCCTTTAGAAGGGATTTGGGTTCTCACAGCTTCACCCAGGCAGTTAGAGGAGCCTCAGAAGGAGCCAGAGCAGATACCTCTGGTAGACACTGGTACTGGGTGCTTTCAAAGATCCCACTATATACTTAGCTATATCTTCAGACATCTAAATCCCTCTAAAAGTCTCACTCAGTGTCTAAATCCCAGGTTCCTAACTCATTCACTTCTAGGAAAATCTCACACCAGGACTGATTCACTGAATCGTTTTTGGTTGTTTTTTTTTTTTTTTTAAATCTGGTCCTTACTCACATAGGGCTTTTGAAAATCCCACTGCTAATCTCCTATACCCAGGCATGTATCACTTTGAAGCCTGTAATATAAATTGCTTTGTACTTCTGGGGGACAGCCACTACTTTGTTCCTGCTCATACTAGGTCAGATTTTTGGTTTTTGCATATTAACACATAGGTTTTCTGGGTTTTTTGGGGGAGGAAGGAGGTCTGAAGCTGTTCTGCAAGACTTGAATTAGCAACCCTGAGCGAGTGCTGTTTTACATGTTGTTCCAGGGAGGAATTGCAGCCTGCCGTGGATTGTAGGGCTGCATCAGCAGAGGTGTCGGGAGGAGCTGGTTCTGGGCTCCTCATTTACATCGGTGGGGTTTGCCCCTGGGCACAAGCCTTCATTGAGCTCCACTGATCTCCTGGGAAGATTTGTGAACAAATTTGCTCATGTCTAGCAGAGACTGAACACTGTTACCAGGCTTTCTGCAAGAAATTTCTTGAGTGAAGAAGGAGGGAAAAAATCAAGTACATTTGTTCTTTCATTTTTCTTCTTTTATTTCCTATGAGAATTTTTATTTGTCGGGAAGTTATTTGGTAAATAAAATTTTTGTGCATATGCTTTCTTCATTAAAAATTGGAGTTGGGGATAAACAAATTATTTTTCCTGTAAAAAACCCCATCATTCTGCAAAAGAACAGGCTGGCTGCCATTGAAACATTTTTGATAGAAAATCTGCCTGCAGCCCTACTGCTTAATCAGTTTGGAACAGAGCATAGCCTGTAGCTTGTTAATAAGAGCAGCTTGCCCAAGCAGTTTGCACAATGGTGAGCCGCAGAGGAGGCTTGCTGCATAGTTGTGGATTTTATTTTGCAGCTCTGTTAATTAAAACATATTTTACTTTGAAGGAGGTTTTTACTGTTTTCTATGAGGCTGAGAAGAAAACTGTTCTCTTGGATAGATTAAAGGAAGGATATGAAGTATTTTCTTAGAAGTAACAACTCAGCTTTGTTTGATGGGCAAACTCTGAGCAAAAACAATGTGTAGTTTTGTATTTTTGTTTGTTCTCAGTCTTTGTATATGGGCTGGTTTATAAATTGGAATATTTTGGCTGTTTTGATAATATCAAACTAAATATTTCACATACAAGTTGCCAGACTGGAACAGAAAAGTCACAGATTTTCGTTTAATTGATAAAGTAATCTTTACTTATATAAGCGTATACTAAAATAATAAGGCCTGAAACTGTGCCACTGAAGTTAATGACAAACCCTTCATAGGTTTCATATAAAACCTGTATTTTTATTATCCCAGTTCCACTGACTTTTGTAGCAAGATTGCAGGAAAATGTTAGGGCATTTCTAAGTGTTATTTTTATTATACAAAACCCCATTAAAATCGGTACTGAAGCATCCCATTAATTTAAATGGGACTTTGCATAGTTTGCTGAGTTCCAGGCCACAGATAAAGAGAAGTATGCAATTTAGAATTAAACTGACCACAGCTTTTTATTAGAAGACATTTAATCTTGAATGGACTGCGCAGTCTGAGGCATAAAGTATTTGTGAGCTTCATCTGGGCTGGTGCAACCAGAGCCTCCACTGTGCAGCAACTCCTGGGTTGGTCTGAGACCTCTCAGGACCGTGCAGCATTCCCAAGTAAACCCAAGCAAAGCTCTCCCCAGGCAGCTTTGCTTTGGAAATGCTAATAGGTAAGCCAGCACACCCAGAACAAATGGAAAACTTGATTCCGGTATTTCTCTGGCTCCAAGTATCTGCTTGCCTTGACAAAGGCTGCAATCAGTAGGCAGGAGTCTGGGGGCTCTCTGCAGCACCCGCTGGAAGGCAGGGTCCCACCGGGATGGAGCCACGCTAGATCGAAGTGATGCAGCTTCAGGAATTCCAACCTGAGCTTCGCACGTTGGAAACCACCAGGAGGAATGTGCAGGACGAGGGATGGAAAACCATCGCCTCCGGTGTGTGGAAACACCCACCAGCCAGACACCGGCAAGGCGAGTTCAAAAACCAAAGTGAGAAGGGCGGTGGCGAGCGGTGTTTTATACTGCTCCCCACCCCCTGTGGGGACTTCGGGGACTAATGAACCATTAAATGACAGCCCTCCTCGGCTGCCCCCAGCGTGGGCACACACCTGGGCATCTCCAAAGGCATATCGCTAAGGAAAATGTGCTTGGGCTAGGCAGTCGGAAGCCGTGCCTCAAACACTTCAAACCCCCCAAATAATCCAAGCTCTAACCTTTGTGGGGGAGACCGAGAGGCTGCTGGAAGCAGGGCATCCGTAAAAGCTCACAGGGAAGGTGAAGGAGCTGCTTTCTGCTCATGCCTCCTTGGAATTTTCCTTTCACTGAGCCATAAATGTGTCAAGATGCCCAAATCGCCCAGCAGCAGCAGCAAAACAGCTTTCCCTGGTACAGTCGTAGGGCGGGGGGACACTGGTTAGGGACACCAGCACAGAAGGCTGTGTCCCTGGTCCCCAACTCTTTCCTGCAGACAGTTTCGGGAGGGGGTGGGCGGTTCAGGACTCGGACAACAACTGAAACTTGAGGCAGGGTTTGGCAAAACGTGAGCGCCGCTGCTCTGATCTAGGACTAACAGTGCTGCCTCCAGGAACAGGAGAAAACGAACACCTAAAATCCCAGCGGAGGGCTGGCAGATCCCCTCCCACCTGGAAACTGGGGGAAAATCAGTCCTTGTGCTGCTCTGGTGACACTCCCCTGGCTAAAGTGAGGGATGGAGTAGCCGGGGAGACTCAGATCCGCTCTGCTGAGCCCCCGCGTTGGGAACAAAACCCTTGCGCAGCCCCCCAGCCCCGGGACGGGCGCCGGACCCCCCGGGGCACAGAGAACTGCGATCCTCCGGGAACGGGGCCATCCGCGGCCGCGCAAACAGCGCGTTTGGGCCGGGAAAGGGCCCCGGCGATGGCTATTCCTGCCGCCTGGTCCGGATATTGCATTGATTCGTTATATCAGTTATGGCATTTGGGGTAAAATATTAATAGTAATCGCACTAGTAAATAAATAGTCATCAAATAGTAAATAAATAGTAGTAGAATCAGAGGGCTTTGTGCTTGCAAAAACTTAAAGGAGAGGGAAAATAAATCGAACAACCTTTGAAATTCAAGATGTCGGGCAATTTGGAGAAAAAAGAGAAAAACGCACCTTAGCGAAGCGGGACAAGTGGCTGCGGGAGAAGGAGCAGTGCCAGGGCTGCGACCCACCGGGGGTGCTCCAGGGTGCGGGGATTAACTCTTTGGGGAGGAAAAAAACCCCGACCCACGGCTCCGAGCGTTGGGGTTTGGTGGGATGCAGCAGTGCAGCGGCAAGGAGGGCTGGATCCCCAGCTCCGGCAAACAGCGGTAACAGTCTGCCATAAAATTAGACCCGGGGAGGGTTTCCACTGCCGGGGCTGCCCCGGGGAGCGGGGGCAGGGAACCGGGCTCCTTCCCTGTCGGGACGCTGAGGGGAACGCAGGCGCAATTACCGGGGAAGCGGGGAGGGCCTCCCCAAAACGCCACCACGGGGCGGGGGGCAGAGAGTTGCTTTTCTTCTTGTTTAGTCGCTCTCTTAAACACAGCCAGAAAAGAACATTAAAGGCATTTCTAGATTTCGTTTCGGTTTAGGTTTTTTTTTAAGTTTTCTTTTTTATTCCCATGCTCTTAATTTTGAAAAAAAAAATCACAAAACATAACTTATAAAACAATATATATACTGCATCCTTATCCACAACAGCATAATTGAAACATCCAGCGTAACGTTTACCACAGGTGTGAAATACACTGGGAAAGAAGTACCGTGTGCATTTTATGTCTCTTTGTCATCTACAGGTAATAAGTATCGACAAAAATAAGCAACAAATATGCCTGCAATTAAACTTCATATGCGTTTTGTATGCGTATTAATAAAAATCATATTTATCATTTCCATGTTTTGTTTGTTGGTTTTTTCCCAACAAGCACTTGTAGAAGTATCTATATTTACATAATAACACCTTAAGATAATAACACCTTAAGAATTTTTTAGGTTCCTTGTTTTTCCTTCACATTTAGAAAAGCAAGGAACGCTTTCAGCTTTGCTAAGAACCTTTCCGGACGCCGAGCCTCGCTGTTTCTCTAGCAGAGATGCAGTATCTGAAATCACTTCATAACAGACCATTTTTCGTCGTTTTTTCTAGACTTTCTAAACGGGGGTTGGTTTTTAGTTTTACTTTTCAAAGAGAAAAAACACCCCCTGCATTTAAATAAAGATGAATGATAATTTCATTATCAGGATAAGAGTTTGGATGGGGAAAAAGATGAACAGTTTTCGCATTGCTGAAGGGTTTCTATGCTCTCTCACAACCAGGGATACTGCAGTCTTTTGGAAAGGATGAAGAGGTAGGAACCTTGAGCTGCTTAGTATCAGGAATGACTGGATTATAGCTTCCAACTAAAGAAAAAACATCAAGAATCATGCATTTTAAAAACAGTTTATTCAACGGCCAAGGACAATGATCCGGCACAATGCAACGGTAGATATAAATATAACCTTATATAAGTGGTTGACCCTTGTCATTATTTTAATAGTTTCATACCTAATATTTTAACCATTTTCCCCCCGCAGATTCTACTCTGCGATTTGGTTTTTTTTTTCCCTCCCCTCTTACACCAACCTTTTTTTTTTTTTCCGAGTGTGATTCTGTTTCTCAGTGGTAAACATTAACCAAACTCTTCCCGTGCGACAAGCGTCCAAGAACCGTCCCACCAGCTCTTACCACCGCGGCGTCCCCTCCTGCCGCCCTCCCCGCGGGGCAGCGGCCGCCTTACCGACTCCTGTGCAAGTTCAAGTAAACACATACAACCCGCATAACCCAGAGAAAAAAATTGCAACTTATCCATGTACCAGATTTCGGTGTCTCTTGCAAAAGTTTTCTGGTCCGTTTACGGTTTTAGACGGGGTATTTTTTTTTAATTTATTTTATTTTTAATGTATTTTTAAAGCGCTGGTTTTTTTGTTTCATCGTTGGTTTGCATTTTTTTTTTTTCCCTAGACAGTCGAAGTCCGCGGAAGTTTTGGGGGCTTTTTTTTTTTTTGGGGGGGGGGGAGGGTGGTGCTTTATTTTATTTTTTTTCCTCTCTCACTTGCTTGGGTTTTGCTTTTAATCATCATTGGGTTTAATTTTTTTTTTTCTTTTCCGTTAAACGTCGCTTTGCTTCTGCTTTGCTTTGTCGGCGGTGCTTTGTCGGAGGTGGTTTGTGTCAAGTCCGTCAACTGTTGTACTGACAGGCGTTTAGACTAGAGCCGGGGCTTTGCAAACTGCTGTAGCCGAAACTGGAGTGCTGCTTTGATTTCAGTCTGAGGCTGGCTAAGCTGGAGTTGCAAGTGTCCCGGTAGACGCTGTAGGGCGAGCCCGGTGGCCCGTAGGGACAGGCCGGCGAGGACATGGCCGAGTTGAGCGAGGAGCCGCTGATGTTGTTGATGTTGTTGAGGCCGGAGTTGGCCATGCCCGGCACGGCCGAGTGGCCCATACTGGAGGGCATGTTCATGGAGGGGATGCTGCTGGGCGCCGAGAACATGGACTGCGAGGAGAGGGGGCTCATGGAGTTGAAGAAGGTGAAGCTCTTGGTGGAGAGCGGCGCCGGGGTGAGGCTTTTGGCGGCCCAGTTGTTGTAGGGGTAGCCGGCGTACATGTCGTCGTAGGGCTGCATCAGCCCGCTGAACTGGGGCACGTAGCCGTTCTTGCACAGGTCCATCTGCTGGTTCCGCTCCCGCTTTCTCCACTTGGCTCGGCGGTTCTTGAACCAAACCTGCGTGGGGAGGGGGGAGCGACACGTCTCGGTGAGTGCGGGACCACAGCAGCCCCCCACCCCGCCGACGGTGCGCAGATGCGCGCAGGTACCCGCAGCCCAGCGCCTGCTCCCCCCAGCCCGGCCAGCTCCTCCGGGATGCCAGAGCAGGCTCCGCGGCCCCGCACCGCCTGTCCCCGCCGCCCCCCGCCCCCGCGGGATGGGGTCCCGCTCCGCAGGGTGCCTGCGCGCACACCGGGCTCTGCGCGCATCCCTCTCTGTCCAGCGGGATGTACCAGCCAGGATGCGCGCAGCCGCCTCTCTGCCAAGGGTGCCTGCGCGTCTGTCCGCGTCCCCCCCGTCCCCCGCCCCCCGCCGCCCCTTTCCCGGAGCCAGGCGGGGGGCGAAGAGACGTCCCGCTCTGATTAGGGCCGGCTCGCCCCAGCTCTGCCGCGTTTCCGAACGCTAATGCTGTGTAATAAAAGTCCCCTGTTACAGATCATAAAAAAAGGGATTGGATTAGTATGTTTAGGTTAAAAAAAAAAAATCAATCCCCGCATCGCCCTCGGATAGATGCAGCCTCTGCCTTTATATCTAATGAGAATTTACAGCCCTAACTAGGAAACAGAGAAGCGGGGCCGCTCCTGATATTTGATGCAAAACCGGATCCAATCTCACTCTTACTATTTAGATATATAGATATATAGATACATAGATATATAGATATATAGATATATACACATATATATTTAGCCCCCGGAAAGCATTTGAGCCCCCCGTGATGGAAGCCGGGCAGCTCCAAAATTCTTTAAAAATTGTTTAAAAATCAGCATCGTTCTGCCTGCCGCCTGCGCCCAGATTGCGAGCCTCCTTTGCAGCATCCTCCCCACGGCACCCCGGCTTTCTTCCACTGAGCCGGGGCCCACGAGCTCCCTGCAGACACCGGGGCCCCGGCCCCGCGCAGGCTGCGCTCCCTTTGGAGCCGGGGCGGGGGCGGGGGACGGCTCTTGGGGCCTCCCCTCCCGGGCAGAAATGGCACAACTATTATTAAATACCGGGCTCGAGGATGGAAACTCCGTGGGGGAACGGATGGCGGAGTCTATTTTAAAAAATAACAATAATAAAAAGAATCCTGTATAAATAGGAAACGAAAGCCAACATGTTCAAAACCTGTAATATACTCCTCGGAAGGTGCTTCCAGACAGGAATTTCCTGAAAATGAGGGTAATAGTTTTAATTATGGCTCCTAGACATTTTAAAGGAAGGCCCTCATAGCAAATTAAGGTTAGATTTGCAATCTGCAATCTCAGAACATCAAACCCAAACATTTCCACACAGAGGGAGAACGAAATTATGTTAATTGCAACTCATATTTTAGTTTTATTTGCTCCCTGAAATATTCAACCAGTATTAATGCTCGGGCTTTGTTTTGTTTTAAACTCAATTAAGACAATGCTTTCAGACGCATTTGTTTCAGATGGGTGTTTACTCTTTAAATGTTTAAAGCAGAATCTCTGTAATCCGATTTGGTCACTAAAGGTTTAATTGCCAAATTAAACACAAAAAACGAAAAGAAAAAAAGAAAAAGTGGGTTTTCCGGGCGGTGGGGCTTCGCACCGCAGTTCCGTTTCCTCCGGTGCTTAGCCCACGGTCCCGTGGTGTGCGATCACCACCAAAACCGCGCGGGGAAATGTCCCGGGTGGAAAAAAAGCGCAGGGGAGGTGGACAAACAGAGACACAGCGATAGATCGGTAGAGACCGAGCCGCTTCGGCCCGGTCGTTCTCTGCCAGGATCTTTCACTCACAGATCTCTCTAAGAAACTGCTGAAATGTATATATATACACATACATACACACACACACACATACATATATATTTATATATTTCTCGCTGTGCGCACCAACGTTATCGAACCTCGAGTCTGGCTAAGAGGGACATATGTATATACATATATATATGTACACCATTATGTATATATATACACCATATATATATATATGGTGGCATCGGCTCCCAGGCGTGTAAAAATCCAGCGCCTTCGCGGTACAAGGTTGTGTCTTCAGCGCGTATTGACTTTGCGACCGCTCCCCAGTCCCTGCCCTTCGCTTTCGGCCTCCGCAAACAGCCCGCGGCCTTGGGAGATGCGCGGCCGGGAGGGCCGGCACCGAGACCCGCACTGTGCGGATTGGATCTCGCGATCCCGCTGCCGCAGTAGCGTGGGGCAGTGGTTTGTTGGGACATGGCCGTTGCGATTACTGGGAATAACCAGAGTAAAGGGAAGATGGGATGGGAGCTTGCTCCATCCCCGCGCCGCGTTTCGACCACTCCAGAGGGTTCTTTCCCCCACAGTCCGACCCTTCCCCACCCCGGCCTTTCGCTGCTCCCTGCACCGCTCGCCGCCCACTTTTCGAACCGGTCCCCAGTGCGGGGCCGACGGTCGCGACCCGCTCCGGGCGGCATCTCTCCGTGGCCGAGAGCTGAATTTCTCCTCTCCGGTCTGGACCCCAGTTTTGGTCATTAAAATCCAGCCCAGAGCAAACCGCCGCAGCGCTCCCAGAAGGGGCAGCTTCCCCGAGCCCCCCACCCTCCGGCGGCCCCAGAGCAGAGTCCGGTCCCGGCGGGACTGCAGCCCCTCTTACCCGGACTCGGGGCTCGGTGAGGTTGGTCCAGACGGCAATCTCCTCCCGCATGCTCATGTCGGGGTAGCGGTTCCGCTGGAAGGTGGCCTCCAGCTCCTGCAGCTGCTGGCTGGTGAAGTGGGTCCGCTGCCGCCGCTGCTTCTTCTTCTTCGCCGGGTCGTCGGCGGCCCCGTCCTCGTTTTTCTGCTCGCCGCTACGCTCTTTTTCTGCGAGGGGGTCGGGTTGGGGATGGTTGGTTTATTTGTTTTTCCTTTTTTTTGTTTTGTGTTTCTTTGCTTTAGTTTTTTTCCCACTACAGGCACACAAAGACAGACACCCCCGCTCCGCACCCAGCGCTGCCCATCCCACCGGAGGCACGCGTGGGGGCACCCACTCGTGTCCCGCTGGGCCCTGCACCCAGCGAGCGCCCCGCAGCCCAACCCGGCCTTTCCCGGGCTGGCTGGGGAAGGAGAACGGAGCCCTGCGGGCCCAGGGCACGCAGGGACGCAGCAGGAGGGACCCTCAGAGCGGCTCGGAGCAGGCCCGAGGGGTGAGTGCATTCGTGGGGAGCGGGGTCCCCGCATCACCGGCCGCTCCGCCTTTCTACGGCACCTTCTCGCTCCCTCCAAACCAAGGCGTGATCTTTGCTCCATTGTCTTTGTTGTGCTCGGCCGCGACTGGAAACTTTGGAAGGGTAGGGGTGGAAAACCCAGGAGCAATTAATTGCGAAAGGCCCCTTCCGCTCCCCCACTTCATTCTCTTTTCATAACTATTTTATTCCTCATCTTTTAGGATTTTGGTGTTTATTTTAACACAGGGCTGAGCGAAGCCCTCCGCAAAAATCATATCGAAAGAAGGAAAGAAAAAAAGAACCACCGAAGAAGGTTTTCCTGGCCGGGATTTGCGCGGGCTGGGAGCAGGAATCCAACACTGGCCCTGCGAGCCCTCTCTCCCCTCTCGTAACGGGCTCTCTGGCTCTCCAAGCCCGGGTTTCGGCCCGGTTTGTCCCGGCTGAAGCGCTCGGAGAGCGACTGAAGGGGCTCAACCAAAGTGCTCCCGGGCTGGGCCCCGGCGGCGCAGGAAAGGTGCGGCCGGGCCGTGCAGGGCCGGGGGCCGCGGCCAACCCCCGGCCTCGGTCCTGCTGCTACAGAAGGGAAAAACCGCCGCGAGTTTTTCCTTTTAGAGTTTTTTTTCCCTCCTCCTTTTAAGAGGGTTTTTTTTAAACCCCCTTTCAGAGGGTTTTCTCCCCGGCGGGCCCGGGGGCATTTCTACAACTCCGACCTCTGCGAGGTAAGCGGGAGTCTAAAAATAATCGCGTGCTGAATCCAGAGCCCGGGAGGACTCGTCCTTGCAAAGTCACCTTTGAAAAGCACCTCGCTGGGAACCCTCCACAGCGAAAGGGGTGAGGGTGCGAGCGAACCTCAGCTGCTCCGTGGACCCCCAAAAGGGGCCGATGGCTCTCCGGCTTTGAGGCAACCAAGGCCTCTCAGCACAGACCCCATCGCCCCAGGCCCCTGGTCCCCAGACCGGCCGAGCCGCATGGCCCGGCGGCGGAACAAACAAAAATAACCTCCGCCGCCAAAACAAATTCTCCCGCTTTCGGCTGGGAACAGCTCGAATAAACCGGGCCGAGAGGGAGCGGGAGGCGATCGGGAAGCGGCAGTGGTCCCGATGGGCTCCGGCCGCGGGCCCTCGCCCAGCGCTGACTTTAACCCTCCCTGTCTTCCCTAAAAATCTGGCCTCAGCGCAGGGCTGTGATACAATTCCAAATCGTAAGGCAAGGCATCTTTAATCGTCTTTTGTAACTTTCTTTTTTTTCCATTTAAAAAATATTAAAATCTGAAAGTATTTTGCAGCTTCTCAGAGAAGAAAGGCAGGCAGCTCCTCAGCCCTCCTGCAGCACCGAGGGGTCACACACAGGGGTAGGGCAAAATGCAGCAAATCTCCCTCTCTAATCTCCAATAATCCCCTCTAATCTCAGAGTCCCTTCCAGACGCCGGTCCCTAACTTTGTTTGCGAATCAGGCAGGGAGGCACAACCCAAAACTTCTTTATCACCGAGTGCCACTTCGGGACCGACTCTTACCACAGCCACTCTCTAGGTTATGAGACCTGCTAAGACTCCGAGGAGCAACAACATCTATTAGAAAATTAAAATTATATAAAACATAAACTCCCTTTGAAACGGTCTTGCTGGAGAAGGAATATCGCACTCCTTCCTGAAGCTTTTGTTCCTTTCTTCTACTTTTCCCTTGTCATTCTAAAAATGTTGTTGTTTTAATTAAATGCAATCTGAGAGAGCACAGCGTTCCCTGCAGCCCTCGCACACGGTGGTCAGGGCATGGGGATCCTTCCCTTTTCCTGCGGGGAAAGCGCTCAGCCCCCACGCAAAACCTCTCTGCGGCCGCGCACATCCCCTCCACAGCGGCCCGCTGCTGCCTCTCTGGCTCTGCCTGCCCTTTCTTTCTTTTTTAAAGCTTTTTTTTCGCTGACAGAGAGATCTTTTTCCATTTCTGCACCACCCGAGCTGGAAAATAAACCCGGGCAAAAGCTGACATTATTTCAGAAACATCCGGCAAAACCGCACTCCCTGAAGAGCCCCCCCTTCCTCTCGATCCCATCAGTTAATAACTGCAGTTTTTATTTAAAAATAAATAAAAGAAATCAAAGAAAGCAGCTCCTGGGACGGGACCATGGAGCCATGTGTCCTCCCGACGGGCTGTCAGCCCCGGGCACGGCGGGGGAGGCAGCTCCAGGAAGGCCCCTGCCCCCCGCTCCGGTTCCCGGGGCTCGGTTGGGATGGAGGCGCCGCGATCACCGGCAGCTCTTGCTCACCCTTGTCCCTCCATCGGCTCCGGTTGTGCGGGGGGTGCAGGCACAGCACCCCCGGCCGCCCCGCGGAGGGAAGGCGCCGTGGGGAGGGGGAAGCAGCGCGGGGGGAGCGGGCCGGGGCCGCGGGGGCGCGGGGAGGGGGAGGGTTACCTGGCACCTCCGTGTCGGAGGATTCACTGGCTGAGTTGTCGATCGGGTCTCTGGGTTCCGAGGATCTTTGCAAATGGAAGCTGGAAGCCATGTCATGGGAGGGTTGGGGTCTCAAGCTCTCAGGCAGTCTCTCCAAATTCATTCCACCTTTAAAGGAATCCATGGCAGGGGCGCCGGGCTGCCTGGGGGAGTTTGCAGGTGTTTATTCCACACAGAAAGGAACAAGGAGCTTTTTTTTTAGGAAGAAAAAAAAATCAACAAAAAACAAAAGCAAATCCACTTATTACTAACAGTATTATTTTAAGGGTGTCGGAAGCAATCTGGGCAGTGCCTGGAAGGTGGTTGTCTCTGCTGGGGAGAGGCACGGCGCTCCGGCCGCATAGGCAGGGAAATGGTAAAGATCCCTTACAGAGAAACGCGAGTTGCGAGTTGGACAGTTTAAAGCTAAAGAGATTAAAGTGACCTGCCCTAGAACAAATGCCTGTAGTTAAACGGGGCTCCTCCCCCTGAAGGTTAAAACCTCCCCGTCTCGCTCATGCATCACTCCATCTAGCGCTGGCCCAGCCCGGCCGCGCGGGACCTGCCTCCGCGCTCCCCGCCATCCGCGCCCCTTGCGCGCCCGCGGCCAGACCTGCGGGCCCCGCCGCCCCTGCCCGGCCCCCGCCGCCCCTGCCCGGCCCCCGCCGCCTGGCCGCGGCTCCTTCGGGGATGCCCTCCTTCCTCTTCACCCGCCGCCTCCCCCAAACTCGGTGATGTATTAAAAATATTTCACAAACGAATGGAAAGGTGAACAATCCTCTGGGGACCCCCCGCCCGCCCCCAGCACCCCGTCAGTTCGCCCCCCTCCATAGTCCCCTACCACCCGGCAGCGCGCAGGTTGTACCCCCGCGCAGCACGGCATCTCCACGGGTATGCCCACACCCTTCCAGGCTGGGCCTCACGACCCGCGGAACCTCCGCACGCTGCAGTGGATGTGCACCCGCGCATCCCTCAGCATCTCTGTGCGGGGCTGAGTGACCCCAGCGCGTGTTTCAGTCCCACGGGGAATATGTTCCTGGAGGGGTGCTCGGGCTGTGGGCTGTGTCTGAACTGTTTTTAACCTTTTTAAACATAATTTTCCAGGCTGCAGGGGTTATAACAATGCTGCCCGGACCCTGCCTGGCGGCCGGGGGAACGCAGCTCGGGGAGCAGCGGCAGTGCCATCTCTCCCATCACATCATCTTTCAGCACATGATTAATAACAAATAATTTTCCTGCTGCAGCCGAACTTGCCGTGACCCTCGAGAGGGGTCTCTGCGACTCTGCCAGTCCGGAGGCCGGGGCAGCCGGCGGGGAGGGGGTGGGAGACACCCCCACTCCTCCTCGGCAGACCCCCTCTCCTGCGTCGGTCACCTGTGCACCCTGTCCCGATGCAGGGGCGTGTGGAGCAGGGCTGGTCCCCGGTGCTGCCCACGCAGGCCGGGATACGGCCTTAGCCTTCCTGGATAACACCTCGGTATTTTGGCGAAGTGGAAAAACCCACGGGGGAAGGAAGGTGGGAACAGCGGGTAGCGGGGGTTAGGGGAAAGGGAGGAAGGGAAAAGGGAGGAAGACCATGGCTGTGACTGCCTGGGGAAAGGACCCTCTCTCCTCTCTCCTTTCTTGTCTCACTTTAACTGATCTATCCTGACACTCTATTTTGCTTTCAAATCAAGTAAAGATGTGGGAGAGAACTTTTGAACTGTTTTGTGGAAAAGTGGAGGGAAGCAGTGTTCCAGCCGCGCAGGCTTTTTCCGACCCCGCCGGGGTGATGGAGTCGGGCCCGCCCCGCACCCCCGGCAATGCCCCGCAAAGCCCGGGGACCCCAGGCGGGGGGAGCTCAAAGCACCCAACCCCTTCACCTCTGGTCTTAAGCACCGTTCAGGGGATGTACATGCGGGTGCTGTCAGGGTCAGCTCTCACGAGCTCTTTTTTTTTTTTTTTTTTTTGGTGACATCTTGATGTCTTTCTGTCTGTTCGCCGCTCCTGGTTGAACTTCGCTCAGGAGTCTGCAAACGACTGGGTATTTCGAGCACCCGAGGTGAACCAGACAACCTCGGGGCTATTTAAGATGGACGTGGTTTAAAATGCAAATATTTACCACGGTCTCTGGGCCTCGAGGGGTTCAGCTGATGCAGGAGCCCACACGCACGGGAAGGATGGAGACCTCCTCCTGTGTGAGAAGCAAGGGGTGGGAACGGCCTTTCTCCCAAGGGGGAGGTGAATAGACTGCAAACGTGCATCGTGTCTGAGACCCTTCACAGTCCCATTTTTTCCCTTTATTTCCGTGGGCGGCAGCCCGGGGTCGGCGTGCGGGGGCTCCCTCACCCTCGGCGGAAGGGGGACGGAGCCCGGCGGGCCGTGCTGGAGGGAGGCGGTGGGACTCGTTGACCTTAGGGGTCTTTTTCAACCTTGATGGTTCTATGATTCCACGAGTCTGTCAACAGTCCGGCTCCGCTCCCACTGCTCTTAAACCCACTGCTCACAGCAGCCTCTGAACCAGAGGCAGCATTTTCCGTTCCTTTTAATTTTCCTTTTTAAAAATAATGCGCTTAATTACAGTTTTTGTTCTGTTCTATAAAATCTAGTTTTAAAAGATTCGTTCTAGGTTCAATTTCTCCCTGCTGGGTGCAAAGACAGGCTCTGCCCGGGCACCGGCATGATTCTGCCGAGGCGGCGGCCGCGGTAATGCCGGGTCCGGATGTCTCCCAGGGCGATCGCAGCTCTCAGTTCCTCCTGAGGTGTCACCGGGGCAGACATTCCCCGATACAGCCCCTAAATAGAGAGTAACGGGCTGGCCCTCGGGAGCCAGAGCAGCTCCTGGTTCTCTCCTGACCGTCCCCACGAGTGTCCGCGCCCGGGCCGTGGTGTGGGCGGGCATTTACTGCACACCTGCGCACGGGTTGGCAGTGGGAGAATGTATCATCGATCTACCTAATCTTATATCTATTTTATCTATACCATGTATCTGTCTTCTCTGTGTGTCTCATCTGTCTTTCGTGGATTTAAAGGCATCCTCTCGCTCTGCGCTCTGTGGAGCGGACACAGCCCTACAGCACAGAGCCAAATCCTCCCGGTTATTCCCGTTGCTGGTCACGACACTTATGTCACGACAAGAGAGCGTGCCCCCAGAGCAGTCATCCCCAAATCTGCGCTGTCTCCTCTTTCCTCCCGTCCAAGCGCGCTCTGTTTCGGGATGGCGAGGACGTCTCTCTGCCGGCAACTCCTTCCACTAGGTGCTACGTCACGGGTCCATTCGCGTGACGTCATTCGCTGCCTCCCTGACGTCACTCCTCACCTTTCAGGCAGGCCACGAGCAAGGCAAGCCTTGATGTCCCACTCGGAGCTGGCTGCTCCTCCCGGGGCTTTAAAGCGGCCCAGCGGCCCCATGGGTTGGGCAGGACGGGGGCACCGGGCTCGGGTTCCCCTTCTCCCACCGCCTCGCGGGGGGCTGAGGGAGCTGCGGGAAGGAGGAGGGGCCGCAGCAGACCCCAGGACGTCCCTGGGGAGCCGCGACCTGCGTGGGCGTGGGAAGGGCCGGGCAGAGGTGGAGGGAGGGAGGGTGGGGCCGGGGCCGAGCGGGACCCGCGGAGCTCCGGCGGGGACACGGGGTGGCGGGACAACTTTGCGTGGGGACGCTCCGCGTGGGGTGGCTGGAGAGCACCGCCGCTCCGCGCCCGCGCAGCCACCGCGCTCCCTGGCTGGGGAGTGCCTCAAGGATCTGTAAAAGGTTGGAAACCCGCAAATAAACCGCTCCGCTTCCTCCTACTATAAATAACCCCAGAACTAAGGATGGCGCTTGGAAATAAATCACCGCTGGTCACACCAGTGATAGCCCCATGAAGAAGAGACACGTCTGTCCGAGAGCGGGACTCTGGCGGCCCCAAGGGGACAGAGCCGTGTCACTCCCAGGTGTCTGAAGGGGGTCCCTACTTTCGGAGCGGGGCTCCCATCCCCGGCTGGTTGCGGTGGTTGCAGCCAATGCCAAACCACCTGGGCCGTATATCAGCTGGTGAAGTTCAGTCTCTGCCAGCTTTTCCTTTTCAGATTTATTAATGTCGTATAAACTCAGATTCAGTCTATAAATTATTGGGAATTGTTACAAAAATGAAGACATCTCCTCCCAAGCACGCCTCTACCCGGGAAGAGATGGAAGCCCTCTCAAAAATAGAGCTGCAGTGAGGCAAGAGAGAAGGGAGAAGCCCTCCAATGCAAACTCAACTAAATTCAGTTCACCTACACCCAGACCAACGCCGTCCAAACAAATCCAACTCAAACAAACTTAGTCCAACCAAACCCAACCCAGCTCAGCCAAACTCAAGTCAGCTCAGTCAAACCAAACCAAACCAAACCAAACCAAACCAAACCAAACCAAACCACAACGAAAGCAACCAGACCAAGCCAAGCCAAACCCAAACAATGCAATCCCAGACAAACCAAGCCCAAACCAAGCCAGCCAACCTCCCCCGGCGCCCCCTTCATTGAACCCAGGAGGCAGGAGCTGCTGCAGGAAAACAACTTTTAATAACAGAACCATCCAAAAAATGCCCAGCGGGCATGCCTTTGCTGATGCGTGTCTCTGACCCACGGGATGCCCACGCGTGTCAGAAGAAGTAGGGACTGGGGATGCGTGCTCGAGTGTGCACAGGACTGCGCGATGCCCTGCAGAATATGGAGCGCACTGCGGGGGGCGGGGGTTGTTGTTGCGCTGTACTGTGGGAGTGGTGTCCATCGGGGAAATGTTTCGGGGGTGTCCTGACCCAAAACAGCATCACCCCAAGTGAAAAGCACGACCCTTACGCACAAGGTGGAGATCCGCGTTTACGCCCCCGTGCAAGGCAAAGCTCTGCTCTCTCCGCGCGACCGCGGCCCCGGCCTGAAGGGAAAAGGAAATAAAACCCCAAAACGGTGAAAGGAGCCCCCGAATCTCCCGACCTAACCCTAACCCCAGAGCGGAGCAAGAGCCGGGTCCTCCAAGGGCCGGGTGGAGAGGGAAGCAGAGAGAGGGAAGAAACCCAGCCTGAAGTGCGTGTTAAATCGCTCAGGAGGGGAAGGTGGAAAATTACGCTGGCTCCCGGCCGGCCTGTCCTCCTCTCCGCAGCCAGGACAGCAATTTTCCTAAGAAGTACAGCAAAACGAAATCAGCCCCTTTTGGACCCGTAGCCTTCGTCCCTCCGTATGTCGGCCAAGCCTCCGCCTTCCGCGGGAGCGCAGGGCCCCTCCGCGCCGCGGATGCTCTGCAGGAGGGTCTCCAGCGGCCTCCCTCGGCCCCCCCGGCCTCCCACTGCCTCCCTGCCCCATCCCGCTCCCCTCGGTCCGGCCGACTCTGCCCCACCACCTCGGCTCTCCCCGCCACTGAAACACATGGGGGAAACACACAAGGAGGTGTTTGGTCCGGGACACTTCCCGGGGCACCTGGGACACCCGAGGCTGTCCCCCCACCCCGCCATCCGCATCCCTCTCCGGGGCTCCCCGGGCGCGGCGGCCAGCGGCAGCGCTTGAAAAAACCCGGGATGAAAAAGTTGAAGGCTTAATGTTTTCTGACAGATACAAATGATACCCCAAGGCTTTCTTGAAATGCAGCGACTGACGGCTGGAGAAACGGTTTTCTTATTCGGGTTTCTGCAGCTGGAAGCAGCCGGGGGTGGGGTGGGATGGTGCTGGTTCACTTCGGCCGTCATTCTACCAGCACCCCGAAAATAAAACCATTTCGTAGTTGTCCGATCTGGGACAACTTCTTTTTCCCCTCAAACCCTTGCCGGCACAGTCTCACCCTTGCCAGGAGATGCCTCCCAGCCCTCTTCGCATCCGTCAGACCACAGGCACTGAACTCTGCTCCAAGAAAATATGAATTTGCTGCTAGCAGCGGTTTGGATTTATCTCTGATAAACCTGATGTGAGCGGGAGAGTGTCAGTGCACTGCAATGAAACATCGGAGGATGGACAGCTCAGGAATATGTTGGTTTTTTTTTTTTTCCCAGGTGGGGGAAAAAGAGGGGAAAATCACAATATAGCCACACAATTCCCTCTCTGGGCAGAGCGAACATGCTTTTCTGATTAATTGACAGAGGAAGGGGCACCGGAGTTTGCTAGGCAGCCTGCTCATATTACTCTGTGCATCTTTAGATCCCGAAATGTGGCTCTTTTGTGGGCTCAAAAAGATTCCTCTGAAACGGGATAATCAGAGGCCCGGGCACTCCGTTGGTATTTGTTGAAGACTCTTCTTCAGGAGAAAAAAGAGGCTGCATTTAGAATGAACGACATCAGGTTTCCTTGTGGGTTTCCCCCACCTTGTTCTGGGCGAGCAACCTCTTAATTGCTCCAGCATTTGGATGGGAGAAACACATTTCCCTTCAACAGGACATTTCCTGAAGGGCTGAAGTATTCTAATAATGCACTGGACTCTTTAATGTGCTTAGAACAGCAGCGAATCTCTGCAAGACCTACACATTTCCTGCCTTAAAATGCAAAATCAGAGAAATAATTAAATTTTGAGCACATTCATTTTATCTTCTATATTATTTTTTCCCCCTCCCTTTATATTTTTTCTTTTAAATTTTTCTCTTATTTTCTTTCCTTCTCCTCGTCGCCCCTCCCCATATATTTTTTTTTCCCCTCTCTCCTTTCAAATTTTTCTTCTGACTTGTTTCTTATTTCTCCCCAAAGGGCTGATCTCGCCCCGCTGCTCGGCAGCACCGCGCTGCTCTCGGCACAGCTCCGCTCATTTCCACTGCCCCAGGAGCAAACACCGCCGAGATAAAGGCACGGGACACTTTTCTTTCCAGTTTCATTGTGGGAACGGCCGTATCTTAACGGGCACATCTCGGGGAGAGATAGGAACACACCGCCTTCCAGAGGGCTGTGCTAATCAGCGCGCCGGGTTAGATATAAAAGTTCAGGGCAAATAAAACGAATTAGTTTTATTAGCACGTTTAGGAGGCGGTCTAACGAAGGAATTCGGCTTTACTAGAGAATGTTTTCTCCTCCCCTTTTGTTATTTAGAAGCAATATATGTCCGAGCCGTTCATCACGGGAAGGAAATAATGAATTGTTTCATCTGCGGTCATTTTCTGGGAGAAATGTGCTCCCTTCTTTAAACTCGATAAGAAGGATATATATATATATATATATATATTTGGAAATACGTTTTCATAATAACACTTGCATGAACAATAAAACGCACTGTAAAGGAGAGGTGGCAGAGCCACCAGGTTATTGTTCGGCGGTGGGTTGCAGTAGGAAAAATCTGCCTCAGTCTCAGGCGCCTCTAACTCGTCTAAAACTTTCCCAGGGAAATGTGGCCACGGTTCCAGCGCGGGATTTCCAAGGACTTTGTTCATATTTCAGGCAAATGAAGGATTTTTGGGGAAGTTCTGCCAGTGAAGTAGACCTCAGGAAATATTTGGAAGTCAGTTTTTATATAGGCGGCTGGAGCTGGCGCAGGGAATAACCTGGAGAACATGGACTTTGGTTTGTTAAGTGGAAAACACATATTTTAAAATTGTTATTTAAAAAAAGCTAACGTCATCTAGGTTCTCGATTCAAGCACTTTGTATCCTTTTATGTTCAATTCGTGACTCGGACTTTGTGTTTGTCTGCAGCGTGGTTGGCAAAATTTGGGGAAAGACGACGAAATAATAGAAAATACTAGAAAGAATAGAAAACTCGCCTAGTGCCAAAGTTTTTAACGCGAGAATAAAAACGAAATCCACGGAAGATAACATCGGTGGGCATTCCTCACGTCCATTTAAGCGGGGTTAACACGCGGAGAAAAAACATTTCTCCCCCAGCTCCCGGACTTTACTCCGCTGCAGAAGCTGCGCGAAACCCGCGATATATGTACTTCCCAAAGATGGTGCCTATTTTTTAAATTAGGAAAAAAAAACCCCCAAAAAACAACAAACCAAAAAATGGAAAGGAGAGGGGCTGCAGGATATTGCTTTCCTGAAAAGGAAAATTCATCGACGGCCCAGGGTCTCTCCGCCCGCCCGCCCTGCGCACCCCCGGCAGCAGCCGTCTCTTCGCCGCGGCAGCGCAGCCCCGCTGAGGCACCGCGCAGCCCCGGTCCGCATCACCCACATCCCCGGCTCGTCCTGGGGAGCTCCAGCCCCGCCGGGGCCGCCCGAGGCTCCGGGCATCGCTGCAGCACCCGGCGCTGCCGCCACCGGCCTCCCCCGCCGAGCGTACCGGGGATGAGCCGCGGAGTGCCCCGCGCCGCGGAGTGCCCCGAGCAGCAGCGCTGGGGGCTGGAAACGTTACGCTGCGTTTGGAAAAAAAATTAAATATATATATATATATACACACATAAAAAAATTACAAAATGAGGTAACCCCTCTGGAATTGCTTTTCCCAGCGCATTTGTCAGAGCTGACGAAGCGCAGAGGCCCCGAAAGAATTTATTCACGGTATAAAGATGTCAAGGACTGCGCGGAGAGCGGAGCGGGGAGCGCGGGGAGGGAGGCGAGGCGAGGCCGCGGTGAGGGGCGCTCCCGGCGCCGGCAGCTCGTCCCGG